>NC_053451.1:58083754-58402927 GCF_015227805.2 Hirundo rustica | reverse complement strand
TTACTCGGTCCTGCTGGCTTCTCCTTTTGCAAATGAGATGCAAAATGTTAACTCATAAAGTCAACTTCATTGTTGTGGTAGCCTTCTTTACTGATGATCCTGTTCAGAATAATTAACTTCCCACAATTTGTAAACATGGGGGCTTTTTTTACCAGTACATGGTATAACTAATATTTCTCTGCCTTCTCTGTAATTTCTAACATTTTTCTATCATATTTATTTCTCAGTTTTCTCTGTAATTTCTAACATTTTCTATGATATTTACCTTATCACAACAACTCATTCATAGCTCTGAGGTACCCTTATAGTATTAAATCAACTAAGATATCATTTCCAGGTGGTAAGTTTACACCTGATAGTATTTAAATGCATGACCTTGTATAAGATACAACTAGATTTCATCCCACTTTGTAATTTTATCCTTTAAGTCAACTGGCTATTCCTGTGTTAATAAACCAGATTTTTGAATTACTGTGCCTCCCAGCTTGCATCTTCACATTCCTCCCCACAATTTTCAAGTGAAAAATTAACATTTATATCAGTTCTCAAATCCCTTTGAGAATCTCTATTGACAATTTCCTTTCAAACCATGAGTCTCACTTCCTAACATAATCCCTTGTTGCTTAACTTTTGGCCAATTTGTTAATTTTCTCATAATTACAGCTGTCTTCTCCATATGAATTAATATTTTCCCAAGTGGCATATCTGTTTCTTTTAGAAGATCAAAGAGTTTCTTTTTGTTTTTTACCCCTCCTGGGAACATATACTATCTTATCAAAAAGTGTTTTAAGTTTGCTTGGAATCCTCATTTTTTCAATTTTCATATCTTACACAAGTTGTTTTGGTATATTGTGGAAAAGAGTTCCATTCCTCTCTGAATAGACTCATTACTTGAAGCCTTATTATCTAATTTTATGTGCTAGTTTTCACAGTTAATCTGTTACTAAGACCATCCAATTGATTGTAGTAATTTATCTGAGTTAAATGTTGCTATTCCTGTTTCCATACCTCATTTTCACAGGCCATCCTCGCTTGACCCTAGAGATTTATCATGTGATAGTAGTAAGGCAAAGTAGCTCACAGGTGGTTTTAATGTTAGCTAGAGGGCATCCACCTAGTACAAATACTGCCTTTTTTTGCCCCACACCCTCTTTATTTTAAACAGCTAAAAAATGTTTATTTTCATTTCCTTCATGATCACAAAGTAAACTCAAGTTCGGGCACACCTCACATTTCAGGATGTGTAAGTTGTAGCCATTTTACTGATCATATTCTTTTTTCATTCTTTCTTAACCCTTAGGTAATCACCAAGGTCCTGTCTGTAGTGTTATTTTACATGCTTATACTTGGAAATCATGTCAAAAATCTCTACCAAGAGAATAAATGAAGAGCCATTACACTTTGAAATAATTTTTGGACCACTGGTATTTATAAAAATGAGTTTTCTAAGGTGAGGAGTGCTTTAGTTTTGCTGACCTAACATTTTCAACAAGTATTTTCTTCATTTCCTCAAGGTTGGCTCTTTGGCCCATTTGGCTTTCTGTCCATTTGATATAAACTAAGACTTCTCTAGGTCCAAATTTACTTTCTGTAGCTAAATGTGTTTATGATTGAAACTCAACTTTATATTTTTATATGATTTTTGAATTTGAGCATAACCATCCATATTTTATTTCCAACAACTTCTCCACAGAATATGTTTTGAAATTCATCCAGGTCACATTTTGATACCTTAGCAGTTTGTGCTTTTTCAAATCTTTCCCATTTCTAATCTTTGCACACATCAGTACTCAACGTTATTGCATGACTTCTGTCCTTATTTCTGGTCTCTTCTTTTAGAGCACATACTTTTATTTTATTTGAATAATTATTGCACTGTATTTCTAACAGCAGTCACTGCTTATAATCTACCCAGCCTGACAGTGATGTCTGCTTTGGCTTTTTGCCTTAGCTCTTTGCATTATACATCAAGCATTTGCATTGATTGTTTCCTGTTTCTACCTGCACTGTAACACCTTTGGATTTTTTTTTTTCTTCTCTTTTTTGTGTAAATACCTTGAATTTGTTAACGGAGAGGTAACATTTGAGGAAATCTTGGAGCGCTCCAGGCACCACAAATGTTCCCAAGTTCTAATTGGAAAAAGATTAATGTGGATCTGTGCCATCCTCCTGCAATACCACATCATTTTGGAACACTTTGCTCCTGTGAGTAATTTTCTTCAGAAAAAAAAAAAAAAAAAAAAAATTTAACAGTAGGTGTCCAAACTAATGGCAATATTTCAGTTCAGATTTTGTGTTAGGTTTTGCATCAGGTTCTATCACACAGCACACATAGTAAGATTTATCATATTCCATCAAGCAGTTTTGCTAAATGTCAGGCTTTTAATAAAGGGAAAGGGCAAAAAGTTTTAAAGGGTTTGCATTGCCTTGTTAATCAGCACTTGAAAAAGTTTTGAAGAACTCAGTGGCTCATTAATTTAAGAGTGAGTTTCTGGAAGCTATAGCATATCTGAAATCCAAATTTTCTTTTAACAATCAGGGGACTTCAGCTGCTAGATTTCAAATGTTAAAATGTATACTTATATGTGCTGCAAATCTGGTTTGCCTAGAAAATATATGCAGGCAGCAAAGTAATTTGTCAATACTAACTAGAAGAAACTATCACAAGAACAGACTCTGAGCAGTGCCAGCGCCTCTCATAAAACCACTTCTCCACCTGTTCTACAGGACAGACAAAGTTCAGTAGCAGCCATTACCAGCTATTAAAAAGTACATCCTTACTCTTAAAGAGATGAAGCAGGACTGACAGTTCAGCATCACCGGGCAAGTACAGTTGTTGCTTGCTAAACATTACATGACAGACATAAAAAGTCTAAGAAAATTAGCAGATGCAAACTTTTACTGTCATGCTTTGAAATTAAAAACAACCTCATCACTTCTTTTTGCTGTAATTCATAATTCCTTGTGAGTTTCCTCACATAGAGAATTGAACTCCCCAATGCCTGTACACAGTGGGTAGCATTATTTCATCTGAGTAGCTCAATTATCCTCTGTGAGGGTACTTCAGTAACAGCTGCACAATGGAAATATGGGTGGCAGAATCAGACCCTCACCTTATGTGGAGTTCAGCATTCCTCCACTGTTTACTTTGATTAACTACATCACTACACATTTTCAAGAGGAAATGCAATTTTCACTAGCAGTAACTCAGCAACTTACAGTAAAGGGGTAAAAGCTTTGAGCAGACAATTCTGGGTGTTGGAGATAGTGCAAGTGATAAAGTGATGTATAAAATGACATGATAACAAACACTGACCGTATCTCTGATTTTTCTTTAGTAGCAGACAATATCATCATTCACACAGCTGTGAGCCATTCAAGAAGATATTATCCTGTGAGTTCTGACATCAAAAACTTATCGCTTCCAGCCCTACAGAAAAGCAGTTTAGTAGGTAATAAAAATGAGCAGGAAATTTCCAGAGTGGTCTGAGTTGACAGTAGAGACCAAATTTCCACAAAGTGGTACAGTTATATATAATTTATATCTCTCTGCACCATCTAATCCTCCTGAGAAGATTAATTCTGGCAGAAGGCATGCCATGGAAAGACTAAATACCTTGCCTCAGGGTCTGCAGTTTTTATTTCTTCTAGAGGTTTCTCAGAAATCCTATTTACCAAAAAAAAAAAAAAAAAAAAAAAAAAAAAAAAAAAAAAAAAAAAAAGGCAGCACACCCCATCTTCTAGAAGTCCCTCTCTATTCCTAATTAAGATGAAGCCCCTGGTTTTGTTCTGTCCTTATTTTTCAATGAGCTTTAAGCTAGACTTGTCATTGCAGGACAGACTAATAGCAAATGAAAAGAAAAAACTCAGCAGTAGCCTGTAGTATAGTGAAAAGCATAGCACATCGACTATGACCAAGGTTCAATGGTTCAGTTCTACCTGTTCACACCGCTGTTATCTTAGCACTGCAAGAAGTCAATTAGTTAAAAGGTAGTTATGGCAGAAAAATCAATACTCAATACTCAAATAAACTATATTCTCAAGTTCTGTGCAACATTGTGCAAACTGCTGTGCCAGAGGTATCCTTTGTGAACTCAGTCTCCAGATCCCCATTATTTAAAATGCTTTCTTTTCATTTCACATTGACAGAGGAAACAAATCATGGAAGATATGGTCAGTGTTGGAAGCAGAGCCAAAAATCCGACCAAAACCCAAAAGCAGGATTCAGTTCTGGACTGTAGATACCTGTACACAGGTATGGACCATCTGCTAGGTTTCTGAGCTCCTATTTTAATCAGAAGAGTTCTAGTCCTCTATTTAACATAAACTTCAAGTGGTGTTTAAGCACATGTGAGGGTCATGTCTGGCCTCCAAATCGTCTCCTCTTTCCTGTAAGATATTGCATTATATGTGCATATTCTGGCTACTTTATGGCATCTGAATGTGACAAAAGATGCCTGCATTCAGGAAGCTGAACTGAAATCCTGGTTGACATGGTTAGTGGCATCTGCTGAGCCAAATCTCCAGGTCTGACTGGCCTTATTGATTAAATTAAATCTCCCTTATGTATAATGAAGCTTTAGTCTCCCACATTTGCATAAATACACATGTGCATTTGAAATGTTCTGTGTGCATATGGACTGGCAGATGGAGGGCAGGGTGCAGCATGAAATGTTTATATTTAGGCACTTGCATCAAGCCTCCTAAATATGCATGTGGATGTCTTAATGTAAGGGCTGAATCCTATCCTAGTCAATTGTAGTTTCCTGACACTTCAGCCACATACCTAAGCCCATAAATTGGTTAACATGATTAAAACTGTCTTTTCAAGGGCCCACCCCCTTTTCAATCACCTTTGAGGGGATAGGTTTTCTTCAAAATCTGGTTTTCCATTCTAAAATACCTTCAATATTAAGTTCATCATCCCTCTACTGTCCTTCACTGTAAAATGGATCTGGTTTTATATGCCTTTGTGCCACCACAGTCTTGTTTATCTTTCAAACCTTGAGCCCTTTCAAGAGATCAATGTATTCCTTGTCTCTCCATTTCAACTGCACAAATAATGGAAAAATGTTTCAAGTAACTTATTGTTTGGAAACAAATTGTTGAAAAAACTGCAAATATTAGATGACTGATTCACTCTGACAGCCTTTTTTTTATTTTTTTCCATTTAAATTTTTCTTTCTCTCACACACGGGTAGACACACAACAGTGCAACATAAAAATATTCAGCTCTAAAACACAGCCCCAGGAATCTTGGAACTTGGAATTACAGCTTTCAATATGGCCTTCATAAAGCTATAGTGTTCTCAGCTACCACGTCTTTTAATGAGATGTGTTTCATCTGGCTTACAATTGCTGAAATATTGTCTCTGTCACGGATACACAGATAGCCCTCTTCACTCATCTATCATTCCTCACTCCATGATTATTTAATGTCATGATTCCCTAAGAGGAAAGCGTACACAGCATATTCAGAGCTCAGTACAGGGTGGGTGATTTTTTCATGGAACAGTTTGTATTTCCCGACTTTCACAGAAAGAAGGAAACAATCTTTGTAGCAAAATATCTTTTTACACAAATAAGCAGGGAGGCTAAACTGCAGAAAATTTACTGTGCTAGTTTATTTTTGATACATATGGATGCGTTTTTTTTCTCCTGACTATTGACTTTCCTGTACTTTGAAACTGTTTACAACTCTGAGTGCTAGCAGACATTTTTGGCTTTCTTTTACTCTGAAAAGAAAAATTCAGTCTTATCCACCACCCGCCCAACAACTCTGGGCACAGCAGTGTCCCATCCTTTGGATGACTCTAGGAAATACTACAGTTATAGTAACCACCTAGGGTGCTTTCCTGCTTTAATCTTTTCCTGCCTTTTCTGAGAAATATGCCTGATAGAAATTCAGTTTCTTGTTTCCTGACTGTATTTTTTTTTAATAATTATGTAAGCATCAGTCCTACTGGGAGCTGTGAGGTGGTAGGCTTCCCACAGAGGGGTGGTAGGTGGCACTGTGAAGTATTTTAATTGTGACACTACACCTCCTTTTCTGTAAATGACGCTGCCAGTCTGTTTCACTGTGAGTAATTTGGGACTGGAGTCACACTCACCTACAGAGAGATCTTTTTCCTCGCTGAATCCAACATTTTGAATTTTCCATCAAGTTCATCTTTTTCAAGAGCAATCCACTTGGAGACAGGTTTTCTACTTCAGCCGTAACCTGACACAAAAACTGGTAAGGACCCATCTGTCGGATTTTTGTGCGCAGGAAATGTCACCAGTCATGGGAAGAGTTGCACGCATAAGGGTGACTCATGGCATCAAGAGCCGACCAGAGTGGACCCAAAGTTCACTGTCACCGGGGAGTTGGTACCTGCCAGCTGACCCAGTGGGACACAAGAAACTCTGGCATACATTGTACTGCTTTAATTATCATGCCTAGGATCACTGAGCATGGGGAGGACTGCATTTTAAATACCACACTCCCTATATATAACATATTTACCCTTATCATGGAGAGGCTGATTTTTTAATTCATCTTTTAAAATAGCTTTAGGTAATACTTCTGGTCTACATAAATAGGCAGGAAGGTTGTAATTTTGTTAAAAACATTATACAATAACATATCCTTGAGAAATTTGATAAGGCCTGTCTATGCCACCATAAACATACTAAGTAAAGCCTTTGCGTTACGTTCATTTGAAAGAGTTTGCTAAGAGCTAGGGCACAAAACAGTGGAATTGAATTACAGTGGCCTAATAAATTATCAGCCATTAGCTGAATTTCCTTAATTGCCTGTGGGCATGCTTTTAGTCCACCCCAATTGTGAGGTAATAAACGTTAGTGGAAGGGATTTTAGAACATTCAAAGCCCATAGGACAGTGAGGAGTCTAAATACTTTGTTGGACTGGTGCCCATGTCCTCATATGATATGAGATCAACAATTGATTTTTCAATTCATGTTTATATAATATTATTTGTGATATGTTACCTGAACCACAGGAAAGAGCAAAAGGTAGAAAAGCTGAGGGACATGAGGAGGAAGAAAGAGATACTGACGATTTACAAATTTGGAAAGCCTGAAAATCCTTCTCAAAACAGATTTGAAATTGCCGAAACATATTAAAGTAAGGGAAGAAAAGGGGGGGAAAAACAACCGACCAACCAACCAAAAACAACAGCAAAACAAACCCAACAAGGGTTTGCCAAGATTGAATGAAGAGTTTTTTTCAAAACTGCATGATCTAAAAATACAGATTAAATGTCTTTATTGAAGAAGTACTACAGTGTTTAAGTCCCACTTTTTGTTTACCTGATGGTATTATTCATTGGCTAGCAGTGGGAATATGGTCCAGTTTACTTAAATCAGTTTATCTATTTTAAAATCTATGTGGATATTTTTATTGGTCCAGCACACCTCTAAATTGCAAAGTTAACATAAAGAAAAACTCTGAGAACATTTAATTAACAATTAAATCTCCAGAGTATTTCTGATGAGATAAAATTCTGATCTATTTAATTCATGTGAATCTATAAAGACAACTTGCTTATCATTTGGTTTCCATTCACAACTTTTAAACACTGAGCATTGCTATGACTCATGTCGTACCATGTCATGTAAAAATACATTAGGCAGTACCTAGTAACAATGGATCTTTGGTCTTCACAGTCTTATAATGAGGTGTGACTTTGCCGTAATTTCTTACATGTGGAAATGGATTTTGATGTAATTACTGTATAGGAATCAAAGGGTGGTATGATTAATTATTGGTGTTTTTGAAGCTGGGCAAATATTGTAAAATTAAAAATTAACTTCTCATGGTCTTATTTATCTGGATTCTTTCAGACTTCTGACATCTGCTTTCTGTAAGAAACTTTACCAGAAAATTATTATTTCACATGCTTGGATAGTCATGAAAATGTGAATGATAAACATGGACATGCAAATATTCGCATAAGAATATGGCATTTATATGTGAAGGGGAATACCATTTGGCACAGATAAAATAGCTATTTAATGAGCCATAAAAAAAATTTCAATCATGCTATTTGCAGCTAGAGTAAACCGTATTCATATTACTGAGTTCCAATCACGGCATCACTGCATATGCTACATCAAATACACCTTTTTAAGAAATAAATACTCTTTGGCAAAGCTGGATTAGATATTGAGTCACTCAGCCAATGCTTTGCTAACTGAAAATTTGGCTAGATATTTACCAACTAACACTCCCTTTATGCCTCTTCATTCATTTGTCTTTTCAGGCCCTCTTTCATATCCGTTTCATTCTTCTCTTCACTTCACTGAAGCCCTTGTTGAACATTTTAAATAGCCATCACTTAAAACATCTAGGTTTTAAGCATGCAGTTACACAAACACACACACATTGTACACATATTTGTACATAGGTTCATAGTACCTGCAGATAGGTACCATTACTAGAATAGCTTACATGAATCAGGAATTGATATTCAGTAGACACAGAAGTAAAACACAAACAAATTATTAGAAATGTGCTGTTAAGGTTTGGTAAATGCAAGAATAGAATTAAAATATTTCAGCCTAGAAAATTTAATACAGATTTTCATTTACTACAGGAAAAAGAGACCTTTCCATTACTGAAGTTAATTTTTTGACCTCCCAACCTCTCTACAGAACTATAGTCTTCTTTCATCTGTTACCCCAGTGTGACAGGCCAATAGGGTACTATCAAAATACCTCTGCTCTCTTTCCCTTTTTTCTGTTCCCCAGCCCCTTTCTCTTGCAAAATAAAAGAATATTAAAATTGAAATTCATTATTTAAATTTTATGCCTTGAAATTTAAGATTTCAAACTGAAGTAATGTATAGTATTAATATTTAGCACTCAAAATATATGTAATTTAATTGCCAAATAATAGTGTCCCACTGTTACCCTGGTTTTTCTGAGTTTTTTATTAGCCTTTGGATTTTCATAAATGGAGTCAGATCTTTTAGTTACTGTAGAATATTAGAGCAGTTTTTCTACCTTTCCCACAGAAGTAATATAAACAAACCCTTTGTTTTTCATTCTTTGTCCTTTGTTTGCATATTTCTAACCTGAAAATAATTGTAACTGACAATTCGTCTGGCCACTGAGGCTGAGGGGTGGAAACCCCAAAAAGCCAATCTTCTGCTAGACCCACAAATGTATAAAAGTAAAAGAATAAACAAAGGGGCGTCTTCTCTCCGGTCTTTCAGCTGGGAGCTGGATCAGAGGAACCTCTGCGAAAATCTCTTGTCTGCGTGTGATTGCTTTGCGTGTCTCGGTGACATCCCACAAAGTGTGAAAGAATTAATTGTCTTTTGTGCATACAAATGTCTGTAATCAGTTTTTCAGAGAACCATATAATGACTTGGGTTGGAAGGAATCTTAAAGACCACCTAGTTCCACATCCCCTGCCATGACAGGGAAACCTTCCACTAGACCACCTGTCTCAAAGCCCCATCCATCCTGGCCTTGAATACTTCCAGGGATGGGGGAGTCACAGCTTCTCTGGGCACTGATCCAGTGCATGATCACCCTCACAGTGAAGAATGTCTTCCTAGTATCCAATCTAAACCCACCCTCTCTCAGTTTAAGGCCATTCTCCTTTGACCCATCACTAAATGTCCTTGTCAAAAGTCCCCCTCCAGCTCTCTTGTTGCCCTCTTTAGGAAATGGAAGGCTGCTATAAGGTGTCTCTGGAGTTTTATCTTCTCCAGTCTGTATTTATAATAATCAAATGCAAAAAACCTTAAAGAAGCTGTTCAGAACTAAGATTCTCTCGCTTGTATTCCCTTTGAACTAAATTTTCATTGCAAGGTGAGTTCCGTACTGCTGGGGTTTTTTGTATAGATATGGACAAGCAAAGGAATGGATAACAAAGGGGTACAAGGAAGCAAGTAATAGCAGGAAGGGGGGAGGGAAGGGAGAACTGAGGAAGATAAAATCTATTATAAAATCTAACAATCTAAAAAAAATGAACAAACAGAAATGTATTCTGGAACCAACAATATTTCTGCAGAACAATGAAACCAAATCCTTGAAAATGACCTAAAAGTAGGTATGGGGTGCAAAATAGTTGATCGCACTATGTCCAGCATGTCTCCAATTCAATGCAATTGTGAAGACAATTGATATAAACATGTATTGAATAAAACAGGTTTGCTGTTGATGAGAAAGTAGCTCTGTGTTTAAATGGGCTCAACCCCATTCAAAGTTGTTCATGCTTTTTCAAAGCAGGTAAATTTAACAGATGCAGAGAACTACTAGGATGCTGAGCAGTAACTGGACACTACCTCGAGAGAAGAATAAAAGAGCTTTGCTTGTTCAGTAGAGTAAAACAAGACTGAGAAGGGATATGACCAGAAACATATCATGAAGGGACAGATGTGAAAGATCTGAAAAAGCTCAAAAATAATGTCAGGTCAGCGCAAAAATAAAAAAAAAAAGGTGTAACCTGATTATGATATATACTTACGCTGTAAGTTACAAGGTTGTGTTATGTGTATTTTGTATTAGCAAGATAACAGATTCATGGCCCCAAGGGGCCTGATGTGAATTCATGTTCCTAAAAAAGTTTTACTTTTAGGAATTTGCCCACAGCTACTGAAAGTTTTACTCCTGGGACAGGTAGTCACTACACTGCAATTAAACTAAGCTGTCATGGTAAGTTTCAGAGAAAAAAGTAGCATGTCAATTAAGCATAATGATGTGGCAATTAGCTTTTCATTTCAACTTTCTAAATATGTGCCCTGGAATAACTAAAATGATGCAAGAAATTTAATCTCTTCATCCTCTATTAAAAAATGGGGGATGTGAAGAAATGAAAAATATTCGACTACTCAGAAAATCTGTTTGTCTTCTTTGTTCAGCGTTTCCTTCTATTGATCACTATCAGTGCTGACAAATAGCTTGAAGCTGTGATCCTGAATTGATATTTAATTAAAATGAAGATCTATTCTAATTGTATGGTAAACACATCAGAGTTCTGTATGTAAATAATGTCAACAGATGTGGGATAAGAGAGGAATTTTAAATAAGTGTTAGAAAGTTTGCAAAGGGGCTAGGGAGCAAATCATGCAGAGAAAAGCAATAATTAAATTCAGTCTCTAATTTATTTTTACACTGGATTCCACTCTTATTACACTGAGGTTTAAAGACTGATTTCTTATTCTCCCTGCTACAGTGACTAAATTACATGTAGAATATAGGGTTTAGGGGGGGGTTAAATCACAAAAGTAATGTTTTCTTCATCAAAGTGTGAAACCTATTTGTAGTATGAGTAGACCATGTGTCTTCATGACATTGAAACTTACAAAATGAAATTACTGAAGTGCTTTATAGAGAATAGTGTTTTTCAGAGAACATTTTGTCTCTCAAGCCTAGTCAGCAACTTTCTGTCACTGTGCCCTTTCTCCAAACTCATTACTGGGGGGCACTGAACTGGTCTGTTGACTACTCAGAAGTCTCAGTTCTCCTATATCAGATCCTCTACAAGCAGGTAGGAACAGCCTCACATTTACAAGCCCTGGTTTTTGTGGCCTCAGACAGCCTGATATCTTCTGGAGGCACAGCACAGAGGAATTTAAGCAATTCAGGAGGTTTCTGGAGTGCACTGGTGATAACTTCCTCTACTGAGAGAGAGTCAGTGAGGAGAGGTACAGTGCTGGACTTCATGCTCACAATGAATGGCTTGTTGGCGATGTGAAGGTCAAAAACAGCCATGGCTGCAGCAGGCATGAGGTGGTGGTGGAATTCAGGGCAGAGGGGAGAGTGAAAAGCAAGCACATGCTACTGGAGAGGGGGAATGAGGAAGAGAGCATCAGACTGTTCTCAATGGCATCCTATAACAGGACCAGAGGCAAAGGGCAAAAAGTAAAACATAGGAAATTACTCCTGAACATCAGGAAGTACTTTTTCCTGTGTGGGTGACTGAGCACTGGCAGAGATCACCCAGGAAAATTATGGAGTCTCAATTCTTGGAGATATTCAAAAGCCACTAGATTGTCCTGGGTAACTGCATTTAGGGGGTCCTGCCTGAGCAGGGGTGCTGGACCAGATGATGCACTGACTTTTCTTTTCCCTTCTGATACAAGAAATACCTGTGACATCTTCAACAAGTTTTGGTTTTACCTGTTTGGACAAATAGTTTAGGAATAGTTCTCATACGTGAGTGAAGAAAAAACTGCTCAGGAGTACAGTGTGTGCATACACCCATCACAGCTTTTATGTGTTTTGCCATTATTTAGAGAAGAGATTGAAGAGAAAAAAAGTTTGAAGAAAATGATCTCTGTAAATATGTGGTCCATGTGGCAGTTTTTCCCCTCAGCTGGAATTCTAAGATCCCAGTTACATTCAGTAGGAAGACTTCACTGTTTTTACTGGCACTGCAAAAGTGCTTGACAAAAATACATGTTTATCAAATCACAGTTCTTGAACTTTATTCATTTTAGTAAGTGGGTTTAAGTAGTTTTTTTAAACTTTCATTTTAAAACTTTTTAGTCACATTCCGCTTTCTGATATAATTTTTACTTTGAAATGACAAATCTTCACAACACAGTCAGCCTTAAGCAGAGTTTTTTATTCTTCTTTTTTATCATAACTGTGCTTAACCATACTGTAATTACATTAGCTGCTCTGTCATGTTTATCTCTGCATGGACAAAAAGCCATCCAAAGGTATGGATGGAAGGACAAAGGTAATTACGTCTGTAGTAGAACGCAATGCCAGCATGTTACTAACCTGTGAATTATTTTTTCTACTGTGGGATATTAAAATAGACCTGACTTCAGCCCAGTACCCTCAGTTAATATCTGTGGGAGTTACTTTTCCTCTTTGTGTCTCAAATGAGAGAAATGAGATTGCCTTGCCCTAACAGTAAGGTGTGAAAGCTCCACTAACTTCAGTCACAGTTTTAATAGGAAGGAAGTATCAGTCTAAATTCCAGAATGAAAAGGTTTTAGCACCAAATGCACTGATGTAAGGTAGCACAGAACATGTTTAAATTATTACAGGCAGTTAAACTGTGGGAAATAAATGTACATTTTAGTGAAAGATCTTATTTTTCTATGGCTACTTCAGTTAGAGACATGCAAAGAATAAGAAAAGAGTCAGGCACTGTGTCTTAGGCGAAACACATTCAGCTGGATAGCTGGCACATATCTCAGCCTTAGGGAGTGGGTCCTGCATACAAAGATGAGGTTTAGGGGCACATCTTCAGGGGTGTGTATATGTGTGTATGCATGTGCCCTCACCCATATCCCCGCAGAGCCAGACCCTGCCTCATCAGCAATCTGACTGATAATTTATTAATCATTAATATAGCAACACCAGGTTGTTGGTTTGGGGTTTTTTTTACCTCTCCTGTAAAAGCTTGGCTGGATTCCTCTTTCCATATGTGCACTCATTTACTTTCCTTCCTAATGATAAATATATAGCATATTCAATTTGGCTCATATATTTTTTAATTTTCTTTTTTTACTCTTTTTTTTTTACACAAAATATCTTTTGTCTCGTCTATTGAAGAGTGTAAATATGTTTCACTCAATTATAGGGAAATCCATGGTAATTCAGTGTTGCCTGAAGCTCTCTGAGTTATACCTCTTTCACTCTCATGACAAAAACATAATATGGGTGCCTCAGGGGTAATATTTTCAGTGGCAAGATGTACCTGGAAAACTATACAGTGCTAAAATATAGAAGGATCCTCTCATAGGTTGGCTTTCCTTCCTGAAATTTTGAACATTCCCATGACACTCTACAGTGAAAATGTTGTTTCTCTGGGTGAAATTTTGTTTGGTTGTGAAACACAGTCCAGTGCAGGTACAGTTTGACTTCTATGTTTGAAAGAATAGAAACACAATAGTTAATACCATCTTATTTTCAAGTCAGTAGAAATAAGGCAAAAGTTTATCTGGGAATTTGTGCTAATTCCTTCACTCCTTAAATGTCTACATGGATAAAAGCTTTCTGGGTATCTAGTGGTATAATTGTTTTTCATTAGAAAATGCCTGTTGAAAAACAGGCAAAATTCTTTGTGAAAACACAAAAAATTTTTATTACATTTCCTTATAAATCGACATATTGAAAACCTTCAAATAAGAACAAACTAGAAATTCCTTACCATTTCAAATATCATACCTCGTTTTCTTTCAAAATTAGCTGTCATGCAATGTTAATTATAGATGCTAGACCCTACTTCAGTACTAAACTGGACTGCAAAGTAAAATACACTTGAAGCACTATATATGAATTTAAAGATTTAAAATTCTGGTATATCCTAAAAGTGTTCATTTCACTTTCTTGTAGATTTTGTGGGTGTTTAGATGGTCAGGAACACTTAGCTTTCTACTAGTTAGTGCTCTTTATAAGTGAAAAATCATCTGTTTCTTCTGTAATTCTGGTCATACAGTTTGTTTTCATTCTCTGATATTATAAACTATTTTTTTAATATTTTAATATCATAAGGTGTCAGGCATTACTCAGAAATAATGAAGACAGTCCCTGCTTCAATGAATTCTCAATCTATGTAAAATATTTTAACAGCAATATTAACAATTCTTTTCCCTATGAACTGTCTCATTAATGATCTGTTCTCTATTTGATCAAGACCAGTATGTTGTATTAAAACATAATCTGTGGAAATTCACTGTAAAGTGTTTAATTCTGTTCTTCTGTTCCATCTTTTTATTTCTTAATATTTTGTTGTATCTCTAAATAATTTCTTCATTTTGCATAATAAAAAATAATGCAATAACATGGCGAAGCTGCTGATTGTTCTTCTGTTATAGTAGAAGCACTGTAGAGACAGAATAAAATAATGGATAATGTAGAAAGAGGGGGAACAAATTAGTCTGATAGAATTAGGTTAGTAAGTAGCATTTAATTCCAATAGAAATACATTTTGATTTCCAAACTAAACAAATATAGTAAAGAAATCCAATATGTTTTGAGGAAGGCAAGGGTAAACCTATAGATATAGACCTAGACACTGTGAGCTCTTACTTCTGTTGAGCTGTTATCCACACTGATGGGGGTTCCAAAACAATAAAGAGGGTGAAAGTCTTAGGTTCCTTTCTTTCACACAAATCCATGGAAATAACAGAAAAAAATCAGCACAGAGACCAACCACTATCTGACAGCCAAAATACATACACGTAGATTAAAAAGACTTTTAAAAAATTGAGCTGCAACTAGTTTTATAAATTAATTTGGTCCTTATTACTACTCCTTTTACTACTGCTTTCTGCATACCTTCAGCTAGTAGCTAAGAGACAAACAGGAAAAATAAAGGAATTCCGAGGAATTATTTGTGAAATATCCATGGAGAGTATATATTTGTTTTGCAATGTATGTCTCATTCTAACTGCTGCATTCAAATAGAAGAAAATTCATGGTGATGCATGCATCATTGCAGAGGTTCTGCTTCAATTACCACATATTCACAAGCCTTTGCAAATTACTAAATACTCAAAAATGACAGAATAGTGAATACACAAAGAGGGAAGGGAAGAAGAAAGACACAACAAAAACTCATAACCTTTTTAAAGATTATTATCAAATAGAAAGAAACTCAAAACTTCCCAAGAAAGATAATAACCACTAGTTATTTGTCCATGTCCAGGAATCCCAATAGTAATGAGTTTGGTTTTCAGCTTCATAGGATCATTTCTCAGCATTTTAAGGGTAGGTACAAGAAAAAATACTCTTCAATTCTATTCTTTCAATAAAATTCAATTCTTCAACTCAAAAAATACTCTATCAGTTTCTATTATCTGGATATGAGCAGCACAAATTCTTACACAGTAGCTAAATATTTCCCAATAGTGTAAACAAATTAATAGCTCTGAAAGATGTATCTCTTGTTTCAAATTATTATTGTGGATACAAAAAGCCAGGGACTAAGGAGATTTTCTTGTAAATGAAAGAACACAAGGAAAAAAAATAATAATAAATTCAGTCTACCTATGGAATATCTAGTCCTTGGTGTTCACCACCAGATGCTGCTCCTTTTCCCTGCTTTCTCCTTCCCCTTTATACTCGCTATTAACCAAATACAAATTCCTCCTCTCTGTCTTTGTTTTTCCCCTTGGAAACCCTAAAACGATGGACATTTCCTGCCCTCCCTGCTGCCAGTGCCCTGCAAAGGCTGCAATCCTGACACAGGCTCCAACACCGGCAGACAGTGAGTGAACAGAGGATATACTGTCTTGGGGAGTTAAAACTCACTGTGGAGTGGCAAGAGAACAGCTCAACTGCAGGAGAAGTACACTTCCTTGTATTTATTTAAGCTCTGCAATAGACATGAGGAATAACTCTGAGATCAGGAAGCATTTGCCCCTTCTGCTGCCCTATAAATTATATTCTTGCCAGGCCATTGTGTAAACTCTTTCAGTTTCCTGAGAGATTTCCTCATGGGTCACAGTACTGGAAGTGACACCTGCAGCTATTGGAAATAATGGCCCATAGCTGCAGCAAAAGAGAATTAACGGCAACACTTTTTCTTCAGGATAACAACCTCATAATCTGTGTCATCACTTCAGAGTGAATTCATACAACAAAACCAAACAAGAAGATAGACAGGTTGTTTGCTCTGTGAGTAAAATGAAAATACTATTTTCCCCCCCACACATTCTATCATCATTATTTTCCTTTTTTTTTCCCTCTCCTTTAGAGAAAGCAAAATGGTACAGATAAACCTAAACGGATCTGAATAAGAATCACAGTGTTGTAATACTGTAGGCACAGCTTAGAGAAAACCCTTTTCTGTCACCAGAGAGTAGTTGAGGGATACATTGCTGAAGACCTAAGTTTTTTCAACAGAAGTGATATCAATATGCTTTTTACGGAATCCTAACTGCGATTTCAATGTTGATCTAAAAATAAGAAAATAATTCTTCATGACACTTTTTCAATATTGCTGTAGATCTCTTTTTGTAGCTCTTCTACAGGACGTGTCATCTAATGCGGTAACATTTTATCTCTCATGTAATGCTCTGCCTGATGCACGCCGCTAAGCTGTGTTCTCATGGGCACTATGGGTGAAGGAACAGTCTGGTCCAAAGAGAGACAAGAGAAGCCTGAATATTGCCCCTATCAGGAAATTCCAACAGTATAGGTCACACCTCTGTTGTTGTGTTGTGTCATGCCCACAAAGACAGAATATACAGCATGAGTAGGATTTGGCTTCAAATGAAGGTGCCTTTAGCTGTGTGTCATCTGTCACCCATATGTGTAAGTTCCTGTTATGCGGGGCAGAGGTCAAGGGCTCCAGTCAGTATCACAGATCATCCAATTCCCTTTAAAATTACTTAGGGTACCTGTGGTAGTTTCAAAGACTTGGTAAATATATCAGAACATGGACAAGAGAGAAATACTTTGCAAGACTGTCAGCTGAAGGATGAGACACTCAAAGAAGGCTTCTTAAACCTCTCTAACTGTCTGTATTCAAGCAGCTAAATTACAACTCATGTTGACAGTGAGCTGAATGTTTTTCTAGGTTCCATTAACTGTATGGATTAAATTTCTATCGACAACTGTTCAAATCTCCAAGCAAATCCCTCTCTCTTTCCCTAGATTCATAAAATGTCCTGGGGAGACAGCTGAACTAGCTCTATATAGGAAAAGGTTTTGATAGGAAAAGGTCAAGCTCAGGTTCTGGGTTTATTTCAGCCTAGGGGACTGCCCTGCAGCATGGCCATTGTGCTTTACCCGGCAGCAGCTCTGTCCATGGATCTCAGCAGAGTTACAGACATAGGAAGCATTTTGCTAATGTACCTACCTCGTGCTGCCAATTTGTACTCTCCCATTCCTAGTCACACGTCATTATGCTTTGACAATATATTTGCTATCTGAATTTTAAAAGTTTTTTTATTCCATGAGTAATTTGCAACATTTATCCTAAATAACTTGGAGACCATAACAACTAGTGAGTACAGAAAACAATATCTGCATAGCCTGTTTATTCCCCATTAAACAGCAGAACCCTGCAGAATTTATTATTATTATTAAAACTAAAGTGATCAAAACATACTAACCACATTTGGGGTCATAAACTCTTTGTCACATTTCAGTCAAATACTAGTGAAAATGTCCCAGACTAGGAATCAGTTAAAAGAAAGTCAATAAAATAATTTCTCAGAGATTATTTGTAAAATAGAGACTTCGTAATGAAGAAGATACTTATTCAAAATAGATGTAAAAATAAATTACAACTACCTGATGCTATTTTAACAGTCAATAAACATCCATAAAAAGGAAGGTTTAAAAACTGTGTTTCATCACAAAAAAATATATTAGCCACTTTTCACAATCTGAAACCATCATCAATCAATAATAGATAATATTTACTCTCTCCTGCTAGGGAGACTTTTTTATATTTTTAATGGAACACATTGAGTGTAGGTTACCATAGTTACAGCAGAATTTCAGAATGAGTTTTGTTTTATCATAATTGCTGCATATTAGTATATAAACAGCTGAACCCTGTCTTCCACTGGTAGCACTAATTTGTGCCTAGAGACAATTTTCTCCCCTCAGAAAATCGAACAACAACTTAAAATATGCTGTAAGTTTGTGGTCTTTCCCAGAGGGAGTGGAAAGTTTCTGCAAGTCAAGCTGTTTGTTGTTTAGAGCCTGGGACTGCTGGGATCGACAGCATAGAAAGGTGAAGCTGCAAAAATCCATCACCAGCAGTAAAGGGAAATTAAAAGTGTTCCCTACCCCACCCCAGACATGTTGAATTATAACCACAATACTTCCCATCACTATTGTTTCTGAGCAGACCTGAACACTAATGAATTTGGCTGGGATTTTTACAGAATCATAAGAGAGTTCAGAAACTAACAAGGAATGCAACATAAGCTCTGTAAAGATGTATTTTTTATCATCACAGTGTTTTCTAACATAGAAAACTATTGTTCCCAGGCTGCAGAGGCCAGGAAAGAAGAGCTTCTTCTTCATGCATTCCTTATTAATCTGCATAAAGACTAATATCCATCAGATACTTCCTTCACTCTTTAGAGAGTGGAGTTGCGTGAGTAATTTTTTCCAGTGTGAGCAATTGGATTTTGAATCTCACCCAGAAATATTGAAAAGCAGGGGATGACAGCATAATGGAAAAATTTGTGTATGAAGTAAAAGGTAAAAAGCCTAACTGAGATCTCAGCTACCAGCTGAAGTGCTGCCTTCAAGAAGTTACATGTGCAGAACTTCCACTGCACTCCCATATTGCTCCATGTTGAGAAGTGAAACAGAATTTCATATAATATGTTGAGGTACTTGAAAAACCAACATGTCTGAAATGGTGGCTGTTATGTTTCTCTGAGCAAAAGAGAAGTCTTCCAAAATGGCCAATGACTGACAACCCAACAAGATTTTGTTCTGTTGCTTTTAAAATGCCGTGCAAGTAAAATGCAAAGGGAAAGATAATGTGTCATGTGCAATGCAGAAGGACAAGAAACTTATGTCAAGTCAAAGATTGCCTTCTTTGACAGCAGCAAAGATTGACAGCATTGTATGGATCAGTGGATTGAAGAAGATAGTAGTCTTAAATATGCTATACCTTAACAACTACAGTTTTGTAACAGAAGATGACTCAAGTGGCATATTGCATAAGGAAGCATGGAAAAAGAAGGTACATTATCCTAGTAATGCCTATTGTTTCCTTCAGAATCAAAAAAGAAAATCTTTTCATTAACATTATAAATGACAAAATACTGTATAAAATCCATTTAAATATGTCTAGTAGGATTTAATCTTCATATCATCTTTTTAAAGCTTATATTTTGAGGATTATTGTTACCAAGACAAGGAATTAAGGCTTCACATTCTTGGTTTACTCCTGCTCCAGTCTACAAGGGCCATATCTTCCTAATCTTCACCCTTGTGATCTTATGGAAAAGAATATTCAACAAAATATCTACTTTCCTTTTGAATATGAACTTAGATGTTTACACATTACATTTCTTACCTGAAATGCTTCCTGCTCTTTAACAGAAACAAGGTGATTTACTCAAACCTAATGGGTACAAAAGGTTCCACACACAAAATAACTTTTCTCACACAATTAGAAAAGCTGAGTACTTTGACTCAAATCCAGAGCTGTCCACAGATCGTCCAGGAAGAGAAGATAGGTGACATCTACTGGATAAACCTCTATCTCTGTCTCATCCAGCTCCATTTTGGGGCCCATTTACTCTGTGTCTAGAGGTACAACTGTCAGAATAAGTGGGTTTTGTCTTGGTCTGGAGAAGAAGTAGGTGCTTGTGCCCACCAAGGGTGCCTGTTTATTGCTTTTAATGCATCTTTTGATGTTTAGTGCATTTTTCTCCCATTATCCATTCTCATGTGTTTCATCTAGCAATTTACAGTACTGACTGTGAAAGTGCATCATGAGACCAGTAAGATTTGTGTGTAATAGTGTACAAGCACACAGAAAGTCAGTCTTTATCTTCAAATATTTTATCATAAATCGACAAGTTCAAGACAAAGGATGGGGGGAAAAAAGCAGCAGAGTGTCTTGTCCAAAATTATATAAGAACGGAGACAATCCCCTTCATCCTATATACTATTTATAGACAGCTTTATGGCAACTTTTTTACTAGTGCCTTTGATTAATGTATTTGTACCACTTTTTTCTTTTTTATTCCATACAAAAAAGCATCCAAGGGTATTTAAATGCTTGAGTTGCATGAAACAATGACTGAAATTTTCAATATCACTCAGCAATTAACATCCTGCTCTCTAAACTCGGCCTTTTGTTTTGAGACACTAATGAGCCATGGAGCACTATGAAATTTGTCTAGAATATAAGGCTTAATTTTGGCCACTAACTCTCAGGTTTCATACAGAATCAGGGCTCTCACTCCAACATGAGATTTTCAAGTTTTTCTGGACTGAGCTCCTATTTCATAGTATTTATATTAATATTCTTCATACTTTTTTTTCTCTCCTATAAATTCTTTTCTTTCTTCCATATAGTGCCCTTATATGTAAATGTAGACTAAATCAGTAATTAATCTGCTACTTGTTTATTTTCTTCCTTAACTCTACACAACAAAAACACAGAGACAAAGAAATCGTCACTGTTAAAAAAGGAATCACAAGTGTGTCGAAAAGGCACTATAAGAAAGGATAGGGGAAGGGAAGGGAAGAGGGAGGCTGTCCTTTAAAAAGTATTGAACCGTTTACCTTAAGAGTTTTTTATTCTGGTCCAGAGAGAAGTTGCTAAAGTACCTCACCACAGGAAAGAAATGAGAAATTTTGAGGGCTATTGAGCAGTGAATTCTCATGGTGGCTCAGCAAAATGTAACTTAGAACAGGTGTTTCTGTAATTGTGATACATTGAAGAAGTTTGCAGTGTTCAATATCCCCTTAAGACTTACTAATACCACTCTAATGGCTCTAGAAATAGTATGCTGGAATGCCAAAGAGTACGGAATAAAATGTCTCTCAAGCCTGGTTGAAGATACTTACAATTCAATATATGTTGTAGTGTATGTTTTTTGTAGAGCTGTTTTTTTACAGAAATGAGGAGGAGTTTTTGGAACAGACCCTAATAGAAGCCACCTGAGCCCAAGTAACTTTTATTTTTAAAAAGGTTTAAGGCTACTATGCTGGAACCTCAACCTTTCTCATCTCAAACAGGAAGGGAGAGCTTTTATTTCTCAAGCAGAAACTTGGCTGTTTAAGAGATCAACCTGAAGGGCAGGAAATCCCCAATAGAACAGGTGCAATTTTAAGGCTCTAGGCCCATACATTGGGAGAACAGTTGGAAAGCAATCTTCCCCACAGTTTTAAATCCAGACACTATTATTATAGCATAAACATAATATGGCCAATTTGCAATTTCAATTAACAATTAAACTATAACTATTTAATAAAAATGGAAAACAGATGGTAAAAATAAAATAAAATGCCCATGGCTATCAAATTTGCTCAGATTAAATGGAGGAGCAGGAAAGAAAAACACATTCAATTAAAAAAATAAAAGATTTACCACCTCTGAGGACATTTGGGAGGACTAGAAGAGAGGAATGACCAGAATGCATTCTCCCAAAGTAACTTAAGCATATTTTTATGCTTAGATTCAGTACTTCTGTACTGGAACTTTGGCAACTACTGTAAATAGGAATAAATATATATATAGAATATGAGTAAAGTTTGGTGCAACAATGCAGCAAATCACACTGTTAGGTATCATTAAAAGTTTAGCACTGTGTAAGGTATGAGAATCATTGAATGGGCTAGGATATTTTTCTTATGTTAAGAAGAAAAATTGACAGAATTATGAGAAAAAGGATTGGGTTTTTCACAATGTCAAATATGTAGGCTTATTTTTTTGTACTTCGAGTAAGGCAGGTACTTGAAGCCCTGCAAACCTGCAGTGGGATTGAACTGTAAATAGGCATGTAACACAACAAGGTCACAGTTTCCGACCTCTGTAATTATCCAGGGATATTTTACTATCTGCAAGCCATTTTATTTCATAGGAAAGATTCAGAATGGATTTGAATTCAGTATGTCATTTTACATTAGACCTGGGCAAACTATTCTTGGGAAATATTTTAGCTAATAAATTAGACCCTTTTTTTTATGACAGATTATTAGTAAAAGTATTATAATCCCTATAAATGTGTTCATCTTCTTTAAACAATTGAAGTGCTTTGTACAACCATTTTTTCAATCAGCTTGCCTGCTGTAAACTTTTCATTTAATTATGTACTTGACTATTCTGCTTGCATTTTTTTCTTATTCAAAGGGTGGGATTTGCAGCCTCACTTCCATGGCAGCTGCCCTCGCTATTAGCCTGAATTTCTGAATGTTCATAAATGGAGTAGAAGAATAGCTGGGGTAAATAAGAGATATCTGCACTCATAAGCAGATGGATTTGGGTTTGAAGGCTTATTGGTTAATGAATGGAGAAGATCCATTCCAAATTATGACACTAAAAGGAACACTGGCCAATTGTTCAGCACAGGTTTGACATGTGTCATTTTAGCAGGTCTTACATGCATCCCTTTAGTCCAGTGAGGCACCTGAATCCCACATTGTCACACTTCTTCCTATGTGTAAGACAAGCCAGGATATTTTGCTGCTAATCATGTCTCCCCTCAAGGACTACTGCTCTTGGCCATAAATACAACAGAATTGAAAAGCAATTCAGGACTTGCCAAAATGCCTGACAGTTTCTTCCACATTTTCCAAGCTCAATTTCAGACAAACAGTACCATGATGATATAGCAAGTACTCAATATCAACATTTCAAGCCTCAGCAGAGAGAAACAGAACTGACGGTGAGATCCTTAATCAGGATGCATGAACAAGCAACGATTCACTTTGCTCTTGCAAAGCTTTGCTGGGACAAATAAATCTTCCCTTAAAGCTACAGGAGCTGAGCTAAAAAAATCACAAAAACCTCCCAAAAAACTAAAACCAAAAACAAACAAAAAGAGGCAAAACAAACAAACAACCTGCCCCCTGCAAAACCTAAACCTGACCCTTTTTGAGCCCATTAGGTCAGATAAACCAAACCCAAAGACTTTTCTGCAAAACTCAAAATCTCACAGTTACATTTTCCAAGCAATACATTGCACTTTCTGAGCCTTTTTTATACTGTGGTGGTACTTTACTTGCTCTTTCAGATAATCCCTAAACATCACACCTAAACTGGTGACAAAAGTGACAGAGGTAATTCTAGCCAGTCCCATCACAAGGAATTACATAACCAGCCATGATTTTACCCTTTCACTCCACACACTAGTACTACAGAGCCCAGAAAGGAGCTCTGCTATTATACACCTCTGAAAACCACCACTCCTGAAAAGGAGAGGTATCCTGCCCTGAGCAGTGCTCTCGTCTGAACGGGTCCCCTGCCAGCAGAGGAGATGTGGCCAGAGCCCATAAATGGGGAGAAACATGCCTGAGACACAGTGCTGGACAGATCCCTTGTGTGAGCTGGGTAGCTATGTCCTGCAAAATGCAGGTACAGGCCATGAGACACTGTGCCAGCTGACTGATGTTCAGAACATGAGTCTCAAGAATTCTGCATATATGTTACGACACTCCTATTGGAACAGATACCAGAAATTGGTTTATGGATTCCAATTTTCCAAGTTTTCTCTCAAGCTATCCATCAGTTCCAACCTCAGCTACAGTCAGTGGGCAATTTTACACATAGGCAAAGACAGGTGCTGCCAGAGTCCATAATGCTATCACCATGCAAATGCAATGCAAAATTCTATCACGTTGTTTCTGCATAGAATTTGTCCACTGCCTTGCTCCTAGGTGAGACTTTTAAAAACAAAAGGTACCGAGTGTTGGTCTCTGGGCTAGCAGAGTTTTTCCTCTTGTTCCGCACTCTGTGTAGGATACTTGGCTAGGTGGGAAATGCATTTCAATGATGGTAATTTAAGCTGGGAAAAGCCAAATTATAAAGTAATGTTATAAGACCATAATTACCCTAGAACTGTGCCTCATGTTTAACAATAGCTGTCTGCAGGGCCATTAAAATAATGACTTTCAGATTTGCCCAGACTTTTATTACAAGAAATCCTGGCCACAAAATCTTATAGACCATTTCTTCAATTGGTTTAAATTGGTGTACATCCACTGAAGTCACTGCTTGAAGATACGACCTTTATACTCAAAAGACCCAAAACATTCAGCAATTAGGTAAGCAGACGGTGCTCTGGTAACACTGGATATTATGACACATGGCTCAAATTTGCTCAGAGAATCTGAAGTTATTTAAACTGATATATTTAAAGGTACAGAAAATTTTGAATGTATATCATTTATGGGGTAATTTTCATACTTATTTAAATCTGTCACAGAAGAACAAGTCAACAGTATGCTGTCAAATGTCTGAATATATGTAATTTTAAAAATGCTGACTCAGAGAACAAATCTAGTCTTTTCTACAGCCGCCCTTAGCAGACTCTCATATAGTGACAGCCTGGTGACCATACCATGTTGTTACATATTCCTTCTGTTGAAAATATGCCTAAATGAGCTTAAAAAGTACTGATTTGATAATCATAACTTGCCCTACATTTTTGATGAAGTATCAGCAATATCTATGTCTTCGCTTTTATCAGGTTGCTACCATACAGCAAATGCTACTAATTCAACACTCACTCTCTTAGAGGAGAGACCGTCCTGACTTCGATATATTCACATATGTAATATCGGAGGCAGAGCAGTGATGTGGCATTGAATGATGTCTTTTTGCTGAATACTACTATAGCTCAGATAACACCTGATTTTTCTCCATGCTTTTCTCCTGGGGCCATAAGAGAACCACCCAATTCAGCCTCCTGACTATTGCGCTGTCTCTGAATTGCTGTCTTATCTCTAACTGACTTTTTAAATTAATTGCATTATGGACACAGCCTGACTGCACACACTAATAGGCATCGGAGTATCTACAAGAGCAACTGTGAGAAGAAAAAGGAAAGAAAAGGAAAGGAAAGAAAAGGGAAAAGAGAATGAGAAAGAGAAATAGAGAGGCTGAGAATCAGCTTAAGAATGCCACATAGAAAGTTTCACACGGACAGTTGTAAAGTATTTGCACAAAAACCTGCCTCTGTCTAAAGTATGCTGGTATTCAGCTAAAATCCCCATTAGTTCACAAAACTTTTGTTTCAATTAGTATAGCTTATTAACTAATATTGCTTGGTAATTAATATTGCATATTCGCAGTGTGGGACATTCAAAATGCAGACTTACCTTCTGCCAAATTTGTGTGTGGAGTTTCCTCCTCTGCTCAGTCCTGTTACCATGAAACCAGGGCTTCCTGATGCCACTTGTGGTGAAACCATGGATCTGCCTAGCTCCTCTTGTTTACTGTTAGTGTTTAAACCTCCTCACTTCTTTGTTTGAAACTAGACAATGGATTTAAAAGATGATGAAGAAAAAAGAGTCTGGTAAACTAGTGCAAACACAAAGCCCTCATTTTCTTCAAACATTAAGCTGAAAATCTTTCACTTGTTTCTATAACTCTCTTTTTTCATCTACCTAGTCAACCAAGGCATTGACCTCAAATATATTGGGTGGCTACTCCACTGTTGGGGTTTTGCTGAAAGAATTTAGGTTGGACTTCCACAAACTTAGACATTAGAGTCTGTGTTTTCATTTTAAATATTCCTACTTAGGTGAAACATTTTCTGCACCTAATTTTAGTATAAGAACAGCCATACAGAACGATAACCAAAGTATCTAACTGAAGATCATCAGTGTGATCTGTAAAACCTCGCATTTATTTCATTTATTCAGTCTTCCATTTGTAAATAGAGGCCATTTGTTATACCAGCATACATTTTTTGTAGGGTTTACACATCACACCAGTAATGTAGTTCACAGTTGGTTTGTATGTACCATCTGAGCTTTGTATATAAAATGAGGCACCTAGCCTTAATTTTGGAATCATTTGCGGGAGGATGCATTATATGCTGTGCTGGTTTAGTCTGCTTCATGTTTGGAAGGTAATAATTCAGTAGTATTTCTAGGACTTGGCATTTGGCGTACCATCTGGGGTGGTAAAGACTCTACATATGGGAGATGGTATAGTCCCAAGTATTTTATCTCTCTGACACCCTTCCCACTAAAGGAACTCTGGCTTAAAGAAGGAAAATTCACTGCAAGTGTAGTATGCTGCCATGAAAAGGAAAGCCAAAGACATATATACAGTGTTTTTCTACTCACACAGTATTGCTCCTTTCTTTATGATACACTTCTAATATAATAAATAAATGTGGACTGTAATCACCTAATAATATTTTTCTCAACTTTCTCCCTTTGTTCTTGTTTATATTTTTCTGCGTCACACAAAACTCCTCTCCATTCTTGAGATTTGTACTTCTTTGATGTTTGGAGACTAGCAGGTACCCTTCTACTTGTTAATTAAGCACATATGGAGAGCTATATTTTCAGGTAGTCTAAGCTTTTTGATATTGATTACTAAATTCATGGCAGAAAGGTATTTCAATACTTGTACAGACCCAATGTTTTTTAATCTAGCCCAGCACAGTTTATCCATTTTAATCTTTCTTCACTGTATCTGACCATTTGGATATATCTTCAGTTTCTTATGGTTGCTTTCATTAATCATTCCAAAAATCCAATTTTATGCTTTGAGTGCCAGTGCTGTATAGACTAGGGCCGTTTCTGTGCTCAAAATTAAACTACTATTCTCCTATATGACTGTATCACTATTCCATGAGACAATAATACGCATGCACCTGTACCTTCACTTGCCCTTTCTCTTGCCCTTTCAAGTTGTGTCCATTATCTGCAACCATTATATTTTATTCTCTCATCTTTTCCAGATTGTTAAATCCTCATTCAATATTTGCTTCAAATTATACCACCAATGGTGCCTTGCACTTTTATAATTTATTTATTATTTTATCACATCAGTCTCTGACCCACTGTATTTTTCTTTCCCCATTAGGGCACTTAAACCTCCTCCCAATTTATGCCATGAATAAATGTCATCAATGAGTTGATGCATTCTTCTTTCCAAATCAGGAATGAAGATGTTAAACAAGCCTTGATTTACTACCAGCATTGCAACAAATGACTATATATCTCCCTTCAACTTGATCCATCAATATTCTTTGCTTATGGCCTTTGAGCTAATGTTCAATTCATGTGACAGTCCACATATTTGTCAATTTGAATTAATTGCATGAGCTTTCATGGATGCTATACCAAATGCTTCACTCAAGTCAAACTATATTAGGTCTGCCATTTTCCTCTCATTTGCTTATTTGGTAATGCTATCAGAAGAAGTAACCAAATTTGTCTGATAAGATTTATTTTCATAAATCATGCTGCTTACTTCTCATGGTTATCTTACTTTTCCATCAGCTGTTCTGTGCCTTTAAGGGCTAGTTCTTCTACACATTGACTCTGATTTTACTATTTATCCCCAAAAAAGCAAACTCATTGATCAGCATGCTATTCTTGATGCTCAACACTAGGTTAGAGATCTATTTCAGCAATAATCAGCAACTGCCTTTTATATTTATTTCAGTGAATTTTAGGTTGCATCATTGCACCAAAGGTTGGGTTATTTCTCCCATGTATTATGTGGGGTTTATTGTGGGCTAAAGAAAACCACCAAAACTAGTAGAATCAAGAGTCAAAGAACAATGTGCCCCTTTTGTGAATTACAGAAAACACATCAGCCATTTCCAGCTTACAGACGCCTAGCATTTGAAAGGTTCATTGCCCAGGAAATAAAATCACAATCATTTCAAATACCGAGGGTTGTTCACAGCCACTGCTTTTGTGGTTGCCTCCCTTTTACCTGACATAGCAGAGATTAAACAAGAGACCTCCAACATAGAAATAGATTAAACTAGATACTTTATAAAGGCAAACTCCTTGGTTAGAACTGTTAACATAATTACAACTTATGCATTTTGATTTTCAATACACAGCATACATAGAGGGAGACATCTTCACTGTTACTTTGGCAATGCTACAACTATCCTATTTCTCAGACAAGAGAGAAACAGAAAATCACAACTAATGTCCGAGTAAACTTTTATGTTCTCTATACAAAAGTCATGTTGTCACTGGTCTGGTTGAATGAGGCATGGGCATTTTGGGTTGTTTCTGCTGAATTTCATTTTCTGTTTGTTTCAGAATAGCAGACACCGGACAGGGCCCTTCAGTTGCCCACCACCTCCATAGGTTCTTATAACATATCTGTCCCCAGTGTCCCACTTCTGCCCCCACCATGTATCTTCCAGCTCTGTCCTTCACAAATAAATATATATTTCTGCAATGAGTTTCAAGTTCCCACTGGTTTTCAGTTTTCCTGTTAGGTTAAACAGATGAGAGGCAGGTATTCTGGGAATCGTCTAGTGTCAGACATCTAAAGGACAGGTGATGAAGCCCAAATTTCCACTCTAAGCTATCCTTATTGCCAGAAGTCCTTCTAGTTTCTAGCAGAAAATGTGATCTGTCCCAGAAGCCTATTTTGTAATAAAATTATCTCTGCCTAGAATTCAACATATCCAAAAGATGATATCTATCTATTTCACTACAGTGATGCAAAGAAACTTAGAACAATGAACACAATGAACTCCATTTTATATGCCAGAGTTATGGTGCATGAATTGTACACAGTGTCTCATAAAGGCATATAAAAATAATGTCATAAGATAAACTGATAAAGGTCTTTGTGTCTCAGAAGAGCAGCTCTGAGTAAATGATCTCAGCTGAGTGTAAGTCTCAAAAGGCAACATTTGCCAGCTGCACAAATTCTGTGGATGTGTCATTAAGGGATGATGCTATCAAATTATCTATCTTGTGGTATAAATAGTCTTACTTTTATCTGTTCCACCAGGTCTCTATTGACTAATACTTTCTGAAAAGTGATTTGCATGTTTCAAATGTGGTAATGGTCTTTATTAATAACATTACTTCTTGTTTAGGAACACAGGTGTTCCTCTCCTTTTTTTGTTGACACAAAATCAATTTCATTATTTACCCTAAAATTGCATTAAATGACAATTTACTTAAAGACATTTTAAAAATAATTTATTTTTTTTTCTTTTTATTGTTTTCTTTCCTCTCTAAAACCTAAACATACATGCTGAAACTGTTTGTTTGTCCTGTAATTATCCTGAAAGTGGGTTTGTGGAGCTACAAAATTTCTCACCCTTTCCTTTTCCTCTTGCCTTACCTGGTTTTCTTTTCTATCCAGAAGGGACCTATTGTACCTGTCTAGATTTAGCTCTGAAAATGTATGGGCCAATCTAAAATATATTGCCCTTTCCCCTGAAACAACAATTGACACAATGTAGTCCAGTTCTACTTACATAGAAGTGAGAGTTTCGTAGTGATCCATGACCTTGTAAGGCTCATTATTAGATAGATACCAATTTGTCATGCTGCGCCTAGCTATCAGCTTTTCTAGTCACTCACTTCATGCTTCTAGTGGCAAATTATATTTGACTTTCAATTTAAAATCCAGGGTACTTTAATGTAAAACCTCAGTATAATAATGGTGATAAAGCAGCAGGGCATGCAATTTGACAGAATGGGTTTTTTCTAGTTTATTGTGGCAGATTCCCCTCCCCCAACCCCAAAGATAAGAAAAGAAGGAAAGAAAGAAATAAGGGAAGAAAGAAAGAGGGAAAGCAAGCCAGCAACACTGTCTTGGGACCCTGGTGGAAGCTGGGAAGACTCTAGATACAGCAGCAGGCTGTCATTTAAAAATGGAGGCTCTACTGTTGTTCCCTGAGCACAACTTAAAATACATTTGATGCATCATGACAAGCTATAATTGATGAATTCATGAATGAAGGTTTAATTCCTTTTTAATGAAAAATAAAAACATTTGAACTTCTTTGGCTGAGTTACTGAACTTAATAAATGTTACACAGTTCCTGTCAGACATAAGCAATGCTGATCTCTTTTGTCTTGATGCTAAGCACCTACTATTAAAGGTGTCATAGGCATGAAAACCCTGATACAAGGGATGCATTATTTCAGTACTTTTTAATGAGGATTTGCTTTTTGGCAATGCCTTCTACAGGATACTGGGGAGGGGAAAATTCCAACTTCAAGCAAAATTACTGTGGTTTGGGATTTATGTTTTTATTATAGGAATATATCATGACATGAATTCTGACTGAACACTATGCCACATTATGGAAGATGTTTAAAATTCTTTTTTTTTTTCTTCTTTCTTTTTCTACATGTAGCAGAGATCATGCAGGCATTTAAAATCTGAGCTTCATTTTGAAAGTAATTTAGTTCATCAAATTTGGTCACCTAGACATTAAGTAACCCTGTGAAGCTAATTATCTAAACCATTTGAAGAGTCAACTGAAAAAGAGTAAGAATAACTCAGCCTATGCATTTTAGAGTGGGATTCATCCCAACCACCCTCAGAATTTTAATACTTAGGTTTTGAAGTTCTAGTAGTACCTTAAAGCATCCTTCATAGTAAACAGCTAGAAATATGCATTTTTAGAAGATGAATCATCTGATTTACCTTACAGACATACTTTAGAATAAAATTCTGAGCTACTGTGTGGTACACCAGAATGAGATATGTCATTAAAGCTGGAAAGAACCTTAAAGAGTATTGAGTCAACCATTGCCCATGGCTTGGACAGGAGCACTCTTCGCTGGGTTAGGAACTGGCTGGATGGCCGGGCGCAGAGAGTGGTGGTCAACGGTGCTGCATCCAGCGGGGGCCAGTCACCAGTGGTGTCCCTCAGGGGTCTGTGCTGGGGACAGTTCTGTTCAATATTTTTATTGATGACATGGATGAGGGTATTGAATCTTTCATTAGTAAATTTGTGAATGACACTAAGCTGGGAGCGTGTGTTGATCTGTTGGAAGATAGGAGGGACCTTCAGACAGATCTGGACCTGTTGGATGGATGGGCAGAGTCTAACAAGATGAAGTTTAATAAGTCCAAGTGCTGAGTCCTCCACTTCAGCCGCAATAACCCCCTGCAGCGTTATGGGCTGGGGACGGTGTGGCTGGACAGTGCCCAGGAGGAAAGGGACCTGGGGTCACTGGTGACAGCAGCTGAACATGAGCCAGCACTGTGCCCAGGTGGCCAAGAGGGCCAATGGCATCCTGGCCTGGATCAGGAATGGTGTGGCCAGCAGGAGCAGGGAGGTCATTCTGCCCCTGTACTCAGCACTGGTGAGGCCACACCTTGAGTATTGTGTCCAGTTCTGGGCCCCTCAGTTTAGGAAGGACGTTGAGATGCTTGAGCGTGTCCAGAGGAGGGCAACGAGGCTGGTGAAGGACTTGGAGCACAAGCCGTATGAAGAACGACTGAGGGAGCTGGGATTGTTTAGCCTGGAGAAAAGGAGACTCAGAGGTGACCTCATCACTCTCTCCAACCACTTCCTGAAGGGTGTGTGTACACAGCTGGGGGTTGGTCTCTTTCTCCAGCAACAACTGACAGAATGAGAGGACACACTCTCAAGCTGCACCAAGGGAAATATAGGTTGGATATTAGGAAAAAGTTTTTCACAGAAAGAGTGATAAGGTGCTGGAATAGTCTGCCCGGGGAGGTGGTGGACTCACCATGCCTGGACACGTTTAAAAATAGACTGGATGTGGCACCCGATGCCATGATCTAGTTGCGGTGTTAGGGCATGGGTTGGACTTGAAAATCTTGAAGGTCTCTTCCAACCTACGCATTCTGTAATTCTGTGATTCTGTGATAAATATCACTGCCACTAATCTGTGTCCCAAAGTACCACAGCTACATGACTTTTAAGCACCTCCAGCAATGCTAAATCCACCACTTTCCTGTGCAGTCTGTTCCAATGCTTTACAACCCTTTCTGTGAACAAACTATTCCTAATATCCAACCTAAATCTCCCCTGATCTAATTTGCTGACTCTGACTCTGTAATTTGCTGGTGAGTCAAAACCCCAACTTATAGAATATTTCATCTGCCTTTTCACACATGTTGGGTGGGTTATAACAAACTTCCACCAAGATATCTGCCTTGTTGGCATTATCCCTGCTTGTGACAAATAAACCATTGACCATCACCATCATCAAGCCCTAGAGAGTCAAAACACTCCCCCACATACAGGGCTCTCCCTCTTTGCCTATCCCTTTTGAAGAATTAACAGCCATCCATTGCAGCACTCCAGTTGTCTGAGTCATCTCTCCACGATTCTGTGATCATGACTATACCATAATTTTCCTGCTGCACAGCAGCTTCCATTTCCTCCTGTTTGCTGTGTGCTTTGGTGTAGATGTACTTCAGTAAAGCTAGGGATCCTGCCATGATTTTGGGGGGAAAAACCTTAATTTGACATGACCATTCTCAGATGCTCCCATGGTTTCTAACAGTGGTAGTAAAAGCATTTCTTTCCTAGGATATAGAAACACTGACACTCCAAAAGAACAGACAAAATAGCCTTATTTTTTTTAACCAGGCAGCTGCAGCTGAAAGGAAAGGAGACAGTAAAAGCAAAAATCAGAAGGAGCACACTAAATGTACAATTTAATCATCTAAACAGGGCTATTTTCTGTTGCTTTAAGTTCCAAAAAGTATCATTTCCGCCCTTTAGCTTCCATCAAAGAGATATGTATCTGCCATCTGTGACAAATTTACAGCCTATGTGGATATTCTGGATAATAAAAACTGTCAGTGGTACTAAGAGCCTACATATGAGCAACTAAATCCCATCCTGTATGTCTACATCTCAGCTAGTCATCCTATGTTTTCTTTACAGTTATGAGGGACTCACAGGGAGTAATTGATTTGAGCAATTTCGAGTGTCTAGTGTGGAATGAGTTGCTTCATACAGTACATAACTAGTTTTCTTCACTGACACTAAATGAAGTCCAGGGTTTCTCTTTTAAGCATCTCCACTGTAGATACAGCCATTTAATCAGACAACCCTCATCCTCAATACAACATATCAAGCTCTTCTGACTTTTCAGAAAGTAGAAATACAGGATGGTAAACATCACAGCTTCAGTCTTTTTCCATAACATAATCCACAAAACACCCCAAACCACCACAGATAAGGACTTTGAGTAAAAGGGATCAAAAGCCTTGAACCCAGTGTATGCTACAGGGAGAAAAAGTAAACATTATATGTGCCATTAATGTCATAGGCCCTTCCTGTAACAGCAAGTATAATAGATGACAATATCCAGATGACAGGTGTGGACCACAGTCCATCCTGCAGAGGACAGTGAAAACCTCTTAAGCTATGTCTGGAACTAAGATAAATTTTCTTCTTGACTTAAAATTTGATAAAATATTTGACATGAAGCTGGTAATCAAAACTTTTAGACTGAAAGATGTCTTTCATGTAATGGGGATAGCCACTGTCTGTCTGTAAAAATGTCCAGTTTCTGATCTTCCTGAGAAAGAAAGGGAGAGAAGAGCTAATCATGTCAACCCTTGCAGGTAGACAGCTGGAGCCTAGATAAGCTTGCATTATTCCACTACTATACAAATCAGGCACAATGTATTTCTGGCATTGAAATTAATTTTTCCTCTCCATGGGAATACAACTTAGCTTGCATAAGGATGCTATCTTTTCTTCATTTTCAGTCTTTGCCTTATATCTCTGACAAAGAGTTGGATGGCTATAAATATTGTAGAAAATTCTCTAAATTGAAAGATGCATCATAATAGTAAAAAAAAAACCTAATCATAACAAAATAAACAAAACCCACACCTTAAATTAAATATATAAGAAAGATTTAAATTAAAAAAAAATAAATAAGTAAATAATAAATTAAAAAATAGTTGGGTTTCCAGATCAAAGACAGTGCAGACTGGGATTGTAACTGGGGTAAACCAAAAAACCTTAATGATAAAGGCCCACAAAAAACTGCTACCAATATAGCTCATCAGGTATAATCCATGTGCCATGACCAATGCCTAGAAAGCTGGGACAGTCAGGTTGTTGCACATGACAAGCACATGGAGTCGCAACTTACTTTGACACATCTACCCCAGTCTGCAGAAGTTTTCTGAAAGAGAATTTTTATATGTGCTATTCTTACAATTTTCTATAACATTTATAGGTAAAGACATCCCAGTCTAAGTAATAAAGAGGTAAGTGGGTCCAAGGGAACGTACATCTATCCTGGTGGAGCCAGGAATGCCAATGGGTTATGACAATAGGAGCAATCTGAGATAGTGCTCTTCGTCAGCAACAAAAAAGGTAACTAGAAAAGGCCAGAGTTTCTCGGGGTTTGGTGGTTTGCTTTTTTTCAGGTAACAACTCACAAATTTGTGTGACATAGCTTTATGTAAAGGTTCTTTAAATTAACAGGTTGTGATCCCAAATTAGGCTATGATATTTACACATGCAAGTTGAATAGAAATGCTACTGTGGAAACAAGTCAAGTAACAGACGGCATGACTTGATAAAGGCATGAGATTTCTAGAAGAAAACTTACTGTTTTAGATAAAATAGATTGTCTGGTGATCTCCAACTAGTAATCCACCTCACAGGTGGTTTAAGTAGGGTTGCAACACTTTTGAAATCACTTGTGTGTCTGAGTAGCAGGACTGTACAAAATTTTTGTCTGACATTTGTTAGGTATAAAGTGCTATTGGATCAATTATTATGACACAGGGGTTGCTTTCCTGAAATTGCTTGTCCATTCCAGTGCCACACAAGGCAGACTTTTTCTAGTTCTTTCCCATATGCTATGGGATAAGACTGCTAAAGATTACAGACCTAGATAGGAATTGATTTTTCTTTCATGTTTATTTTGGATTAGCATGCAAAACATTTCCTGTGTTACATCCACTCTCCTAGTAGCTCAAAATCTTTCACAATGCCACCTGGTGAGTTGCCTGGTTACATTTTGTTCCTGTTGTCTTTTTTCCCAAGCATTAGCTGAGCAATTAATGAACAAATCAAATAAATTGGAGCTGCTGTATTTTCTTCTAGATGCAAATGTGAAGGATAATTTTTAAAGTACTTTTATATATCTCCCACATCCTCTGGGGAGGAAGTACAGGCTTCAAGTTCTAAATTACTCATTCCTGCTGGCATCAGATGTATGCCCCAAGGAGTTCATTTTCTGCTCAACAGACAAGGATTTAACTACGTAAATTCATTTCTAAATAGAAAATAATATAATATAACACTTTCCAGATAATCTCTCACAGGTACTTTAGCACCCATAAGGGAAAGAGCTAAAAAGGCTCAAAGAATTGATACTTTGTTTTCCATGCAGATTATCTATGGGGCTGAAATTTCCCCCAATGGCTTAAGAATTTTAGTAAAGGATGCTTAATCCTAAATTAGATCAAACAAGTTTTGGCATGAATCAAGACATTCATATTAAGTTCTTCTCCAATTTAGTTCAAGTCTTCCTATCTCTGTGTAGCAGTATTGCTTCAAATTCTAACTAGGCTCATAAGCGCAGGTTTCATCATAATATCCAGGGGTCCTAGTTTTGGAACTGAATGGTAACATTTCATAATTTTAAAATATATTGCTTTCCTATTTGGAGATAACAATGTAGAAAAAGAAACCAACTATACTGTAAAAATCAAGTCATTAAAAGTAACTCAGATGTGTTTTCATAAACAATCTCCAGCCCCACATCCCCAAAGCCATGCTGTTAATACCAGATTTCCTTTTCTTCCAAAAACTGAACTTGTAAGAGCAGCCCCAGGAGGAGAGCCCCAGGTTGTCTGGGAATTTCTACTTTTCTCATCTGTTGTAATTACCAAATTAGGTGACTATATCATGAGACACATCAGAAAACAAAGAAAGAACAACAACAACAACAACAACAACAACAAAAATAAATAAATAAATAAATAAATAAATGATCTGTCAGCTCCAGTGGCTCCATAAAGGCAAAATGGAAGAGAAGAGGAAAAAGAGAAAAAAAAGGTCACATCCACCCTGTACTCCCATGCTCCTGAGACTGCTGTTGAAGAAATGAATAGATTTAGCCAATGACATGAACCCTGCTGCTCTACATAAAACAGATGTTTAACTATTTTCTTGGTGTTAGAATGTGTGCACCCATTTGACTGCAATGATGATTAAATTCTTCCTGAGTTATTCTGTCACAGGAGGACAATTGCATCTTATGATTAGTTTCCAGCTCCATTTAATGCAGTAAGAAGCTTGTAAACTAATGTGATGGGCCCCAGTCTTGTAATAACCCAGCCATGAGGATAACTGGCTGCAGGTAACCAAGAGTGTCAGCTTAAGTGTAAATTTACTCCACGTCTCCATGATTTCCCTCAGCATGATTTCCTGCAAGCAGGGAAATGGTGACAGTTAGTTAGGATTCTGCAATCTATAAAATACTATGTTCTTTGGTTTTGTTACAGTAACACTCAATTTTGCCATCATCATAATTTTTAAATACTTTCAATAAATATTTGGTTTTTCCTCTTACTTTGTAATTTCTTTCACAAGGAACTACATAAAGCCTTCCTGAACTGGGCTAACTGAGAAAAAAAAAAATGTATCTTGATTGAAATAATCTTTCACTTGCACTTCGCTAAGGCTAAACCAAATTCAACATTTCAAAAGATTTTATATGCTCTGGATCAAGAACTAACAATGTATTCCATCTAGAGTTCCCATGGAAGAAAAGAAAGAGAGGCATTAGACCTAAACATAAGAATGAGGAGACTTTTGGTCTTGGGAAAAACTCAAAAAGTGAAAATTTTGCAGGTGGTATACATACAGTGCTGACTGGAGTGGGACTTAAAACATCTCACTGACCTATAGATAAAAAACAGGTAACTGAGTCTAGGTGATTACCTCTGAAGTGAATCACAAGCTGGACAAGATGATTCCCACTCCGAATACTAACTGCAGTTAATTTCACCTTATTTTCTGTATTTAAACCAAGCTATCTAATACAAGACTAGTTAATATGAAAGAACTTTTCATAATTTAAGACTTCTTTTACTGCATTGTATTCAAACTACAGGCTAGACAATCTTCTCTAGTCTAACTTTCTCAGAATAGTGTATATCCAGCACTCCCTCAGTTTCTCCAACTGACAGTATTTTCAGCCCTGTGCCTGACTGCAGTATCAGTTCCAAGACAGTCTCCGACAGTGTAAGAATTCAACAAATACTATCCCTACTAATTTCATACAGCCCATTGAGTAGCTACACAAAACCAACAGATTTCATCATTCATCATAGTGTGATCAGACCCAAAGGGAGAGGCAGGTATTCTTTACTTGTAGTATAAACATTTACTCAAAGACCAATCTACTGTCCAGAGTCCTTTAATGACCACAACCTGACATTTAAATCCACCCTCAGATCCTCAGTGGAAATCTTGCTGCTGGTATTGCTTTTCTGCATGTTGGGTATTGCTACCATAATGTTATTTCAAATCATTGGAATAAACAAGTGACCAGAATGACCAATGTTCAGGTCATGTCTCAAAGCCACCTGAATACACAGAAAATATATCCAAAATAAAAGGAAACTATTAAATGGACTGTATATTCTGTCAGAAAAGAAGGAGAAAACCTAAAAGCTGCAGCCAAATCTGTCATTCCTGAAAATTTTATTTTCTTATTCCTAAAGAAGATATGCAGGTTGGTTTAGTTGCAGCTAGCTTTTATCAAAAACTTTGCCTCATGGCTCTTTATATGGATTCACACACTGTTAAACGATTCAGTGCAAAGCAAATGGAAAGATTAATTTTGTGATGTGGCACCAAAAGAAACAATTTAGAGCGAGGATTAGGGATTGGACCATCTCAGCAAAACTTCTGGAACAAATCCATTATAACTACAGAACATTTCACAATAGCTGTATCAGTGATTACAAGAAAGATGGACTTCTTTTAGCAGGATTGGGAAAATTCATACAAACAGACTTTCTTCCTCCTATTTTTTCCAAAAGAAATGAAAAGAAGAGATTGTATAGAACTGGAAAAAAAAAAAAATATTGGTGAAAACAGAATAACTGGAAATTCTAAGTCAGATACTACCAATGAGACATCAGACTGGTAGATTGGTATTTATATATTAATATAGAGCACAGCTAACAACCCAGTGGTCAAACTATAGCAAACAGGGCAGGATATTTTGGCAACACGCGTGTCATTCTATGTACCTCTAAATTTGGGTTATTTTCTTTATTATTAAAAACAATTCAATCAGTAAAATATCCATGTCTCCTTTTTCTTAATTCTCATGCATGCATTGCAAAGGTTATTTTATTAAAGCAGAATAGAGCTAAAAATAATTAGCTGAAAACAGCAATGATAATTTGTACCTCTTTCAGATACACATTCACAGAGGAACTTGTTCATCTAATAGCTGCTTATGTCCTGTGTCCCTTTATACATCAGCTGTTAAAAAATCATATTATCAGTTGCATAGCTCCATTGCAGCCTCCTTTCCTCCCTTCTTTCTGTCCTCCTTAGCTGCCTACTGGCCAGCTAAGATTTGCTCACTCAAATTTAGTGGTGTGGTATGAACAGGAAATCTCCACACAACCAACCATTATGCAACCACGTTACCTACCTGGACATCCAGCTCTGAAGACAGCATTTTGAATTAAAGAAAACCTCTTATAGCTGGTCCCTTTTTCTTTCTAATATGTGAATACCATGTAAGACAGCCCTGACCTTAAGAGTAAAAACCCCATGCAAATAATTTCACCATTCCATTAGCTCCAGGACTAATTGGTCTCGGTTTCTCGTGGTATACACCTAATAGTGTCTAGTCACCATTATTTTGTTTCATCACAGCAGGATGTCACCCAAAATAACAGTTTATGCATGGAGTCATATTTATCTCATCTAACATCAACAAAAGCACCTACAACAGGAGCATAATTGTCATAAGTTCCATGTAATCAAAAGACATAAGCAATTCTAAATTATCATTACAGTACAGATCCATGAGATTAAGGTCACTGTCAACTTTTTTAAATGTGAAAGCCCCCAGAGTATTAGACTGTTTTAGCAACCACAGCAGGGAAATGTCTAAGAGTGATTATTTCATATTATTTCACATTTAGTTTTATTCTATTTCTAAAATAAAAGGATAATAATTTAAAAACAAAACAAGCATCAAAAGTTTGGAAATTAATGCTATGAATTAAAAGTCTCCCTGTTTTTCACAGCACACCTTCATATTTTTTGATGACCTAATTTCCATGCCTTCATGTTGATTGCTCCTAAAACACCTGGTAAACAGGATGTAGCATTTTCCATTGTCTTTTGCAAGAATTTATAGTCTGAGCAACTTAATCTCAGAGTAGAGGAATCAACCCAGTACTCCTCATTACTGTTGAAGATTAATTTTTACTAGCCACTTAGAAGGCTGAGGAGTACATTACAATGAACACTATTATTCAAGTTCAGCAGAACAAAATCCATCATTTCTGAGCAGGGGAAAATGATTTTTATTAGAGCCATTCACACAACTCTATAATTCAGTGGCATACACCATCTCTACTTAGTCATTTTCCATTGTAAATTTTATCTTGTCCAAGAAGCAAAAAATTCATTAGTTTGCTCAAAAGCGCTCTTAATAAGTGTGCTAATTGAGATTGTATAAATGCATTTCAATAGCTTCCTCTGTTTGTTTCTTGAGAAGTGTCATGAATTTGTCTTCTTTGTATGTTTAATTCTAGTAAGATTTTGTTTACAGGAGAGCAACTGTGGTACCCATTGTGCTCAGAGAGGTTAAAATAGTAAAAAAAACACATCATGTAAATATTTTGTGAGGGGTATTGAAAAGTTACACTGAAGGATGTTAACAGTCCCTCTGTCTTTAACGGGTCAAAGACGGGAAGAAGGGTTCAATCCTATAAGGAAACATTCTCAGTTGCGCCACAGACCCTAAAGATGCTTAATGCAACACATGGCAACATACTTGCTATTTCTTACCCTGATTCAGCCGGCTCCTCAAGTACCAGTCTCATTCTAAACGTCGGGATAGTGACACAGAAGACATATTAAATTATATTCCTAAAGTCTGGATAGTGCCACAGAAGACAAATTATCTTCCTAAAGGGGGAGCTTTCATTTGTATATAGAATAGCCAAACAAATTTGACTAAGCTTGAATTTTTAAAAAGCCATTTTCTTCTAAAACCTCCATATTGTTTTTCTAATGGTTAAATCTACCATCATCGACTTATGCTGAAGTTTACCCATTATTAAAAATGAAGAGCTTTGCTTTTCAGTCAGGCAGTATATACCCTCTCCTTTTTAGCAAGTCTCCCTGGAAGTCCGCTTTGAAAATAGTCAAAGACGAATGATGAAATGTATGTTTCTTTTCACAGACGCTGCTTGTAAAAACAATGTTTCTTAGATCTGAGGTAGGAATTGAAGGAACCTAAGTCCTTAAGTAAATTACTTCAAATTTTTATAAAAATGAAGCAGAGGAAAAAGATAAAGGATTCCTTCATAGGATGTAAATCATTTTAGTAAGCACAGAAACAGTGCCTCATGCCCCCTTGATTCAAGAATAAATTTCTCTCCCAGTAGAAATAGCTGATACCTAATTAATAACGACCTTGGATGCATCAGACTGATCCCTTAGAAATCTCTGTTTTAAACAGAATTCTCCAAACACCAAAAAATTTAAATCTCTGATATAAATGTAGCAGGAGGAAGCAAGGTCCTAATTTCTTTCCATTCAGGATAGCTGCTATGTCCAGAAAGTGATTGGGAAGCTGTTTTACACTGGCCTTAACCAGAACATTCTCAGGGAGCTGTTGCTGTTCAGCACCCAGCTTCAGTCACAGCAGCTGATAGGGAAAGCCCCTGAGGACAAGCCTTGGAACAAGGAAAATGCTGCGGAAACAAAGTGGCCCAGAACTGCAGACTTTGAATTCGTACCCACTTATTTTTCAAATCACTTTAGTTAACCTCCATTCTGTCACGTTGTTTTTAATTCAATTTCCACTTACATGTCAGGCTCTAAATGTAAAGAATCTATATACTAGACCAGCACAAGCTCTCAAGGAAAGCAGGAGACAAGCAGTCACAACAGCCTTCTAGAACAGATTCATCTAAATTATTGTGTGTGGAAAATAAAGAACTAAAGAAAAAGAAGTATTAACAATCACTTTCCCACCCACTGATTCAATATCAACATTAGTGATTAACAGGCAATTTTCAGTTTCAATCACTCTGTGCTAGATTCTCATTTCTGTCTCATGAACAAAACGGATCTCTTAATTTTTACAAATTTTTTCTTGAACTGTCATGAAGACCTTCTCACTCCACTTGGATCAGAGGTAGTTTGAGTAGGCCAGATTCTGATAATTGCACTCTATTGCTGAGAAATGCTTGTCAATAAATCCTGCCAAAACTTGCATTCAAATGCAAGGAAAACAAAGGTAATAAATAAATAAATAAATAAATAAATAAATAAATAAATAAATAAATAAATGCAGCCTATGCTCTTACACGTAGCATTAGAAATATGAAAATGTTGGTGTTTAATTTTTATCCCAAATTTAATGGTTTTAATCCATGGTACTATTTTTTTGTTGTTGGGGTTGGGGTTTTGGGGTTTTGTTTGTTTGTTTGTTTGTTTGTTTGTTTGTTTGTTTGTTTGTTTGTTTGTGGGGGGTTGTTTGTTTGTTGGGGGGGTTGTTTGTTTCAGGTTTTTTTTCTTTAGAGCATAGTCTCAAGGTGGAGCACATGTTCATTACTCTCTAAGGTGATACAAGAAATATATTCCTAAATATTTTTTATTCCCTCCTGCACTCTACCACATCACACTTTCTATATTTAGAAGTGATTAGATTTATTTACTTTGCACAGGAACTCAAAGGAGTAAAGAGCTGAACCTACTCTTGCGAATATCTGTTTACATACCCTGATTTCCATTTAAGAAGTGGCCAATTAAACCTTTGTAAGTAGAAGGAAGCACCCAGAGCCTTTGAAATTTGAAAGTAAATATGCAACATACATGAGCATTTCAGGTTATTGCTCTCCAATTAGAGCTCGGTGCACACCGATGTTGTCCTTTTGACAATGAAACCTGCCAGTCACATTTGCAAGTACACACATGAATTAAACATATCACCTATGCATAATGTTTTTGCATCTTAGAATTGGGTCTTAGAGCTGTTCAGTCTAATGCATTATAATCATGAAAAGAACTTAGACACTGCTCCAGAACCCACCGGTACTGCAGCCATCATGCAGAATAATCACCCAAACAGATGGGGCTCCTCCAGTGGCATACATCTGGGAGGTAAGTTCTTGTTGAGTGGCATCCAGCATCTCCTCATGCACTGGCAATGTCCAGCTGCCCTTGCTGCCCCTGGCATCTGCTGCAAATTAAGTCTGTCTGCCTGCAGGCCACTCTCATCTACCCAAGGGTATCAGTCAGGCACTCAACAACCACAGAGTAAGGAAGAGACTAGCTTGATTCCTCCTTTTCTGTCCAAATCCTCAGATGCACTTTGTGCTTTCTGACAATGGCAGAAGTAGTGAGCCAGAAGCTGAAACTCCAGGGCAATGTAAGCACTGTTGTAAGCCTGTGCGTGGGAGTAGCCGACTGTGGGTCAGTGGGAAACAAAGGTAGGGGATGAGAAAAGGAAAATGAAACAGAAAAAGGACTGAAAGAACTATGCATAATGCAATGTTTTGGGGCAAAAACTTGCTGTTGCTTCTCCAAAGCTGCATCTTTGCTGCTGGAGACAATGGATACTCACTGTCCTCAGAGCCCCACTGTCAGACTGCTAACTGGAGTTCAAGAGCATCCACGCTGGTTTCAACAACAGTACATTGCCTCCTGCTGAGCTGCACACCTCTGCACTTCTGAGCCAAAGCAGTGACATTATGCACTATCTAGCTCAGAGATGTTTTTAATTTGGTTCGATTTCTCTCCGACAGGATTAGAAAGATGGCATTCAAGCCCCCCTGCCTTGTGTTGACACCACTGTACCTCACCTCCCTCTTACTGCTGTGTCACAGAGGTTGAAAATCTCTTTAGCAATGGGACAAAGAGACAGTAAAACAGGAAGCCCATATGCTTTTCTTTCAAAGCTTTCACTTGCAGAAAAATGTTTTTCAGACTTTGCCTGCTGTGTTCCAAAGACAGGAAACTTAGTTCACATTTGCAAGTTGTTCAGCATGGCTTTATAAAAACTTCTCCAGCAGAATGAACTCACTCAAAATCAGCTCCTCTTTTGAAAATATAATGCTTTTCATCTGGGATGAAACAAGTGTAGGCTACTTTCAGTCAAAAAGCTGATATAATGCAACATGTAGAGCATGCACTGCCTTTCTCTGTAAAGTTGTATTTCTGAGCAATTACAAAGGAGACACATAAAACCAAATGTGGAAATCTGTCTGACTGCTGAACGGATTGAATTTTCCCCTCACCCCTTGGCAAGGGTCATCTCTTCCTGCTTTTGCTAGGATGCCCACTGGGTGCAGGGTACCTCTATAGAAAATGGTATCTGTTGAATTTAATCAGCAATGCTTTAGGTGCACTCTGCTTCCTGGCCAAAAAATCTAGGAATCAACATTGCTGCCTATTTCCAAATGTCTCCCATGTCCTTATTAAATGTGGCTGTGGCAGCAAGAAAGAATATCTCTCTTATTGCAGCATATTGCAGCATTTAAAAAAGCACAGATGTGCTGAGATTGTCAGCCATGCAATTCACTTTGAACAAAACAAGTCTTCATAAGGGGAAACAAGGGCAAGATCTGGTGGATTCACTGGCATTTTTGTTATAGCAGAGAAAGATCTCTAGTAGCAGTGTCTAAATAAGAAGAAATTTGTTGTTTAAAATAGTTTTGTAAAACCCATTAGAAAAATAGTTCCTGATGAACAGGATGAATAAAATCATGTAGAAAGTATCCTTTAGCAGCACTAGGTCAGGCAAGGAGTTAAAATCTTGCATTTAGGTAACAAGGTGATAAAACATTCTTCACTACCTGAGATTATTAATCATTTTGATTAAAATTTTGCCCCACAAAAGAGGAAGGATGTTACCAGCATTGCTTTCTCAGGTCCAAAGGTTATTTTTTGCCTGTTTATAGCACTGTCATAAACAAAAGCTGTGTGAGGTCTGATGACTGGAGCAGAGGCTGCTATGGTATCTTATGGTAGTAGCTACCTTTCGTGGAGGGGGAGGAAGGATTGGTTTTGCAACAAGATGTAAGCCATTCTGAATAATGGTAGTAGTAGTGGTGGTCTGCCAGCTCCTTTCATAGTTCAGCTGAGCCCCAGAAAGCCTGCTGCCTGGCTTGGTAGCTCACTGCTTCCTCCTTGAAACTCAGAACCAGCCCTGGCTTGACACCTGTGTAAGACTAACCTCAGAAGATCCCAGAGTGGTGTTGCCTCAGTGGGGCTGTACACGCTCAAAGCCACGTGTGAACATTGACCACCATCTAGCAGCATTCAGACAATATAGTATGGTTCAGTCTCCTCCAGAGCTGTCACAGCTTTATAGTAAGGTTCAGTCTCCTCCAGAGCTGTCACAGCTTCTAAGTCTCAGTTAAGTTCCTTCCTGCCTTGCTAAAATCTCTCTGCTGCCGCTCTCCTATTACAGGCTGTGTCCACACAAACTGAGGATGTTGGAGCAGCCAGGACTGGGCAGCAGCTGAGCCCAGGCTGTAGGTGAAGGGTCCCAGGAGGGTCATTACTAGGTCAGTCTTTCCTCTCACCACCCAGAGGAAAGCCAGTCATGCAACCTGGATGGAGATGCCCATATTCTTCAAGGGCTTTCTGGATGACAAGGAGACGAAGACCTTGGTGTTGTGAAATACACAGTGAGAAGAAGGATGAGTTGAAACCACTAAGAATGTAAGCCAAATCCAAAGTGAGATATCCAAACATGATGCAGCTACCAGTTCTTCAGCATGCTAGGGACACATCTACCTAGCAGTGGAGAAATTGTTGGAAGTTGGGTGTAGAGAAGTCTAAACTGCTTTACCTTAGATGCATATTTTAGGCCTCCTATTTTCTTTTAACTTTCAGTTTTTCCTAGCCTTGTTCCCTCCAAGGCTTTCATGCAGGCCTTCCTGTATTTCTTTGCTGAAGGCATGTCTCCAGCGAGATTCAAAACGTAGCCTGAATCTGTCTTTAATTTATGGTGGTGGACCTTATTTCCCCAAAGGTACTAGTTTAAACACACTGTCAACTTCATCTTTACATTTCACTTCTGGTGCAATGTATTACACCTTTAACACAGCTCTGATAGCTGTGTATTTGGGATATGGAAATATCTCAGAGGAAACCAAATGTTTACAGAAGTTCACTTGGCTACTGCATAAAATAACTCTCATTTCTCTCTGCCAAATAATCTGTGAGGTGAGAACGGAGTTGTTTATTGTACAAATGGAAACCTAAGGCATACAAGAGGAAACAATGGTGGAAAAAAATTCCAACCTGAGCACTGCTTGAACTCACACAGTGGTATATAGGCAAGTTAATAAAATTTGTGGTCTAAAGGAAAGAAAACACTTTTTAGTGACTTATAAACCTAGAAAATAAAACAGCTGATGCTTATTGCAGAACACTTTTTCTGTGTATCTGTGCCCTGTGGAAGAGCTCTGCCAAAGATTTTATTTGAGACATTGGCAGATTAGTAAAACTGCAGTGTATGTTAGTGCTGCAGATCCCTGGCACCATCAGAAATTGTTTCCAGTTCATATGCACAATATGTCTTGCTGTGCTGCATGCACATGGAGGACACTGGACATATTCTAGGGTCTTCACTTTCTTCAGTCTTCACTCTTGAGCACACATAGATAAGTAGTTCTGTTGTGAAAATATTACATACTTAATTACCTATTTGAATTTTACTAAGGTGCCTTGGGGATTTCTAATTAATTCTAGTTCCAATAATTCTAATTTTAAAGCAATTCTAGGCATTATTTCAGTCATTTTCTACAGACAGATTCTGCGTGGATGGCAGATGTGAGAACATCCATGTGCTCAAATCCAGATCGCAGCAGGTTGAAAGTGGAGGGAAATTAAAAAATGTAACATTAGTTATTATGCTCAGTACATTTTTATCCTGTTTTCAGATGTAAAAATAATTTACACACATAGCAGGAGCTTACAGTGCTGTTAGTCTAATGATGTTCCACAGCTCCTTTTATTTATTATCTCTGTAAGTGTTCATGTTCTTCACTGGTCCCTTGCCTATCAATAGGTTTACTGAGTTTCAGAAGTGCTCCTTGGAGGCTGCCAGATGGTGATGGCACTGTGTGGAACAGAACAGCTAGTACGGTACCATCATTGATGAGAAGCCAGTAAAAGCATGGACGTATCACTGCTGAACTGTCAAAGAAAAAGCCAGCAGAAGACTTGAACCTGAAGTAAATGCTTCATCTTAAACAGAAGCAGTTTGTTTTGCTTCTAAGTTAAGAGAAGCAACTGGTTTTGTAGTATTAGCTTTAGGAATACTTAAGAAAATATTTTTGAAATTTAGTAGAAAAATCCTAGATGAGCTTCATTTTGAGACAGGTAGGCCTTTGATTATAAAAGTTAATGGAATTTCTGTATGAGATTTCCAATGGAAGTCACATTTCTGTTTCAGTTCTGGAATGGCTATGGTTGTCCATATTTTATTTCCCCTACCAATCCATAAAACATGTCAATGACCTGCTTATAAGATGGTGCCAATTATATATCACACAGTATGTAAGGGAAAATTCCATCAGATCTCTTTGTGAACTCCATGAAGAATAAGTGTATGCTCATAATAGTGGTCAGTTTATGCTAGAATACATGGCAAACTTCAAACTGAAATTTCACTGCAAAGTGAAGTTTCAGAAGAGAAATTGTATAACAAGTTCTTTGCATGCACATGAACAACTAAACGGTCTATTCATACTAGGGCTCATCACATTTGTAATCCATCCTGCAGGGGGTCAGTGCTAAAATTAAATTATACCTGCCTACCATTCTCAATCAAATCAGGCTGTGAACTGAAAAATAAAACAATTAAAATTAGAGAAAGGACAGCCTCCCACTGTTTATGATCTCATTCCATTTGTGAAGTGTAGGTGGAAATTCACCCGTGGTGAGCATTTGGTTTATGTCATTTTTTTCTTGTTATTACAGCTGGGGCTTATTTTGTGAACTGTTTGCAGCTATTTCTGCTAAAAATAGGTGGATACCAATTTAAACTTCCTGGTGATATTTCAAGGCAAAGTATCATTAGTACATAGTTATTATGCTGCACTTTACTGTAAGAGATCCTGCCATGAAGCCAATCTATACAAATATAAATAAAGAGAGTTAGAATTACCTTCCAAATGGCTCTATTGGAGGTTATTCATGTTTGGTTTAGCAAAACAAGCTAAGCTATTTGCAAGAAAATTTATTAGTTGTAGGAACACTGCGTCAATGAGACTTTCTACAACTCCTTATCAGGTTAGACTGTGACACTTAAAGAGAGACTGGGGATCAGTTTTGCCTTTTTGCCTCAGTCCTAAGTAAGGGAAACCTGTAGCTCTCCCTTGGTTTCCACGGAGTATAATTTATCATTACTCCCTCTTCTGCTATGCAGTCTTGCAACAAAATAATCTTCTCAAAACATAGTTCCTCCCAAACAAACAAACAAATGTGACAATTAGATACAAAATTCCTTATCTTCTAATGACAGCAATAGCTGATGTGTGAGGTCACATCATGATGAATTGGTCATCCTCCTCCATGTACTCTCCTAGTTACCCATCACAGGGTTTATATCTTGGCCTGTGAAAATTTTCAGACCCAGCTGCCATAAAAGTTTTCAGCAGGAATCCCAGAGTCTCAGGGAAACTGCTTATACCGTGATTTCCATCTCAAATTCATGAGCTGATAGTGTGGCTGCAGCTGTTACACAGTTGATATTTCATTCCCACATCAGGAAAGATTGTATCACTGAAAGGGTTGTCAAGCTCTGGAATAAGCTGCCCAGAGAAGTGGTTGAGTCACAAGCCTTGGAGGTATTTAAAAGATAATTTTAATGGGGCACTTAGGGACATAGCTTAATGGTAGATTTGGCCGTTGCTGGATTCAACTGGATGATCTTAGAGGTCTTTTGCAACCTAAACAATTCTGTGATCTATGATCTTACCTGCTGTTATGTTATGTGACTTTTGACACCAGTACAGAATACCTTGATCTTGGTTTGTATCTGTCTATTGTCAAAGTCAGTAACATGTGCAGGAGTGCCCAGCAGGGAAATTTTACACAGTTACTAAAGTGTGACCATTGAATGTTGTGCAATGAAGGATTAGCTAGGCTAGACTCAGAGTTCAAGATATATCATTAAGGAAATTACATCCAGCCACATTTTCTGGTCCCAAACACAAGATACAGTAGTGTCTGAAATGAACAGCACCCTCTTCGGATGTTGTCTAGGAAATGCCCTAAACCAAAACCTGTTAAACAGTATAGAGAATCATTTGCCAGTGCTTGTGCCTTGTGCACTGGTTCAGTCTAGTCTGCTGACAGAGCCACAGCCAGAAAGTTTCCATATGTATGACTCAAGGCATAGTAACATTAGTTCATTGACCTCATGGAGAAAAAAAGTGCATTAGCAGAGTTGGAACCCTTACGATAATAACAGAATTGCATTTCTTCTTGGTTACAGTTTTTTTGCCAATAACCTGTTGAAATACTTCTAGTGCCTCATAATGATGTTCTTCCAAGTCACTAGATTAACTAGACAGCCACCTGTCTAAAATACAGGGTTTGGTCTAATTGTCAAGTTTACTTTGTCTCTCTGTCAATCCTTCCTGCCCAATTTGACTACTACTTTTTTCATCTGGAGAGCCTCTCTGGATGTCAGTGTCCATCTCTGACCACTATCTAGACATTGACTTTCAGACAATTAAAAATAGCTGAAATGGGAAGAGACCTGGGGAAAGAAATGGTTCTGAAATATGAAGGAGAGAATGGAATGTCTGGTTGCACAGCTCCAAAATCTAGGCTGTCAGGCTGGTATCCAAGAAAGTCCTCTAAGGGTACAAATGTTTCTTTCTAAAGATCTGAAGGTTTAGATTGCAGATTTAGGATGATTAACTCAGACATTTAAGCAGAATGGTTCAGATTCCTTGTTCTGGCAGTGTAACACATAAAGCCAAATTAGATGCCTAGGGATTGAATACATAAAATGGAGGAAATTTACTTATCCATCTGGGAATTACAGGATTAATTCAGCAAGAAAACTTACTGAAGTAGAGGGAGAAAACTCCTGTTTACATTAGATTTGTTCTTTTATTTTAGTTTGCTCCTTTAGTCCTAATTATGTGGATTTTGAAATAACACCTCTGCAAAAATGACATTTCAAATGTATGTTATTCTCTCAGTGCTTGCTTGCTTACTTTCATTGGGTGCTCACACCACCCACCCTTAAACTGGGAGACATGGGTGCTAGGATATCAGCTACACATGCAAAGCTAATACTCCTGTAGACAAAGAGTTTACTCATTCTCCACCATTCACCTAAAAGCTGGGATGAGATTCAGGAAGTATTAGAGAACAGACATATTAGAAGCAGACAGAGAAGCAGAGAAGCAATTATGTGAGCCAATAGGAAGCAAAGAAAGAGAATTGTTGGGGACAAAGTTGTGATTGTAAGTTTCGCAGGGAAAAAAAAAAAAAAAAAAAAAAAAAAGAAAAAAAAATTACATAATTCATAGGGAATATAGCAGGAAAGATATAACAAGAGCCCAAACTGTTTAACGTGTGTGAATGTTGGAGTGTTTTCAATGTCTGTTTGGAAAGAGAAGGTTCTTAAACAGTGGTACAATGGTGAAACAGTGGTATCAAAATACAGAGAGAAATGCTTTCTCATATGCAAAGCAAAAGCAAGAGAAAAGGCAGGTCTAAAATGACCTCCACATTTACAGAATCCATCAATGAGTTTTCATAATAGCACTAGCAGGGACTTAGCAGCTGACTGGGTTTCAAAAAAAAAAAAAAATTAAGGAATTTGCTTCTATTTCTATTACACTTCAAGGGAGGGGGAACATAAAGAAAATCTTAAGGAAGACAATGCAGGCAAGTCTGATGAAAGGAGAGATGGCAATGAAGATATTAAGAGGGACTGATATAAAAATAGCAAATGAAATTTTGTCTTCAGCTGTTTTCTTAAAGAGATATTAGACCTTAACAAAATCTTGCATCTAACAAAGGAAAGAAGGGTGTGCTATTTTCACTAAGACAGTGGAAAAGCAGTAAGAGAAAGGAAGTGGGAAGGAAACTAAGAGTGAATATCAAAATATCCTACTAAAGGATAGAATACCACAAAGGAAAATGTGATCTGAAATGTAATGAAACTTTAGAAAGAGTGTGAGGAATGGCGACAAAAAAGGGAGGTCAAAGCAGTCACACTTAATCTTCTTTTTTGAAAGAGTAATTAAGATATTGCATGGAGAAGGTGAAAGGCTGGAAAACAGGAGTGTTTTAAGAAGGTGTCAAAGGCTGTAATTAAGCTAAGGACAAAGGTAGGCATATAACTTGATTTCATGATATTCTGTTTACAGGAAGTGGCAAGGAGATGGAATTTTTTTTAATTACCCTACTACCAACACAATTTGCCTTTTAAATTTAAGAAGTAGTAGTATCTCCATTAAATTTATTCTGCTCTTTCTAGTGGAGAGCACATCATATTTACATAAAGATATTCAGACAATTTAGCCAAATCTGTCTAGCAGATGATATGCTAATACTTCAGTCTTCTAAAATTTTGTATGGTTGTGATGCTATAGCTTACATGCCTACACTTATCATTTAATACTGATAAAATGGAGTATAAGAACTACCAAACTGGATTTTTTACTCATTTTATTTCTCTAAGTAACCATGTTGAAGATTATTATACAAGGTGAGAAATAGAAGGGATTCATGACATTTGTAGCAAAATGAGATTTCAAAAGACAGATTATGTTTGAGTAAAGGCAGGTACATGGCCAAAACAACCCCAAACCCATGGCTGAAATGCAAAGAATAATTTTTTTTTTTTCATTACTGTACAAACTGGAGGATTCTCAAAGAAACAACTGGGCAGCAGGGACGCATGAGGGGGAGCTCAGGCAGCACCAGGCTCCTGGCAGACTCTGGGGCTACTGTGCGCACCCATTTACCAAGAGCCTGCACACACATGATTTACCACCATGCTCCGATCCCCTCAGTGCTTTTTATGATATTTTATCACTCTCCCAACAGGGAGCTCAAACATGTCTGTGAGAGCACCTCCAAGTCTCTGTAAATATCTGCGTTATCTCTAGACAGGGACTCTATTTCACAAAACAGACAGAGGATAAACAGCAGTAGGCATAATACATGGGGTTTCCCACACTCTTGCTCTCCGGGCTTCAGCATTCCCAGCTGTAAGGTCACTTGAGCTAATCTACCATCCTCCTCACCATTCTCCCACTTTTAACCATTTCCCCCCAACAAGAGGTTTTTTAAGAGGATGGAAAGGCCTGAAGAATACTGAAAATGTATTTCATTTTGCAGATGATTGACATAAGCCAAAAGAACATGTCCCATATTTAAAGATGCCCCCAAACATGCTGTTAAGAGCAAATCACGCTCTTGAAAGGGGTTGCAAGAGAAATTTAGTTGTTCAGCTCCATCCTGATTCTCATAGACTTCAGTCACTGGAAAGAGATTCCATCCGACAGATGTGAAGATGTAACAGCTTTGCCTTGGGTATTCTTTACATATTACCTGCCTGAACCCTTAGAAATCTAGTATGAAGAGACCAAATTTTGCAAGAGACTAAAGCGAAACAAACACACAACACTATCCAACTTTAAAAAAAAATACCCTGCTAATTTCAGAATGATTAACCTTAACAACTTCCAAATACTTCTTGTCTTAGAGTTTCAATAGCTGGATGATCATCACTCCAAGAATACTGCTTGCTCTCACTCAGTTTTGTCAAAATAAAATTCACCCAGATTAATTTTTTTTTTCCCTTTTGCTTTTCCTTCTGCAAGCACCTGTCATTAATGACTTTTTCACTCTTGACAAAGTTGATAAGTAAGTTACTTTTAAGGAACTGCAAATCTGCATGTGGTTGTTTGGCAACATAATCAAGTTGCATTTATATTTCAGAGAGCAAAATAATGGGCAATGAATTCCACTGCCGCCAGCAGTCAAAACTTCTCTAATACACCTCTATTTCTGCATTAGTTTAGGGTGAAACACGACCAAATCTCTTCCAAACAAAAGGCATTTCTGTCAGTGGACTGTTTCCCTGAGATAAGAATAAAGGAAAATAAGTCTTTATGCTTTTAGCACAGATTGTTTACCTTGTGATAGATGTAGGCAAGCCTATCATTGGGGAAAGTTTCATTTCAGTTGACATGATTGAAAATATATTAAATCTTTTTTTTCTTTTTTTCTTTTTCATTTTTTTTAAGCAAAGTATGACCAGAATTAACTCTTTCATTTGGAACCTGTTTTAATGCATTGGTCTGGCTTTTTCTGTGGCTTTGTTGGGTTCTTAAAAAAAAAAAAAAAAAAAAAAAAAAAAAAAAAAAAAAAAAAATTATATCCGTACCTGTAAAATGCAGTCTCGTTGCTACTGGCTTAGTATCAGATTTTAGCAATTACACAGTCGTTTTTCTTCACTGACAGTTAAAGTCACAGGGCATAACTGCCGTTTACTTTATTGAGACCAGGATTTGAACCGCCTTGTCTAGACTGATCCAGCCTGGACTATTCCATATTGCCGCTGTTATTCACCTTTCACAACCAAATACCACAATTTCTTCCAAAGGATACCAGCACACTCCTAGGAAGCTTCTGTTATTCCTAAACACAAGCAGTATGCTTAGAAACATTTCTGTAGAAAATAAGGATAATCCACACTTGGAAGGTCATGAAAGTCTTGGGCTTCCAAATTCAGAGATCTCAGACTTAAAGTTTAGTGTTAAATCCTGCAAACATACTTAGAATTTTACATCCGTCAGTTCTGTAGGCTTCAGTGGCTTTACTGTTCTTAAGTTAAGCATATCAATGTGGCTTTACACAGTCAGGGTTTAAAGAGATGAAGCAAAATTGAAAAATTTGGGAAGATGAAAGGAAGCACAGGTTCTTAGTAAAATGGGTAAGTACATAGGTGTCCATTTGGATTTTCTGGAATGAGCATGCACAAGTGTACAAGTGTCACTCTATGATCCAGCCCCAGTAGCCAGCCTGCCTCCTCTAACTGTTAACAAAAGCAATTTCAGGAAAAATCCACCTCATCCTCTGTGCCTCTTGGCCAGTAATATTCACAAGGTATGGACACTTCAGAGATTATAGCTTTCAAACACTACCAAGTTGCTCTTGATTTTTCTTAGGGATGTAGAGTGAAACAGATGGCATGTTCCCAACACACAGGCTACTCCCACTGCTTGAATTCTACTGTTTGCTCAAATATAGCACTAGAATTCACCTGAAAAACTCTAGGAAAATTTAAAAATAATAGGACAATGCATTTTCCTAGCCCTTTGCAGAGGTTTAACTATTGCTGATGATGATTCTAGAAAACAACAGTATGACATACACACTAGTAGTAGAAATACTGGGGTCAAGCAGTAAGAGTGTGGTGAAGTTGCAAGGAAATAACAACTTAGTAATTTTTAAAAGTGTAAGAATATGTCCATCATATAAAAATACTCTATTTCTCTTTGGTTTCAAAGAAGACTCAAAGATCAGACTGCAACAACTTTAAGAAAATTCCTGTATTTTATAGGGCATTTGACAAATCCATCCAGTGATTTAAAATTACAGCTAGAGATGAAGAGAAGAAAGACAAAAGGTTTACATCAAATCCTTTATTATCACACTGAAAACAAGTCTGGAACTTCTACTAATACAAGGAGTTGTTTTCTCTCTCTGTAGGCAAATTCACCATTACAATTTGGAGAACATTTTACAAAGTCAACACACAAAGTCAACTCAGCTTTCTATTTCCAGGTTTTATCTGAAGTACATATTCAATAAGGTAAAATTTCCACTGATTTTTGCATGCAGTTCTTCTTGACTAAAGCACTAGAAACTGTGCTGTGCTAACTACTTGGAGCCTAAATTATCATCATCCTAAGCAGTACAGCTACTATATCACTGGACTTGTTTTGTGGCTCTCTGACCCCACTGCATGACAGATTGATTAATTTTCATGTGGCTTTTATATTACATCATATTTAATGCATTGTAGTTAATATTAAATACATTTAACTTAATTAAAAATGAAAAGGAAGGCACTTTGCCACAGAGGTTTCTCATGTTTGTGGCTTTCCAGGACACTTCTTCCAGTATCTTGCAGTTGTCCATATTGAGGTGTGTGTGCCATACATTATATATATTTCTTTAGCAGAACATGGGCCAGAGAAAATCCTGTCTCTAATAAAATAACTGGTCCCCATGTAAAATGATGGAAGAGTAAGCTTCTGTGTATAGAGAAAATATTGGCTTCCCAATCAACCATCTGGTGTATAGTGGGAATGGCTTGAGTATCTTTCTCAGTTGGAACATTTGGAAAATGAATATACTGTTGCTACAGCTCAGGCTGTTGGCCATGATGTTTGTGATAATGTTGTTGATTTACCAGATGTCCTGCAAATTCCTGGTGTGGTAGTGTTTCCTGCTCCTACTGAAGTCTTCATTACATGATGGGTTTATGATTGCAGTCATTTCTCACAGAGTAGGAGGGAGCTGGGAACTGTGTCCAAGCACAGCATGGAATCCATCATCCACTCAACATTCAGTTTGCAAATCAAAATCTATACCAACATGTTGCTTCTATATCTCTAAAAATTACATGGGAATACATGTAAAGACAGGAGTAATACCACTGGTACATTTTGCCATTTTTCTAAATCACTCAATGCCTAATACAGGTGCTTACACATCTGTCCTCATGTATGCACACTCATTCCTTTTCCCTACCTTCCAACCAGAAGGCAGGAATATAAATGGGAGTACTGAATGCTGTGTTCACTCATTATGCTCAAGAAGTGTATCTGAGTTTAAATAAGGATGCTTCAGCACTCGCTCCTGCTCTGTTGCAGTAGATTAATGAAGATAATATATGATGTCCAGCTGAGCACCTAAGCTTTGACTTCAGAAATTAACTCATCTCTTTTACTTTCAGAATGAATAAGCACATGTGCTGCTTTCTCTATTCTGTTCCGTGTTGCCAGTTCATAGATAAGATATCTATTGGCATTACCTATGTGTTAATGGGGCTCTGAGTAACCTAGTCTAATGGAAGGTGTTGGAACTAGATGATCTGTGGTTTAATGTTCTTTACAAACTAAACCATTCTATGGTTCCATATAGTTACCTGTAGAGGAAAAGCATAATGGAGGCCAAGGAAGATACCCACAGGGGAAAAAAAAGCCTATTTCACAAGATTAGCAAATGTATCAGTACATTTTTATCCTAATATCCTCACCATTCTTGTTTTCCTGGTGTGAACATAGCTAAGTCAGCCCACTTCAGACATAATGACACCTTATAGGCCTGAAGCAAATGTGGTTGTCACTGGTTGAGAAAAAAGTCAGAAAAGGCACAAGGACTTCTACATCCCATATTAAACAAGAGCTGTAACAAGAAATAAACAATAAATTTGAACAAATATAAAAAAATACAAACGTTATTTTGAAATTCAAACACACAATGCTTTCTTCATCCTTTGCTTTACTTTGTACGAATGTTTACAAGTTAAATTACTCATTTCAAACCAAGGACTCCATATTGCCTAAGAATGGAGATCCCAAACTACCTAATGGATATTGAAAAAATAGATGTACCTTTCTCACAGGCATCCCAAAGTATACAACACACACCTTGGCTGAGTATCAAAATAAGCAGTAATTTTTTGGTGACAATGTGTAAGGACACAAGGAGCTGCTGCAGTGAGATGCAGTTCAGACAGCATAGTCCTTGTGCACACCGTGGAATTTTGTTGCATCACAAGTGCAGATATGTCTCATTTTAGTGGATATTTATGAAACTTAATAGAGAAGATACCAACATATCTGTGATTAGGTAGATCCAAAGTCCACAAAATGTGATATGGGAGTCTTATTATTCCAGACCTAGTATGGCACAGCATTAATAACAAATTTCCTTCACAACTCAATTTCTTTTTACAGTTAGGGAAGGGAATTCTACGGCAAAAAACAATCTCAGGAAGAAGCAAGATTTTTCATGCCTCATGCTTCATGCGAGAGGGCATCATTTTCTGTGTGAGAAAATAGGTCCTAGACTACATGTTGACTATGGGCTATTAATCTCAAAACAGGAAATGGAATAGTATATATTATTTGTGTCATTTCCACATTCAGAAGCAGGCAGTCTTTCTGAGATATATATAAATTTCTTGTAAAGGAGCACATGTTTTCTCATGAAAGTTTCACCAGTGCTTTATTCAGATAGATTGGAAAACTTCCTTTCTTCCATACAATGCTTATCTCCAGGCTATCCAGATCCAGCTACAGTGAGAAACTATAAAGCAAGACTTGTCAGTGAGAGGAAATTTTACAAAGCCTCTCTTGTAAAGGAAAATGAAGACAGAAAATATTCCATTTGTACTGAAGAGATGGTGATTCCACATGGCTGATCCCACTGACTTTGCCCTGTGTGAGATCTCTCATTCCTCATCTCATTGCCAAGAGCTGTCTTTTAGCACACATAATTTCCCCCAATATTCTGGCTTCTTCCCAGGTGAGCTTCACACAAAAATACTGGAGGCATGGTGCAGCTGGTCCCTGATTAGGTAACTAGCAACATTCAGGTAGGAAACCTGAAAACAATTATGTGTCTTATTAAGGCTCATTGTACCTATCACTCTTGAAGGTTGTTGCTTCAGCTCAGAGAATTAGTGATAGCACAAAGAAATGGTCACTTGAAGACCTGTGCCAGGGGATTTGGAGAGGCATTTGCACCAGCACAGAACTCTCAGAAGTAATGCTTACAAGACTGTTATGATCAGCAATTTCCAAGCTGTTTCCAATTGTGACTACATTTCCAGTTGAGATACACTTGCAGAAACCATTTAATTTCTTTCAGATGAATGCTCCTTCTCACAGTGATTATCTACAGAATTGCTGCCTCTGCTGCATCCCACTCCACAACATTGTCAGTAGGCGAGACTAAGGCAAAAACAAAAATAACAAAACTGAAAACAACAACAAAGAAAGCTCAAGGTTGTTATGTGCTAACTCTTATATGTCTGGCTGTGTTTAAAGTGCTGTTGACTCAAATAACTCCAACACCTACATCTCTGCTGGCAGATATCATCTCAGTAATAAAGTCTGCAAAAGGCACAGCTAAGTAGCCTAGCCTGACAGGTTTCAGCTCTCTCTGCTGGCGAAGGTGAATGTAACTAACGTGCCAGGATGTAAAGGCTCGTAGGTGGTGTGCTGGCAATTCCTTTTTACCAGTTTTCATGAGGATAGTATCCTCTGGAAAGAGATAGGACAGACAACTGAAGACTGTAACATCTTAGGTTATCCCAGCAAGACATTCCAGGGATTTTGTGCCATGGTTCATACACCACAGCTGTTTCTATTTAAAAAAAAAAAAAAAAAAAAAGGCGCCATTTAAAAGTTAAATATTCATATGATTAGGGGTGAATCTGTCAACCCTTAACCTGTCTCTTGAGGAAATTGAAAAAGACAAGGATGAAAGTGAAAATTTCAGTAGGTACTAAAATTGGATTTGATCCAGTTTTATAAACTGAAGCCATCCCCTTAAACATTTCCTGTTTGCCAAAAACATTTGTCTCACCTTACCTCATCCCTAGTTTTGGGTCAGGTCCTTTTCCTTCTGAATTAGCACTGCCATTCCCAGTGTATTCTGCAAAAGTAGTGAATTTAAAGCTTATTTCCAAAAGGAATGTCTTTTTTCCTGGAAGCTGTGTGTACAGCTTTTAATACAGTTATGAATTCTGTCCTCTGTAGTTCTTGAGTTAGTAAAGCATTTAAAAGCATTAAGACTAATCATTCTGAGTAATTGTAGGTTGTACATTGCCTGTTGGGACTCTGAACTTTCAAATATATGGCAAATTGTTCTCTGGATATTGTAGTTGGTTGTCTTTCTCTTCATCATTAAGTGATGGGGCTGATGGAGATCAGCTGCTTCCCTTTGTAAGTGGTTAACATTCTCTCACCTGCTATGCATGACTACTGAACTGAGGTATGTTGTGACAGTCTGCCCACTCTTCCCTGTTCAGATTAATGAATACAGCTTTAACTGTTAATTCAAAGGCAGTCAAGCTTATATCCAACAATTAGAGTACAACTTCACTATTCAGTTAGTAGATATGTAATTTGGCACGGCCTTTTGTTCCAATTTGGGGTTAAAGTGTTTCTGTACTAAAACTGACTTTGCCAAAACAACTTCAGGCTTCAGGGGGCTCTGTGCTTATTCTTCCTCAGAGACACCCAAGGGACATTTCCTATTTTCTCACACAAAGATTTTTTTTTTCCCACTGCCAGTATGCACATTCAACATGTGCTACGAAGAAAAAATTGTCTTCTTTTCACAACAAGCATAATTTCCAGTTATAAAAATACTACAGACCATTTTTTGCCCTTAGTTACATCTGAGCAACCCTACCGAAAGCAGAGCAACAAAGATATTGTCCTGTGAGGGTTGCACAGGTAGATCCCAAGAGACAGCACATGCTCAGCCCTGCAGCAGGCAGGGCCGTGTCCAATCAGCACTGCCTGGAATGAAGCTCTCACAAACCTCTTCTTCCCCATCCTGAGTACATGTAGGAAACTGCTCATTTCACCATATGTTGTGATACAAATACGCTTCCCAACATTTGCCTAAATTGTAAATTCATTCATTCATGACAGCATTGGAGTCAGATACAGGTTCCACTAATGTCAGAGGTAAACTCTTCCAGTTAATATGACATCTTTTTTTCTTGCTCTTCCCACTTCTTTATCACACATTCATGATGAAATGTGGAATCTGACTCTGAAATATCAAGTTTTTTAAGGCTTAGGGAATTTACGCATCAACTGTAAAGTTTATTTTTATTTATACATCTCAAAGGGATTGTTTCTGCAAACCAAACCCCGAAGATCTGAATTCAATGCCTACTTCTACTTCTAACTTCCATGGGCATAGTATTTTGCCATGAAATGGTAGCGATAACACTTAAGTTTCATCAAAAAAACTTAATAATTAAAATTTATCTCTTCCAACAGATCGACAGATAAGCTGTCACTGCAGATTCTTAATTCAGATGATGTCTCCAGGGGGGCAATATGAATATTAAATTTAGCAAGTGAATACTTTGTAATAAATCTATCTCCAAAGCTCTGTTTAACTACTCAAAAATGTACAATGGGAAATATAATCATCATAAAATTATTAAATCCTGGGATATCTGAGACCCCTTTTAAATTCCAGAGACCCCATCTAAAACTGCAAATGATACTTAAGCAAGAAAGAAAAATTAATTCCAGTATAAATATCTGAATAGCCAGGAACTTTGCTATGTGACTGTCACCTTCTGCCATCTCTTACTTGGTGGACCTTAGATTAGGAGGAAGGTTTGGGTCAGAGACCTATGAGAACGCTTCTATGAGAGAAAAATTAAACACTTTTTTTTTTTTTCTTCAAACCTTTCTATACTTTTAAAACAGCACTCAGAGTAATTTCATTCAGGTCATGTTTCAGACACCAGGAAACTTTGTGTTTCAAAATGCATGTCCCAAACGAGCAGAGCTGACCTCAGGGTTTGGCATGTGAGCCAAAATTGCTGCTCATAAGGGCCACCAGAGACAGGTGCTTAAAGTTTGATGAAGTTTGCACTTTCTGAATTAGGAAGTCCAAAACAAATCCACTCTTTCAAGGATGGATTTTCTTTGGTCATTAAGGCTCCCTCAATCTCCCTCTTGGCAGACATTAAAGCTTGAATCAGTACAATGAAATATCTAAGAAATGGAAAAGGAAGAGACCATTTGAGGAACCAATCCTATGAACTCTTCAGGTTTTTGCCAAGAGGTGGTTACCCAAGCAAAACACAAAGGCACAAACATTAAAATGCAATCAGTGACAAGTACCTATTATAAGACCAAGCCACTCCAGACTAAGATTTAAGCAGCCTAAGACTGAGTATGCTAAAAGTTCAAGTCCTTGTAGCATTGATGTTTGCTAATTAGCCAGATGCCATCATCATTAACAGCCAGAAGAAAAACATTTGTTGCCAAAATCTCAGCACTATCACCTGGATTTATTTCAGAAACCTCCTTTTTTATCTCTCCCCACTTGCTAGCACACAGAACTAGACTTGCCACAGAGTACATATGTGTCTGAGTGAGAGGAGCTCCTACAACATTAGCATTAAAAGGTGGAGGACAGAGGGCAGCAGCTGCCAGCTCCAGAGGGAAGGCTGCACTCACAGCACAACACCCTGACCTGAGACCTCACCAACCCGCCCCTGCTTGCTCTCACTTTCTCTGACACTCACAGGCTTAATGCCATGTCTCTGTAGCTTTCCCAAAGGAAAAAAAAAAGGCTGTATTAGAAGTTAATAGTCCACTTTCACAGCTACACCACAACTGAATGTAATCTTTCTCCTCTTGTGTGACAGCCTTTTTGTGCATTAGATCGGAATAGACTGCTCCTGCCACTGTCCAACATCACGCTGACTTCAATGACTTTGTAAACGCAGCCCAGGACATCAGCAGTGCGCAGGCACGCCTGTGCACGGGGCAGCACTTAGGGCGCATGCTGCTGGTAGCGGGGCACTGTCAGGGTTTAATCAGGTCAGGTCACTCTCTATTTCACATCCCTGAACTGCTGCAATAGATCTGAGTTAGGCAGCAGGCCATTCACGACAGGAATATCTCGCAAATAGTTTTCATTACACGCCCCCAGAGGAGTCTCTGAAAGGATCTGTCGTTTTCACCTGAAATGGCCATAATGCTGCCAGTCTATTTGCTCTGACTTTGTCTTTAATAAGGTCTTAAAAACTCCTGTCTTTTAGGCTCTGCAGAAAAAGCAACCTTAGCAGAGAACACAGCTGTTTTTCAGGGGGAAACCCCCTTGAAACCCGTGATGTGGTTAATTGTAGCAGCTGTGAGGAGTGGGGGATGGAAGAGATATACACATTTTTAATATGATGTTTCCAATCAAGGTTTACAAGATCCTACACAGCATGGTTTGCAGCGGAGTGCTGAGCATTGCTGCCTGAAAAGAAACATGCTTTTTGATCATTATTTATTCTTCCCTTTCTTTCTCTTTCCCTTTTCAGAGAATAACAAGATTTGTGCAGAGAGGAATAAAAGACAGAGTCTGCAAAATATATTCCCCCAAACACACAAGCTAGTTAAAGCATATGAATGTGTGGACAATAAAGTTCACACCAGACAGTTAATGAAGCTGGGGGAAAAAAAAAAAGTGAATTGGAATGTAATGAAAAACTCACACTTTCAGTGCATGAAAAATAAGAGAATGCCCTTTAATTGTTCAGTTTACTTGCAAAGAGGAGAGCTTGAATAAATTAAAAAATTATTCCAGGTTGTTAAAAGGAATAACGCTCAGCCCTCTGCACCTTGTACTAAACTCTTCAACTCTGCTAGACATGTGAATTCATCAGGATGTGAGTCACTGTAGTCCATGTGGTAGCCCACAGACCCAGGGACCAAATGAGGAACAGCTGTGTAGGTATCAAAATGGACTCATCCTTCACCCACTCATGGGCTGCAACAGAAAGTGAGGTGGTTTCCAGAGAGCTGGAGAGCAAGATGTTGGGTTTTGCAGCCAGAGGGAGGAAAGGAAAGATGTTGCTGCCACTGGAAGGACAAGAGTTGTAACTGAGACAAGGGTTGTAACTGAGGAGAGGTCTCTTGGTCCATTTTCCAGTAGCACGGCACCTCTGTTCCTGTTCTCCCTGCTCTTTTACCAAAAGCATAAATCTCTCTCACAATGTTTTTCCAAACAGGCTGAAGAAAGAGGTATGGAATTATGGAGGAGCCAATGCCAGATGTAAGCCTGCATCTGAGAAAGGCTGCAGCTGTACTGCTCAGCGGGACCCTGGTTAACAAGAGGGTAAGGTGGGAGGAAAGGGATAGGAGGGAGGTGGGAAGGTTTGATGAGACGCTGAGAATAGGGAACTGGAACTAGGCGCTCAAGGGGTCTGCCCTTACTTTCTTTGAGTACAGATGCCTCCCAAGTGACTCCTTGCACTGCTGGGCAGATTTCAACATCTATGCTCCTATCCTTGTCTTACATCAGTATCCTTAAAGACTGCTTGTTAAATGTTTACTTCTGTGGATCTGCACATGCTTCAGAAAGCATTTATATCATCTTTCATCGATAAAGCACTTGACAAATGCTTGATTAAACCCCAAAATAACATCACTTATGTTGAAAAGAGAAAACTTACAAGTGCAAATTAATTACATTTAAAAACAAAAAAAATAACAAAGGAGAAAAAAAGAAAGAAAAGGGATGCAGGAGAAATCACCTTTAAAAGCTCACAAATTATACCCATGTCAGGGTCAGGACCTGCAGCTCCTTTCTCTGCTACTCTATTCAGCACCCCAAGCATACCTTCACAACACAAGACACTCCAGTGATATTCAATGTTCATATAGCATCAGTTGAGTTCATCACTGTGGGAACTGTCAATTCATGACATTTTAAAGAAATGTGACAGGGGCACTATGAGTTCAAGCATAATCCCTTTGAACAAGAAACCCCTACTGATGTTAAGGTTAAAGATTCTGTCTGATATACTCAAAACCAACTAATCATGGAGTGGCTGAAATGAATTTACCTTGGTTTTGTTCTTCAAGTACAATAATTTGTTGCAAGAGGGCTTTATGTGCTTTTTGCTGTGAGCAGTGCAGCAAAGCAAATCTTAAGCAGCTTGCAGCGACATAAACGGGCAAGAAAGTTGTCCATTCTGGCTTTCTTGGGCTTTTTTTTTTAATGACAGTGTAAAGTGCCAAGTGAATTGTTTTAATTTCCCAGCCATTAGCAGAAGAAAAGACCAAGTAGGTCGAGACTGTCACGTTAGAACCACTTAAATAAAGAACAGTAATAGTCTGACACCTGACCAAAGGAGGATTTCTCTTTTTAGCACATTTATTAGTTCTTTGTTGAGTCTGGTCTGAATGTGTTATAATTAAAGCACAGCACAGCCTGAAGTCACAGAAGTTACAGTAAGGGAAATTTGCCCATTATTTCCCAAGCAGAAAATCATCAGCAATCATTAGTCAACCTATTTAGGCAGCAGGCAATATAGATGGATTACTTGTAGATCATATAAATGCATTTGATCTTTTTATTTCTACAGAAGTGAGAAAGAAAGCAAATACTATGAACTGCTAGAACTGAAATTCAGTTTTCCACATGACAGCAAACAGAGTTTTGTAAAAGCCGGTAAGTTGGCATGAGGGGACTTCCTTCTAGAAAAATCTCAACTTTTTGCTGATAACAACATAACAGTGCCACCTTAATTTCACTCAAGCCTCTACAGGAACTAAAACTACACAGGCTCATCAAGAGAATATGCAAGATACATTGAGCTAGCAATGAAAAAAAAAAAAAAAAAAAAAAAAAAAAAGTGACTCTACATATAGGCTTTTTCACACACTATTATTTCTTTCAACTGTCATCAACTGCAATTTTAGAAATGTCTTGTTGTTCTGCTGCCTTTGAAAAATAGATACAGTGATTACAATAGATTTTATTCTGATATACTGAAAAAAAATTTCCCTGACAGGTATATGCTGCTTTTAGTATGTTTCTTCAACACATGTTCATCATTATAATGATTGAATTTGAAAATTTACACATTCCTAGAGGGAAAAAAAAAAAGCTAAAATCCGTAAATTGTTTTCCTGTGGCAATTAGAATGAAAGTCAAAGCTGGAAGAGTAGTGGCAACAGAGCTTTACATATTTGTATAAAAGATGAACTCTTCTGTCTGTTCACTGTTTATCAGAAAAAGAAAGAGAGAGAAAGATACAGTACTGCAGCCTAAGAAAGCTGATAATGAGTTTTGCTTCATGATATCTGGTGGTTCTTGTAAAAATAACAGCAACAAGAAAACCAAGGTAGGACATCATGGCAACAGCAATCTGTACAGTAGAAATAGGATGATATTGTTGGTACTAAAGGATAGCTATCCTTTGCAAACTGACTGATGTAACTGTGTCAAATGAAAGCCAACTTTGTACTGTTTTCCTTGTCATATAAAAGGCAATTACTCAGTGACTGTCACTTAATGTGCATCTGTTTTGAATGTATAGTCACATTCATCCACTTCATAATAAGGTTCCTGTTGTGAATAATATAATAAGCATGTGCAAGATAAAACCCATCAGAAGTGAACGTCAGTCAGAGTGATAAATATGCTGATTTTTTGATTCCTCCTCACCTCCACCCAAAACAAGATAAAGCAAATATAGAAAAATGAAAATGTTCCCGCACAAGGTAACAAATTTTGAGATCACAATAAAATACACAGGAAGAGTTTCCAGCTGAAAAAGAAAAAAGCTTCTCTTGTATTTTATATATAATGTGGCATCAGTGTTAATTGGCTGAACTTTTGAGTGGGATGTCATAAGAAGTCACGAAAACTGCAAAGTGCTTGTCAAACTCTAAATGGGATGAACCAGGGAATTCCACCTGAAATGTGCATCGGAGTAATTTTTTTTTTTTTTTTTTTTTAGTTGAAATCTAACATTTTTTTACACAGTCTGTAACTAACACTTGTGGCACTGGGCCGATGTCTGCGGCATGCAAATGTTCCAGAAGAAGAGAGATTAGTGACCTGTAAATTGAATAGAAGCCACGAGCACTGTGACTCTTTCTGTTGCCAAACAGTGACACTCAACTGCATGGATGGGATTCAGTTGCATAAACATAGTCAGCCAACGCCCTCTGAAACATCTTAATATCTTCTAGCATGCATTCAGGGCTGGTATGCAAGACTGGCAGATCAATGCTCTCCTGAGTTTTTAGCTGCTGCTCTGGAAGGGCACGTGTCCCTCAAAGGGCTTGCACCATATCTGCTAGCCCAGGCTCAAACTACTGAGTCGAATCCCATGAATTTCTTTCAAATTTTTCTCATCTGAGTTCTCTGGATACCACATGTGAGACATATTTATGGTGGTATTATGGGACTAATGCTACTGACCTAGCTGAAAGTCTAAAGCAGTTTTGCTATTTATGACCTTTCTTTGTAAAATAACTCTGACAAGAGGTACAGCTCACTAAGAGAGATTATATAAAGTCACCTATCTCTTAGTGCTATCCATAATTGACAGGCATGAGTGTGTTTATTTTCATGAACTTAATGAATCTATTTTCTTCCAGTTCTAATATTTGTCAGAATACAGGCCTAAATGCACAAGTATTACGCTCCCCTGTGGTACCTTCCTTCTTCATTCCAGGGATTACATGGCAAAGTCGCCATGAAAATTCATCCATTCTATTTAAGAAGATTGAATAGCAGCAAGCACCTGACTCTCCATCAGTGGATGGTAGCAAAAACCAGGTGCTCTTTCAAAGGTTGACACAGTTTCTTTTGCTCCCTACAGCAATTTGGGGAGATTATACTTGCCATCCTTTGTAGATGCAATTACCTTCAAGCACTGCTGCTTGTATATTGTACTTCCCACCTGCTGCCCCACTGTTTCACCTGTGAAAGCCTTAATTTGGTTCTTTAAGCATTTATATATTGCTTTACATCTTCAAAGCAGTGTACATGTGCTAATTAAATTACATGCCTAGGAGATAACAAAGTACAAGATACAAAGGCATTTTAAGCACACAGACAGACTATCAAGTTCTAGCACAACAGGAATAAATTAATAATGACCTTTTATAATGACTGAATTACATAGCTTTGTTTTCCTTGCAAACAATAAGTCAAATAAAGCTATTAGGAATGGAAACATAACAGCTTTGATGCCAAAAGTCTGACGGACCTGCAGGCCTTGAAACCAAGCTATATGCCACTGGGGGGAGGATAAAAAAAAAAAAGGGGGGGGGGAAGGATTCTAAGATCTCAAATTAAAAATTGTTTAATTAATGTGCTTGGTTCCACAGGAAAGGCTCCTTTATGGAAAAGAGCTATTTGTCGCAGATGGCTATATTTACCCGACATGAAGATATAGATGGAAAGAACAGCATTTTCACATAGTCTTTCTGTAGAGTCTTGGGATAATTTTTGACCAGGCAGTAACTCCACAAAGAAATTTAGAAAAGATATAATCGTATAATGACCACTGGCATGTTTCCTGCCCAAACACAAGTCCTCCAACCTTCACCTAGTTGATATGTAGAGAGGGGTGTACACAGAGTCTTCAGGCTTTTGAACCATGCATGATTTCACACACAGAGTTCCTTTGACACACGCAGTTCCGTTTTTAAATGAGCCAGCATAACTTGGCCTCAACCACACTGAAGTGTTTTCTGCCTACCTCCCTTCCCAGCTTTATAAGGATCCATGAATTCTACCAGGAGCGCTCCTTCAAACATTGAAGATTTTAATTCAACTTCTCCCCCATCTAAGAAAACCTGAATCTATTCCAAAAGTTGATTAGGATGGTCATACTGTCCTTTTGGAACATAGAAATGAAATGGCATCTCTTTCTTTTCCTGCACTGCAGTTGTAAAGGCCTGAATTACTTTTGGTCCGTCAAAGATATACTGTCAAACTTGCAAGCAGGATAAAGACCTGGCCATCCTCCACAGGAAGGATGTAGGAAAGAGGTCTGAGAGGGTCAGAGAAGCTTGGTAAATGCAAGCAAGGCTTAAAACTGTTTGATTGGGGTTTTTGTTTGTTTGTTTTTTGTGGGTTTTTTTTTCCTTGGGTGAAGCTAATGAAGCTGTAATAACTATCTGAGTTTTCTAGTAACTGTCTGAGTTTTCTAGTAACAAGTCATGCTATCTTTGGTGCAACCCATGCTTAATTGTTCATTCTTCTTCATAGTCTAAGGGATCTAATATTGGTGTTGCAAATTCTACTGGGTGGATGAATAATACAGGTTCGTTAAGTCAACATTCAACATTCAGCCATTTTAGTAACAAGGCAACAGCTCCATTAAAGATTTTTTACAAAATAATTGCATGTTACATTTCCCTGTTTCTGATGTCTGCAAACAGAACCTTTGGTAGCTGAGACATCTGTTTTTTCTGAGGCTGACCTATATAACCCATACGTTGCCACATGCAAACACCCAAGCAAGGTCATTAAAATTTTTTCTATTGGCTATATAGAACTCCTTCATCCATATCAGAAGATTAGTTTTGACTCACTGGAGAACAGTCTGTTGTTGGTCTTTTCAAATTGATTTCATTCTCTTCACAAAAATGGAAAATGAGGAGCTGAGAGATTATTTGCCGTGATGTCCATATTCATTTCAGTTTGCAAAACTAATGTGTATGTCTCTGTGTGTCGTGTATGTGTGCATTTTTGTGTGTATGAGAGAAAGAAAAAGGGAAAAAGGTAAAAAAATGAAAGAAGCATTTCCAATTCTTCCAATTCTTCTCTTACTCACTTAGAAATAAGTATTAGTTGTGTAATACACAAAGCAAAAATAAACTCTAAAAGGTTACCAGTGATTTCTTAGCATCTTTTCCAGATTTTGAGTAGGAAGTCTAATCTCTTTAAGATGAACTAACTCTAACTTTTCTCTTACCTTGAAAAGAAGTAGGGGCAGGAGATAAAAAGTAAAAAAAAAAGGACAATATTATGGGCTGAGCTATGTCATTCTTTCCTTGTACTGATCAATATGTGAAGCCTATTGTAGTACTCTTACAACTTTGCCTTTGAAACACAGATCAAGCTGGGTCAATGAGACAATCTTTTTTGTATTAAAAATTCTTTCTTCAGCAGCCTACAGACAACTTGTGAACCTAGTCTTCTGCTAGATAACTTCAACAGCACCTGGTTTCAAATGAGGCTTGCTCACAATCAGTTCTTTGTGACTTTTTTTTTCCATGTGTGTGCTCCTTGACTTCCATCAACACCTTAACAAGCACAGAATATTTTAAAGCCTTTGATCCTAAGAGCTCTTACTTGTGCAAGTTGTTCTCAGTCACTCCACAAATCTCATTGAAACACTGGGTAAGAAAAATTAAATAGCATTTTGTGTATAAATGTCTGAAATACAAGGGAATGTAGTATAACACAATCAGAATCCCTTTGTTTCAAAGACAACTACATTTTGGGAAAAGAATAAAACAGTTCAGAAACACAAAAATATAAGTCAGTAATATTTCATGGGCAAACATTCATATTCTTTTCAGAGCCAGGGGTTTAGAGAAAAACCCGTACAATTCCAGAAAATATAGGGCTAATGTGTGTGTCCCAAACACATACAGTTGGATGTCTGTGGAGCCAACCAAGGGGTGTTGGTAATAAAAGACAGGAATTTTGCGTAATAACCAAGGATTATTTCTAATAACAGGTAGTGGGAAGGAACTAGAGAGCAGAGCCATGAAGAAGCAGGGCAGCACTTTTCAAGAACAAACATTTTTGTTCTAGTTTCTGGAGGTAAACACAGCACAGAACAAGTACAGGAATGAGGCCAGGAAATGGGAACAGACTGTAGGGAGGGATCAAGACCACCCAAGACCCCCAAAGCCCTCCAACCCATTTCCAGAAAGATCTGAGAGAATAGATCCTGCATGAGAACTAATTTGTATAGAAGGTAAGAAGCCTGTCTTCAGGGCCAAGAACCTTATTTATAAAAAACTACTCGCAACCAGGCCCACGTGATACTCCAGGATCCTGGGCATCCCATCAGCTAGATGGAGGCTGGAATCAGCACTGCTGATCTCTTTTTCTCTTCTCTCTTTCTCTCTTTCTTTCTTTCTTTCTTTCTTTCTTTCTGTCTTGCTTTCTTTCTTTCTGTCTTGCTTTGTTTCTTTCTTGTTTCTTTCTTTCTTTCTTTCTTTCTTTCTTTCTTTCTTTCTTTCTTTCTTTCTTTCTTTCTTTCTTTCTTTCTTTCTTTCTTTCTTTCTCTCTTCCTTCCTTCCTTCCTTCCTTCCTTCCTTCCTTCCATCCATCAGGGACTATGATCAATTTCCATATCAAGTGGGTAATTTACTAATTAAACTTTGTGATTTCTTTGTGGACCCTCTGACTTTAGTTGCTTCTTTCAACCCCCGAGTATTTCTTAATGTTGAGCACTTCCTTCCTTTAAAGGGTGGGACATCACACCTTTGCCCTGGGGAGGGATGTATTCTATAGCAGTCTCTGGGAAAAGTCACAAATTCTGGTATTGCCTTTAATCTAACTGGTTTGCATTTGTATTCTATATCCAGTATAATCAGAAGGCAGTGTAGGTTTCACAGCTCACTTATGATGTTCCTAAGGAGCTCAAAGACCATCTTAACACCAGTGACAACTCTCTTCTTCCAGCAGTGATGCTGGTTGCAACACCCCAGAGAGGGGCACATTTTTACTGTCTGTTTCTATTGGCAGAAGTGAGTGAGGTACAAGCTCATTCAGGGAAACAGACATACAGCTTAGCCAAATGGCAACTCAGGGAATAATAATACCCAAATTGTTACAAAATATCCATTTGGAAAAAAATAAGAATTATATCTATAATATCTTCCATTTTTATATACTTCAGTCCTTTGCCTCCCTTAAAAATCTACACAACCAAAAGTCTAGATTGACTATAAATGTCTGACTCTTGGGAATGGATCTGTTTGTAGGATTCAAAGATACATTATTCAATAGCACCCTAAAACAGACCAATACTGATAAATCATGTCTGGATAGACATCCCTAGAAATGCTGCTGTCAGGGATGTTATGCTGACATTGATTATGAATTTTCATCTCTTATCTACTGTAAATATCTACCAGAGGGTAAGAAAGAGTTCTACTGCTGCAAATACCAAAGCCCTTTGAAAACATGATGCAGCAAGGGTAATAAAATGAATTATAAAAATATAATTTCAAAATTAAATTGGTTTTCTGTTTATTAGTGTAGCTTAAAATGTGGGGACATTTATTTTTTAATGTATTCTACAATACCAGCACTCTCCTGAAGAAACTCAAAGAACATTTTTTTTTTCTCAGTTATAAAAAGCAATACTCCAAATGCAGGAGTTTAAAACTCTTTTTCAGAAGTAAGCCTTATCTAAGCCCTATAAAGAGTAGATGACCTAAGGAAAGATCTAAGCTTTGCTGGGCTGAATTGAATTATTTGGGGGTTAGATAGATGGAGTTCTGGCTCCCTCTCCAAGAGATGTCTACACCTCCAATCAAATACCTGCTTAATATAAATTGTTCAAATTCAAACTTTTGCTATGTGAAAAAAATACTCTGAGAACTGCAGTAGTCAGGCACCTTTTTTGAACTCTCAAATAGCACCTTGAGTAAGTGGGGAAAAAATATAAGCAAACCATAATTAAGAAGGATTGAGCTGGCAGAGTCCTAAATTTATGTGAGAATTTAATTTTTCTGCTAGGTTAAAATTTGTGGCTGTTAATATGGGACCAACATAAGGTTCACAAGTTTTCTCAAATATGTCTTAAATTAATCAATTTCAGCCCACAACTGCTGTCAATAACTGTGGGCTTTCATGCTGTTAGAAAGTAATTAAAATCTTTAAACCAACATTTCTGTTCTACAAGCAAATTATTACTTCAGGTAACACGACGTTTTAACATCCTCATGCTAAAGAACATCAAAACCAAAAAATGCAACTTCTGTTTTAAATAGAAACTCTGCATGTTCACCCTCAGCTCAAGTTGTGCAATGGAATTTCCAGTTTAGCATGTGACATCTGCAAACACAGGGATATAACAAATGGCCACAAAACTCATTGGCTTTTCTAAAACCTCTAACAGCACACATAGAATCACTATTGTATCTAGAATTCACACACATCCCAAAATTTATGTCATGCTTCTGCTCTGTGAAAATTTATCTTGAAAATGAAATTGCATTATTTCTTGATTGAAGTGACATGAAAAAAGCTTAAGACTCTATTATAGATAAAATGGGCTGCCATTCCTCTTGAAATGCATGTTGTAACCAAGAAGGCAAAGAGAAGAGAGTCAAGGTAATATGGGAATTACCAGAGCTCCAGAGCTCCAGGGACCAGGAAATACCTGAAGTGACAATAGGTGTCTGTGTTTAGGCATTTCAACTGAGGCTAGCTACCACAGAAAATATATGCTGCTTAAAAAATTCTAATTTATTTTCCTTCCTCTTTCAAAGCTGCAGCACTCCGACTTTGAGATAAATTAATTTTGATTGAATTCTGTATTGCTATCAAGAACAAGCATGGCTCCCATCATATTCTTCTCCCTTCTCTGTGTGACTTGGTACTGCTGTCTCTGCCTTGCTTCTCCTCTGGATGCCAGGTTATTAATTTAGTGGCCATGCTACACAATAGTATGCAACAAAAGCAGTGTAAGGCACAACAGAACCCAAAATTTAATGCAGTAATAGTAATTGTAATGTGTTCTTTCTAATATGTATAGTTTTCTCTTGTTCTCCCTTTCTTTGTTCTTCTCATAATTGTGGTCATTAATGTCATGTTATAAGAATGTTGATTCTTCTAGAAATTCAGGCAAAAAAGACCTCATTCACACCTGTTTGTAAACAAGATGCAGAAATCCCCCAAAATTTTAGAGTTTGGCAATATCTATCTATATATATATATATATAGATGTGCGTATACATGTATATATACTGCTAGACAGCAGAATAACTATTGTGTAGTTTCCCTGTTGTGTGTTTTATCCAATAGCATTACAAAAATTGATGAGCTGAAGAAACAAAGGCAGATTAAACAACAAGACTGGTGAAAGCATTGTCTACTAGGATTCAAAGCAAAGTGAGGAAAAATGCTGTAACTACAGGTAACATGGTCCTCAGAGATTCCAGCAAGGTTAAAAATCAAGTGATTGCCATTTAACTCCTTTCAATCAACTTTGATGTACTAACGTAGCATGAGGAACTCAGAAAAGCAGAAGTTAAGAAAAGCAGAGAATCATGTGAATAATAACCCCTTCATTACAAAAGTGGTTTTGATGACTGAAAGATGATTGACAGCTTCAAATGAAGTCCTCTGTGCAGCAGCAGAGAAAGTTCACTGTGGCCAGCAGTGAAACAAATATTCTCCCTGTGACATCAGTGCCTTAGATTAGGTTTCAAGGTTATCTGCAGGCAGACTGAATGCACAGGTTATCCAGCTGAAAGCTCTATAGCGCGTGAAAGTAGGCAAATTCTAACAGATAGTTATAGGGATATTAGTTTATTTGAGATTTAAATTAATTAGTTTAAAAATTAATCTAATTTGTTTCATTAAAATGTGATTTCTTTATAGTAATATGCTCTTACTTATAATAAAAATTGTCACTATAATAATGACTCTTACCCACCTTTATAATAATATTTATTCACCATTGATCAAGCTACACCAAATGGGATATGGAACAGGAACACTTAAAAGGGCAGAAAATCCTAGGAAATCCTCAGACTGTCCCAATCTAACAATCATCCTTATTGGCAAGCCCAGTAAAGCAATCTGTGATTAGATCAGTGCATGCTAAGGTGGCAGAAGAGCCTTAGTTTTGCCCATCGTAAGACACTTGCTTTACAGACTCACTAAGGAAAAGCTGGCATGTCATGGACGGTTTCCCTCTTGCCCATGGGAGATTTGCAATTCTTTAGTATAAATACCAGCCTGCATTTTGAAATCTTTGTTTTAGGAACATTTGGGGACATTTTGATTTTCATGAAGAGCCTGGAGGGGTTTGATAATGCCAATAACGATGTCCTTAATTTTGTGTGGCTTGATGAATTGCACCAGCTTCCAAATCCAGGTCAAAGGATTTCACATGTATCGTTGCCTTGGCAGACACCTTGTGAATGCCAGCAGACACAAGCACTGCACAAACTGGAGGACCTCTCTACAAAGTCACAGCTGGGACATTTGCTCAGCTTCAGATGTTTAGATGCGGTGTTTAGGGACATGGTTTAACGGTGGACTTGGCAGAGTTAGGTTCATGGTTTGACTCAGTGAGCTCCAGGGTCTCTCCCAACCTAAATTACTCTACATTCCTATGATTCTATGTAATGAGCTATGTGCTTAACTAACCTTCATATCACTGCTTTGCAGGACACTTGGAGTTCTGATCCCTCAGATATATTGCTTTCAGGCTGTGGAGATGCAAATGTCACTACGTTGCCAAAGAGCTGAATGCAGCCCAGAGCCTGTGCAGGGCAGCCAGCTGGTATGACTACAGATGTGTGCTCTCTATGTAACTGGATCTATATGCATGGAGGTAGCAAATGGAAAGAAGGATTTGATCATCACAGCACTGAGAAAAAACAGAATGTGATATTATTATTTTCCTGCTATTATTTATTATTAATGACCTGATTCCTCTGAGAGGGGTCGACATCAATGTCAGTTGCCAGATCTTGACACTTCTAAGGAAGAGGCCCATTATTAATTAATTATTATTATTATTGTATTGCTGCACCAGCTGTGTGATAGGTGGTTTACAGACATATTCAGGCAGGGTCCCTACATGAAATGTTTAAAATCTAAAACATGAAAATTACGAACAGCATTACAGACAAACAAGCGTGGGAGAGAAACAAAATGACAGAAGTGATTATGATTGTTGCAGGGTCACTGAGTAAAACCCTGGGCTCAGGGGAGTCCAAAGGAACCTTGCTGTTGAGCCTACAGGCTGAGGAGTTTGCTGCTTAGTTTTGCTTCTGTTGTTGCTGATTGCGGGAGGGAGAGTTGGCGGTTTCAAATCTTTCTTCAGATGTCACTGCAGCCTCAGCTCAGTTATCGGTCAGTGAAATGAAATGAAATGTATCAAGGCATCTGAGTCCCAGGCATAAAGTTCTGAAGAAATAAACCATTGGAACGACATGAAGATGAGCTTGAGGAAATAGCTGGCAATTAATTAGTGGAAAACACAAATTATTATATCCAGTGTATGTGCCATTTCTCCCCTCTGTCCAGCCCCTAGCACTTTAAAGGAACACTTTATTCACAGTTATATCCATTTCCTAAAACAGATGGAACTCTTTTTCTCTCACTTACATGTATTTCAACTCAGTGTAAACTCAGTGACTTTAGAGACCTTACTTATTTCACAACACGAGAAAAACACTATCTCTGGTTTAATCCAACCTAACTGAGGTTCCTAACAGAAGAGCAGCTTTGCCCAAAGCTCTCTCTGCAGTAAATATAGAGAGACAATGACCTCCAGAGCATAATTCTGCCCACTTAGGAGCTGCATTGCCCTCTGGAGATTTCTGTCTTTCTCCATTCACTATGGAGTTTAGAGTGACCAGATTCCTAACTTCCGTGTCTCGGTGAGATGTCTAAATTGAGTAGAATGAACCCATGCCTCTACGTCTATGCATAATTTAAATCTACACCTCCCTGTAGCTCTGCTGCAGACCAAGTAATTGCTGAGATATGTGACAGCAAGAGACAGTCAATAGACAGACCATTAAGGACTGCTTGGATTACCTGTACTTTGCTGGGCTCTTCAAGAGTGCTTTCTGCCCATTAACACTTTGCTTCTCCTGTTCTTGAATGTCAGAACCTGGCTGGACTTTTTTCTTCATGAGAAGCATATAGGCAAGGTTTTTACCCTGCACCGTGTTTATTTATTTACAGCCTATTTTGAAAAAAGATTAGTTCAGTCAATCAAAGATTTTAATACATTTGTACGGCACAATGGTGTATAAGTTTATTGACTGTGATTTCATGATGTGGAATAGGGAGAAAGCTGTCTTGGAAAAAATGTATTGTTATTTTATATGAAATTCATGATGCTATTAAGTTTTTGGTCTCCTATATTGTGGAGTGTAGCATTTCAGAGATAAACTATCTTGATGTTTTCATTTCAAAGACAGGTAATAAGTGGAATACAACAATTTCCTGGAAACCCCAGACAGGCATAATCTGCTTTATGCAACCAGTCATCATCCTGAGGCTCTTAAAAAAGTTTTACTTTATAGCCATTTTGAGAACCTGTAGGATTTGCAATCATGGCACTGGCTAGAGGGTAAAGATGGATTATCTGGTTAATAAATACGAGGAGTGGGACTAAGACCGGGAATATATCATGAAAGCAAATGGCACTTGCATTAAGGGAGACAGTACAAAATTTCTGTAAATTGAAGCAGATAAAAATAAGACATTTTGCTTTTTGATGATACTTTATGGATCATTCGTAATGACACCACTCAGTCTTCCTTCTCTGCAGGCACGATTCCTTTCTCTCACAGTCTTACAGAGGTGGGGAGCATTTTTTGGCTTCTATGCTGAGTGCTTTTGTACTGTTGTGCCTACCTCTTGTTGATGGGTAAATAGATCCAGCTTCTTTTGCCCGTGCTCCAAACTGGCAGGATGCCATAGGAGATACGAGCATGTTCAGACAGCTCTGTGTCCAAAGGACTATGCTCCATCAATACATCCCCAGGCACAGTGTCATTTTAGCATTGTTATGTACTTCTGAGGCAGTGTTACATTAAACCAGTTCAAATGATGAAAAGAGAAAATCATGTCTACCTGTGACTAACCTCTACAGACACAGAGATTTCACTAATTTTTTGTCTCAAGCAATATATTTTTCACAGAAGCAGATCTGCTGTCTACCCGTAGAGTGTCTAGCACTGGACACACACTATAAAGCAATCTTCTGGAAAATAATCCTGTGCTAATAACAATAAAGACTAAATTAGTCAGTAAAGAATAGTTTAAGCAAAGAGAATATGATATAAATGTCTAAATACATGGTCATTCAATCCCCAACATGGATATGACTTTAGGATATACTTCTTATCTTTCTTTATTTAAAATGTACATATAACGTCAGTTCCTGAAACACAGGCTCAAATTAGTCTCAAGTAAGCCCTCTACAGTAATGCCAGAAAATTCACTATCAAAGACTTTCTGATTTACCCTGGAATAACAGGAAGCAAAAGTAGACTGAAATACTATGATTGATTATCACCATTTCATTTTTCAGTTACAATAACATAAATCTGAATTGATTTAGTGTAAATGAACTCAGAATTAGGAGTTTTGACATGTTTTTTTCATGGTGAAGGAATGAGGATAACTCCAGTGAAGAATTTAACTCTGAAATTAACTGAATGAACCTGAATGGACATTTGCCTATCTTCACTGAGTATGCAGTTTTTTGGGAGTAACTTCATTTCCATACTGCAGACCTTTAGGTTCTTCCTCAAAAGTCCTTCCTCCTATTACAACCTACAATCACAGCAGAAGTCTGCAGTGAATCTGCCCAGAAATAGGTCTGAACAAGATTTTTGAATGAGAGGTTTAGATAGGCAGTGACAACCTTTCATGTGCAGAAAATGCTATTTCAAGGAATACTAAGAGGATCTGCAAACGCAAATTGTAGGGAATAGCTAAAGATGGATTTCAGACATACTGGGAAAGAAATTATGTAGTTAAAACCAAAAATATAAAAAGAAACCAAAAAGGCTGCCTTTCAAACTTGCACGTTGGATTCTGCTAAGCATCTTTCCCATCTCTCATTTCACAGGGACCAAGCATGTCAGCATTCACCACAATCCAGTTCTGCTGTAATCCTAGAACAACTGCTTATTTCTTCCTGAACTGGACATCTCTATCTAGTTTGCAGATGAGATGAAGCTGAGCAGTGCAGTTGACATGACAGAAGAAAGTGATACCATCCAGAGCAACCTGGACATACTTGAGAAGTGAGGCCAGGAGAATCTCATGAAGTTCAACAAGTCCAAATGCAGGAGTGTAGATATGAGTTTCAGCTGAGAGAAGGCTTCGGGGTCTCAGCGAGGAAAAGCTCAACTTGAGCCAACGGTGAGCACTCCCAGCCCAGAAAGCCTGAGCTATATCAAAAACTCTGCAGCAAACTGGTTGAGGGAGGTGATCCTCCTCCTCCAATCTGCCAAGAGATCTCACTTGGAATGCAGTCTCCCAGTACCTTAGGGTGTACCTTATAAAAAGGAGTAGGGTGAACTTTTTACACAGGCAGAGAGTGACAAGGCAAAGGCAATAGTTTTAAATGAAAAAAGGCAGGTTTAGATTAGATATCAGGATGAAATCTTTTACTGTGAGGGTGGCAAGGCACTGGAACATGTTGCCCAGAGAAGCTGTGGGTGTCCCATACCTGGAAGTGTTGAAGGACAGCTTGGAAGAAACTTTGAGCAGTCTGGTCTGTAGAAGGTGTTCCCACCCCCAGTAGCAGTCTTGGAACCTGGTGATTTTTAAAATCCCTTCCAACACAAGCCATTTTATGTTTCTATCTCACCAAGTGATCTAGTAGACAGAGGTGGCTTTAGATTTTCAAAAAATTCATACAAACTTCAGTGGTAAAACTTCCCACATACATTTTCCACTCAGATGAAATATAAGTTGGACATTTTATTCCCCCTAGAAACTGCTCTGACAACCTTTTTGAAGTAAGATGCACTTACGATTCTCAGTATGGCAAACGTGTTTCATACCATCTGTTCCATATTTATAATTCTTTAGTTTATATTAAAGAAAACAGTAAACTACAGGGATATTATGCATGTAATTGAGGATTTTATAAGGTTCAATAAATTCCCTCTTAACAATCAGAGTTAAGCCTTCATAAATTCTAACCTTTCTCCTGCTCTACATTTTACCTTCTCAGTTCCTTAATCAGTTTTGTTGCTCTGTTCCCTACTTTAAGATGAGACATCAGTTTTACAACAGGATAGCAGGCTAAACTCTCTTTTTGAAGAGACTCTGTGTGGAAGAATTTTAACACCTAACTATAACTAAAGTCTTGGAAATTGCTGATTTTTCGATTTGGGTGGCAAGTTCAAGAGTTAGAAGGAATAGTACAAAAAAAAAGAGACTTAAAATGTTTTGTTTTTTCTGGACAAATTATTGTTTTGCTGACATCCTGAATCTCATTCCCAGAGCTTGAAAGAAACAAATACGACAATGACCTAGATTTAGAAAATTTTTAGAAAATATCACCATATCTCTTTTACCCAAAACTTAAGTTCTGTGAGCATAGTCAAGAGTATGGGTGATTCATATTTAGCTCCCTTCTAAGTGGACTGGAAACATCTTAATCCACCATCCATGAGACTGGACAAGTGCTGGACTGCCTTGGTATCCTTGCAGATCCAAGTAAGTCGGCAGTAGGGACTGTCACCCCACACCTATCAGGTGAGTGCTTTCCAACCCTGACTAGAAAGTTATGCCAAATAACTGGTGATGCATTTTACAGAGTTATGTCTTCAGTACCCAGCAATAAAGACAGCTCTTTGATCTGGAATCTCTTCCTGAAAGAAGAAGATCCAGGTCAGGCTTTTCCACGGGGAAGTCTTTGACTGCTAGAATGAACAATTCTTTGAAAAAAGGTTCCAGTTTTCTCTCTTATTGGGGCTTTTCTGCTTCATATACCACATATACACACTTACTAAGAGAAATAGCAGAGCAATGAGTCTGGATGAGCTGCCAGGGAGCAATTCACAGCACAGGAGACAAAGTCCAATCTTTACTCCACGTGTATCTAAATATTTTTATAGGATGAAACAGTATCAGGAAATCCCTAGTAGAGTGGCATTTATGAACTTCTGATAAGGATTTAAACAGTCCAGACAGAACAAGGAAGAGACAGCATTTTCTTCTGCATTTTAACCAACCGCTCTGCTTCCTACAGCCCTGCTAAATGAGAATTTGTAATTCACTTTTAATTTTGAAACATAAGGTCAAAAGAGTTTCACAAGTCTTCTGTGCCATTAGGACAATGATGTTCTGTTGCATTGGGCTCTTTTAGAATGTGGGGGTTTGTTTCATCAGGTTGTATACCATTTTCTTCACTTTTCTGTGTACATTGTAAATCTAAAATAAATTTCTGGTATTGATCTCCTTTTGAAGAATCCCTCTGACTTCACTCATTGTTCCTCAGATTTATGACAGATCATGCCTCACTGTTCTTCCTGTCATCTAGAAAGACAAGTGAAAAGGGTTAGTTTCAAATTAACATGAAACCTTCCAGTTTCTTTCTATTTCTGGTGACACATTCCTTGTCCTCTGGAAATTATACTGAGATTTCACATGAAAAAGCATTGGTATCCAAGGAAAGCCTCATTGACATTAACAATTAAGTCCTTTGGCACAGTCTTAAACATCCAATGTTTTTGGTGCAATCTTAAAGCTTAAGTCAGCATTATGTTCATTGCAGCAAATTGAGAAGCTTGGGGTTTACATCATCACACTGAGAGCAGGATTGGTTCTTAGACATTTTTATTCTTCTTTATGTTATTTCCCCTGGTAGCTGTGCTGTCATATTGTCTGATTCATTTGACCACACAAATAAAAAGCCAAAAAAAGTAATGTCTATACTGCACAAGAAAACTTCTGTAGAAGGGATATAGGTGAAGAACAGGGAGGAGGTGCACATGTTTTCTTACAGGTTACCAAAGCATCTAGGAGACTTAATATATGTCTCCAGAAAATAAATAAAGATTTTACAGAGGAAATACTAGTTTATAAAAAGAGCTAGATATTGCTTACAACTAGTGAATGCTCTAAAAAATTTTAGACAGTGATAAAAATACTGTTCCTTAGTAAACCAAAGGTACTGCAATTATTACAGATCAAAGACAGCTCACAGCTGACAGGTATTTTAAAGACACAGAAGTTTTGGATTGAAGACAAAGTTCTGCAAGTGGCTGGAAGACTTGTTTTCTTGGAATTTTTAGAAATAATATCTATGAGAATATTAATGCATGTTCTCTTAAGACCTTTTTACTAAATAAAAGAACATATTTCTTGATTTTTATTTAAAAAAGAGGAGATCTGAATATTTGGATTTGTTGGAGACATTAATTAACTATGTACGTTAACTGTCTCTATAAGCATGAGGAGATAATTCTGGAAAGCCACATTAGTGTTTTGGTGGGAACTTTGGAGGAAACAAGGGGATGAGGGAAAGAAGCAGGTGATAGTTCTGCTAGTATCTACTCAGTGTTCTCCCAAATCAAGCCCAGTGAGCTGAGAGGTTCATTTGTGTTTCACTGCCCTCTTGGACCTCATTTGGAACACTCATGCTGGAAGTCACATTATGCCACGGTCACCAACGCTACTGGACCAGGTCAGTTCACTGCAGGAGGAAAGTCATGGAATTTCCCCTTTCACATGTGGAAACCTTCTCATGAGTTAGAATACAGACAGAGGCCAAATAATTTGCGGGTTTTGTTCATATAGATACCTGCAGTTTCTAAATCTGTTCAAATACTGAGATTTTTTTTTTTTTATTCAGTAGGCAACCTAATCTCTGAGTGCCTCCCACAAGCTAATTCAAGAACATGAGCATGCACCACATCCTCCTTGATAAAAACAAGGACATGTTTCTGTCCTTTGCTTGCCTTGGGTAAACAGCACCCTCAAAAATTCTCCATAAGTGTTGTGAGAGCTCCCTCTCCTGTTACAAATGGCTTTATCAGCTGATTTAAAGTCTCAGTTCCGGTTTGCAGGGCTGAATCACGGCTGAGACAGGGCTGAATCACAGCTGAGCTGTCAGAGAAGAAGGTAGGCGGATCATGGAGATGGTGCTAGGATCAGCTACAGAAATCGTCTCCCAGGAAAGTGTCAAGAAAAGGAATGTCCTTTGTCTTTTCAGAAAATGCCCTGGATGCAAGAATGAATCCATATTGTTAGATACTTGATCCATTTTAAGGTGTAGCTGGTAGCAGGGCCATATTTAAAGGGCTTGAGTAGGGATTTAGGCTGTTTACTGCCTGAATTTTATTCAATAATCTGTTATTGCTTATTTTATTTAATTACTTGATACCAAAAAGCAAGCAAAAATAGGTCCCTTTGCACACTAGGTGACATTCAAATGATTCAAAAAGATGAAAAAACATGCAGACAAATAAGGGGGAAATGCAACTTCCATCTTGTCCAGCCATTTTGTGTAAGCCTCACAGGAAAATGAAGCAAGAAACCCACAGGCCCTAAATAGCCCTTTCCTCCCTGGAACACGTGCCTGTAATAGTCAACCCAAAAGTGGGGGTTTTTTAGTGTTAGCTTTTTCCAACATATACAGATGGAGCCACTACTGAGTCCACTACTGGATGGAGCCATGAGTCCACTACTGAGATACCCACTCCAAAAAGTTTCCATTAGCTTGACAGAGAGAATTTGCAGTCAAAGGCACCTGCAGTAATATGGCATTGCAAGAAGGATCTTCCATACAGGCTGTTTTAAATGGCTTCTGAAAATGAACTAGGCACCAAATGCAAGTAAACATTATCAGTCATCCCTCTATCTTCATTCATCATTGATTTCAGCTTTCAGCCCTACACTCAAAATGAGAATTTGGTACCTTAAGTGGGCTTTCAGATTTATCTGGGGGCTGGAGATGAGACACAAAGAAGTTCTGTACTTCTTTCAAGGGTGAGGGAAGAAGGTGAGCTTGAACTGCTTTAGCTGGGGAAGTGAGTTGAACCTGTCTCCCATAGCTATGTGAATACTCAAATGTGAGCCCAATTGTGCACATTTTCAAGGGAAGCAGCAGTCAGTGCTGCACATTTGTCACAGATATCTCTGAGGTATGCCATAAGCAGTAAAAATGCCTGATCAGGCTGAACCTCTAGGTGAGTGGGACTGTCTGTGTGGACTTGGGCAAGCATGAAGCACTTTTCATTTGTCCTCCCCAGGATGAGCACCTCTGGGTAGGCACAGAAGCAGAAGAGGAGGTTCTCAGGGATTTTAAAGGTTAAAAACTGAGGACTCTCTAGAGGCAGTTTGTGAGGCTTTTCAAGGTTTGGATGAGAGTTGAGCAGGGATTTTCAGGTTGCACATTTTGATGTGTGAATTCTTCATAGTTCTCCTTGGAGGTACTAGCATCTTTTTGATTTGCAGGATGCAAGAGCAGGGAGCTTCACTGCCCATGGTGGGACTTCACACCTAAACACCTGCCTAAATACTTTAGAAAATGTGATTTATAGGTCATGACAGGACTCTTCCACACATTTCTTCTCTCCTACACAAAGCCTGGAATTAAGTAGCAGCTAATGAGTATTATAAAACCTGTTTCTGCTGTTTTGGAAGGATTTTTTTTAGATGTAGTCCCTCAGTAGAGAGCATTACAGTAATCTAGTCCATATATTGGTGGAGACAAAATAAACAAGCACATTTGTAAGAGGTAGGCTACACTTGCAGCATGTTTATTTTATGGGTGAAAACAAAAATAAAAATACTTTTTTGCCTCTTGATCGTTTTTGTGGGTAATTGTCAGGTTAAACTGAGGCTGTTCTGTCTTTTCCAGATAGTTGAAATAATAGCACAGTTCCTTACCCACAGCAGTTAATTATCAAACACAACCAGTTGCAAAGCTATTAAATAATTATAACACATTTTACAACTGCTGAAAAATGTATATGAATTTTAGATGGTGATATTATCATATCCCTTGTTAATATTCCCCAGCAGTTTAATAGAATGACTTATGACAATTAAGTGCAGTAAACACCTTTTATTACAGTTTTAACATAATTTTGCACTATATTTTCTCCACGCTAAATCACAGCTTCAAAGGAATCAAAGTGAAACATTAAAATGTCAATTATCTTGGAATCCTGAAGGGGTAAAGGTGGGAAGTGTACTTAGCGCAAGTAAAACCGGACTGATTGATCTTTGGGGAAGGTCCCTCCCTGGGTTTGAAACAACCCTTAAAGTTGTGAGGATAAATTCTTGGTGCAAGCAAATTGAGTGAGCCATGGAAAAGACTAGCATGGGTCAAATTCATTGTTTTAAAGTCACTCTTACAGAATGGAATCTGATCTCCCCATCTTATACTGCAGCAACAATTTCCCCAGTGTCATGGGATCCCCTGAGAATGCAGGTAGATTTTAACATTTTGGACCTTTTCCCTATTTGTTCTGTAGCTTTTTTAGCTATTTGTTCTGTAGCTTTTTTATTCTGCAGGCAAGCCACGCAACTTGTCAGCTGTGGGAGATTAGGGACAGGCGGTCAGAAGATACCGCGTTGTACGGGCAGACAGAACCCCTCCCTCAACACTTAGTTGGTTAGTGTCCTTGATAAGGTAAGCAACATGTAATTTGTAATGTAAGCAGATGGATGTGATGTAGCAAACAGAGGTATTATAACCCCATGTAACCAGTTAATAAAACGCCATTTGCCGTCCACCACACTGGTGTCTGTGAGCTGGTGGCCCAAGCAGCCTGGCTGTGGCTGCCGTGTTGTTCCCGAACCAGGTCGCTACGCCTCAACGGAGGCAGCAGTCAGCAACTTGTTGACATCAGCAAGTCTTGTTCTGAGGGCTTGCAGCAGTTATCATGATTTGGTGCCAGTTAGCAGAGCTGTTAGCATAAGTCCATGAGCTTTAATTTACAGTTTCAGAAATAGATGAATCCTCTGTTCCAAAAACAAACAAAAAAATCTTTGAACAGCTTTTGCACATTCAATGAAAATAAACAGTTAAGCTGCATGTACAACCTTTTGAAAATCAAGGAGGTTCAAATTTGTCCAGAAGTGTCCAAATAGTACCAACAACAACAGCTGCATGTGAGCACCAACAGTAAGTCAGAAAAGGACAGTAGGGATGAGCCACAAGGCATGTATTTTCTGACCATTCCTGTAACTAAGGAAAATAAAGAATTTAAAGAGGAACTCCAGGAGCACGGACCCCAGAGGGAATCCAGGTAGAAGAACTGAGTGTCTTCTGGGGAATCCTGGGGATATCACAATCCAGGTCCAGGACTATGTACCATAGAGTTTCACTGTTGCACTGAACCACCTGTCATTTGTCCCAGCCATTTCATTGCTGTCGTGAAGCAGAGAAACCATGCAAATCATAAAAATTCATATATCTGTGCTTTAATAGTCTCCATGCTGTCATTTGGTCTGTAAATGTGCCAGAGATCATTGGAAAAATGTGTGTAGCAGTGCAGAAGATCTACAAACCACTGGTTTAAACCACAATATAAAATCCCACTGCATAAACATCCAGGAGTTCCAAGAACCCAAAGGAGAAGGTAGATATAATGAGAAATTTATATAACATTAACAAGTAGAATTCAGTCATATTCTGCAAACTGAGAAGTATCACTACATGAAAAAGGAGAAATCTACTGCCCTGTTCAAATAATGAACAATGTATTATTCCCAAATGCAGGAACCTAAGATCCTTGACAAGTGACCACCATTAATTAAGGAGTTTAACAGTGATGGGGAAAAAGAGGAAAGGACCAGTAATTAAAATAATAAGATCCTCTAGAAATGTAATAAGATTCTATAGGAGCTATCCCAGAAACTTCTATCATTTAACAACGATAATCAATAATTAAATTAATCACTACTTATTTTGAAATGGCCATTTCAGGGACATACTCATCTGTTAAATGCCACTGTATGATTTAAAAACAATGGGATTTTTTTTTTGGTTTATTTTTCTTTTTCAGGAAGAGCTGGGTAATTCTTTACCCATCTTATATAGAGAAATCCAAAAGGCTGTCACTGGAGCCTCTGTGAACTACAGCTTTATGCTTCTAACCAACAAAAGTCCACTAGCACATAGAAAAATACTTCATTAAATGATTCTGCATTTGATCATCAGAGATATATGCCACCACCACAGAAACAGATGTTTGCATGACAAAGTGTTGAAATAAATCAGTATAGACCACAGCTACAATTCCTGTAGAGTATTAATTTCTCTCAGAAGTTCAAGCCATCCTCCAGCTTGTAACATTCATTGTTCCTAATTTCCAGGAAAATATTTGGGCTTGCTAGAAAGAGATGGATTTCAGTAGGATTCAGCTAAAATTCTTACAAACTAGATCTGGGATGCAGAGTGAGCACAGGCTCTGTGGTCACTTCCAAGTTGTTAGAATGTCCCTCCAATTGATTCAGTAGCTCTCCCACCAAGACTTTCCAAGGAGCCTATGTGGGCATTAGTGCTAAGCGGTGGGACTGGGAAGCAGTCGGTGTCAGCTGGCCTTGGGGGCCTGGTTTCCTTCCACCAGCAGTGTCATCATAGGCCAAGAGACTTTATTTGTTGGTGAATTTTCTACATATCCCGCTTTGACTCAACCACCAAGGAATTGGTTGAGTCACCATCACTGTCAATGGTCTTGGAGGTCTATTTCAACCTAAGTGATTCTATGATTCCTCATTTTCAGTACCTACAAGAAACAGCGTATGTTGAGCTCACTTCACTAGCTGTACCTGCAAAGCTGTACTGACTTCTCTAGGTGTTCTGGTTAGACACCCAAATCACATTTTCCATGTGCAAGATGCTCACACAGTTGCTCTAAGACTATGGGTACCTCCCCACAGACACTTCCACAAACATCCTAGCACAGACACTTAAAATGCCAGCATGCTGACTGCCAGCTTCCAAAAGATGATTCCTTACAGATTTGCCTGAGGAAAGAGCAGATAACAAAGCTGTTCAGACAAACAGCAAGGGTCAGCAGAAGGGCATCTCCTGCTGTACCTCTGGGTGGCCCAGTAGTTACACTCACAGTCCACCCCCACTACATGCTAGAGGATTGCAAAGATATGTCCCAAAACTGACAGCCACTCCCCACGGTGGGCAAGTTGGACCAATCTGTCAGATGACTGATATGCATCTATTAAACTGTCTTCTGTAACTCCCAGTAACACAGAGTAACAAGATATCAACTTGAATAATGCATCTCAGGATAGGAAAACTATAAAATGCACATGCCTCACTGTCTTACAGTCATATGTCATTCTTCTGTCCTACTGCCTTTGACAAATTGACTGGTATGATAGTTATATGGAGTCGTTGTTTCCTCATCCGCCTCTTCTCAAACCCAAGACTGAAAATTAACATGACTTTCAATCAATTTTGCATGTTGTTAAATCTGTTTGCCCCTACAGCAGGTACACGCCAAAAAATGGTGGATTCACCAAACCTAGCTCTTCTACTGAGAGATTTGGTACACCTTTGGTATGTTCCAGGATCCTTTTCAAGGATAATCTTGACATCTGATCTTTGCTGTAATTAACACAATTGCAAATTTTCACAAGAGATTCTCTGTTCTTGTCAAAATCTTTACCATAACAACCTTTGAATTACAATACAGCAGTAAGCGTACTACAGCATTCAGCAGAGGAAGAGATACAGAAGGAACAACTCTAAATGAAATTAATTAGAATGGTTAATGTTCGTGAAGCACTTTGAAGATGGAAAGAGCTATAGTAGTGTTAAATTATAATCATTAGCATGCCAGATCCTGAAGGTCTTACTCATTTATCACCCATTTGTTACACAGACTAAACCTACATTCACTTCAGCTGAAGATTTATCTGAATGAGAAACAAATACAGATTTCAAATTTCATAAAATGGTAATAGTAAATATGTATTAATAAACCAATCAATCTGTACAAATCTGTGTTCATAGTCCCTGGTACTTGTGTCTGCTTTGGAAAGACTCACTTGGAAATGTCCTTGGGCCAAAAAGATCCATTGCTCCTTTAGTTTGACGAAAAAATTATATAAGCAAAACAATAAAACATAGTTTTATTGAATTAAATAGGACCTCTGTGTTGGGGAAAGGGAAAGGGAAAGGGAAAGGGAAAGGGAAAGGGAAAGGGAAAGGGAAAGGGAAAGGGAAAGGGAAAGGGAAAGGGAAAAGAGGGCTCCCAAGGACTAGAAAAATTCAAATGACACACTGAGATGTGCAAAAGAGGATTCAGAGAGTTGAAGACCAGTCAACCTGGCCTCAATTCTTGTTAAAGTGATGGAGCAAATAATCCCAGAAACCATTTCCAAAAAATATCAAGGTGATTTGAAGTAATCAACATGGATTTGTGAAGGGTAATTCATGTCTGACCAACCTGATAGCCTTGTGCAAAGAAATGATTAATCTGGTGCATGAGTGGAGAGCAAAAGTAGACTTTAGCAAGACATTTAACAGTCTTTCATAATATCATCACTGACAAACTGATAATGCACTGGCAAGATAAATGTCCAGTGAGGCAGACTAAAAACTGGCTGATCCTTCCCCTCTGCTCAGCATTGATGAGACACATCTGGATTGCTGGATGCAGTCCTGGGTTCCCCACGACAGAAGAGACATAGAAATACTTGAAAGAGCCCAGAAAATAGTTGCAAATACGACTAAGGGTCTGGGCCATCAAAGGAGAGACTGAGAGAGATCAGACAGTTCAACCTGGAGAAAAGAAGGCTCTGGAGGAATCTTATCAATGTCTGTAGGTACCTGAATGGCAGGTGAAAAGAAGACAGAGCCAGGCTTTTCTAGGTGGTGCCTTTTAACAGAACCAGTGGCAATGGGGACAAGCTGAAATACAGGAAAGTCTGTCAGAACACCAGAAGAAAAAAAAAATTTTTTTGTGAGTGTGGTCAAATACTGGCACATAGTGTTCAGAGAGGTTTTGAAGTCTCCATTCTCAGAAAAGGAAGAGGAACAGGTGGAAAGAAAAGGCTCTTTGCAGATAACTGTGATATAGCATAAGAATTCACATATTTGAATTTAGAAAAACTAAATACTTTGTGAAAGATTACCAGACTTACAGCCATGGAAGGTATGAATGTACCTGCACCTCAGTCCCCATGCATAATCATTTACTAACCCTCTCTTAATTCCTGTGTGTCTCCCTATTTTTGTTGGTGCTTCAGTCTATTTTGGGCAAAGGATTGTGACATAATCCAAGATCAGCAGTAATGAACATCACAAATGGTCTCCCAACACCCTCATTCAATGGTTTTTATCATGGGTTGGCACAATTTTGTTTTCTGGTTATAGAGAAATGTGAAATGTTTTTCCCTGCCATGACTGCAGAGTGATTTTGGGGGAGGAGGACAAGGACCTATCAAAAAGCTGTCCGGGATATTGGCAGCTAGGTTGACCAATGGGAAATGTTGATGCATTTGGAAGGGTCGGGCTCTGCTGCCCTTTTGGGCGGCCGGGCCGGGCCTGGCCGGGTGTCAGGGGGCCGCTGCCTGCACAGAGAGGGTCTGGGCCGGCTGAGCCCTTTCCCTTGCTGCTGGCAGGGGAGAGGGGCGGCTGCAGCTCGGCAGTGCGGGGCCATGTGCTCAGACCACGGCAGAAGGGGCCAAAACATGGCCCAGCTTCATCACCGCTGGCAGCGGAGAAAGCAAGCCGGCAGCTCCATAACAACTCTGAGCTGGACTGCCTTATATGAGACCAAGGGGTGGGAAAAAGGACATCTACCAGCTTCCTCCATCAGCACAGCCTTGCATTTTTTCTTCAGCCCCATGCAGCCTCGGCGCTTGCACATGGCCCTTGCAGGCCCGGGTGGATTTAACCCTTTCCTAGCAACATGGAACTTTTAAAGCACAACTCTTCCTAGAGAGAAAGAAGAAAGAAAACAGAGGGTATGTAGAACAGACACCGAAACAAGTCAGTTAGATTAGAAGTGAAAGAACTAATAATATTGACATAGGATTGAAGAAGTGGACATTTTTAACCAGACTTCTCTAAGGTAAACTATGGAGAGATGGACTGTTGTTTGTAGCATCTTAGTGTTGGTGGGGAGAATGCTAACTCTAATCAAAATTGAAGACTGATGTAATTGAGATTTGAGAACTTTAAAGCTCCCGCCCATTGGTTAAAGGAGGTCTCAGCCCTTGAGACAAAGATGATTTTAGACTCGAAGACGTATTCCTAAATAGTACCTCAGATACACTAAGAAGCTTTGCTGATAGAACATCACAGTCTGTGAAAACTCCGGGCGGCAGCAGATGTGTGACATTGGGAGCACTGGACTATTTTGTCGTGTGGCAAACGTCTTCATAAAAAATCTTAGAGAGACTCTTCTCCTAAAGTAATGAGTGATTATGTCTAAATACTGAAACTGACTGAAAATCTCAAGTTGTGTCTTTCTATGTTGCTTAGTAAGAAAGTTAATAGTTTGTAAGTGGAGAGAAGCATTTTAAAGTGTCATTCTGCTTTAGTTTAAGTTTTCTCTTTCTCAGCTTTTTTTTTCATTATTTTAGTGTGTGTTAATAAAACTATTTTTGTTCATTCTTAAGCTTAAGCCTGCTTTGTTTTTTTTTTCTCCTAATCTCTCCCTCCCACAGAAAGAGAATAAATACTAAAACCCCTACAGTATTTTATGGGTGAGATGAGTTAATCTGTGTTGGTTCAGTATTTCTTTCACTGCAAAAGTAGATCTCATTACCTATTGGTTACTTGAAAATGGTTTACTTTAGAAAAAAATATTTGCCACATTTGGTAATGCAATTAATTCCTAGTGGAGCTAAAAAAAAAAAAATCTTTGTAAAGATAATCAGAGAGATTTTAATTCACTCTCCTAAGCCTCATTTTTTTCCTTATGGTATGGTTTCTGCAAATACTACATATCTCACCCAAAATTTATTTGTTGATCAGCCACCCACAAGAAGCACACATTAAGTTCTGAGATGCAATAATGTCCAACTTTTCCAGCTCTTGCTGGAGAACTCAGCAGCTCCTCCAGTACTCCAAGGGTTTGTCAAGCAGTAAACAGAAGCAGCACCTGGTCAGGATGCTAGGAGAAGAAAACATAAATTTGAAATAAGGTCTTTTTTTATTCTTGTTAAAAGCCACGTTACCAGAGGAGATGCATGTGACAAAGATGGGAGTGCGTGTGAGGAGAAGCTACGTTCAGGCATCCAGCAGAGAATTTAAAATATTGGTTAGCAGCATCAATGTGTTTTGGCTGTGTTCAAGTCCTTGCATATTATTGTAATGCCAGGAAAGTACACAGCGCCTCTGAGTCATATAAAAGTTCTAGTTCCTGCACATAGTCTACATTTAGGCAGAAAGTAATAACTCGTAGAGTGGAGAAGAGCAGATAATAGTTCCCCCAATAGTATCACATGACAACTTGAGCTGATTTTAACTCTGTTGTTGCTCTGTACATATATAGAGAGCAAAACTGTCTTGTAAGCACATTGCAACCCCAAATTCCTGTAGACTTGTATAACTTCAGCACAAGCATGCTCCTTTTTAGTCCTGGTAGGACAAATAAGAGCTTTGATCACACAGGTATCTACATTAAATATGGGCATTTAAATTTGCTGTCTCATGTATATGCTCACATGATAATGGTGAAGTCCCTACACGGCTGCAGGAGAGACACCACCCCCTAACACAGACTCTTGTCTCCTGCATCCTCATTGTGCAGCAAGCCCGAGGTCCTACAGTGGGATTTATCTCACCTAATTTTAGCAATCCAAATGTTTAGCTTTTGGGTAAACTCTCTGAGCTCCTTCTACATTCAATACAGAGATGGGTATATCATTTAAGAGAAGAAGAGCAGCACATCAGAGGCTCTGTCCAATGCTAATTTACTGAGGGCAAAACTTGGCAAATCGTAACATTTATGAAATATTATGAAAATAGTTTGTTGGGAAATGTTAAACTTTCCCAAAAACCTAAACTAGCAAAAAGGGACCAAAACCACACACATTGATATATCTTTCTTTAATAATTTAATATAAAAAGAGAATACAATGAAATGAGCTGTCAAGTATAAAAATCCTTTTAGTATTCTCTTTTCATGTTCAAAATCTTTGTTGTGTTTGAGCATCCGTAATTGCTTTGCGTCAAGTTCCCTAAGACATTTCCATCTGTCTTTCAGCAAACTTGAAAACGTTTTTTCTACTTTTGGCTTTAGTAAAAATCAGATGTTTGTTTCAGCCAGGAAGGTTACTTCTGGTGATTGTTTATCCTCTGCCATTCTGTTGTGATCACTGGGGCCATCTTTCACTTTGCATGATATATGTATATTACTGTTTTCACCATCACTCACAGCTCATAACTTGGGATAATCCAGAAGGGCATTGCATGCATCATTCCTTCTGTTTAGCCATTGAAATAACTTTACTCAGAATCAAAAGCTGAATGAAACAGCTGAGCCCAGCAAACAGAGCAGCTAACATGGGAGTTTCTGAAGGGTTAGCTTCTACCCTTTGCTCAGAGGTACAGCAGTTGCAGAAGCTGAGTTGGGAGAGCATTTGCATGCGCGTGAGTCTGTGTGTGTGTGTGCATTATCTATTCAAGTTTTGTCCTTTGGGAAAGCTGTGGGGACAGTCTCACAATCTTCTATCAAGCTGTACTGATCAGCTTGTCAGAGTTTCTGTGGTACCCATCTGGCCATGACTAGCAGGTCTTTGATCAGAATCAGTGCTTGAAATCATCAAATAGTTAATCCCTCCCAGATTACTGAGGGAATGAGACTCTGCAGAGAGAATTTATATATAAATCATTTGCCTCACGTCCTTTGGAACCAAGCAGATGAAGGAAGAATGAAAAGAAAGAGTGACTTCATATACAGGAGGGATATTTGGGAAAAACACATCCTGAAAGCATCACTGTTGAAGATTCAAGGCAACAGGGACGCATCACCAAGGAACAAGTGGTGCAACCAATCAGGATTTGTAGAACAAGGGACAAGTGTACCATTTTATATACCTGCTCAAGTTCCACAAAATACTCATGTCTGAGCCACTAACACAGACCTGTGCAAGTGATCTTAAGGTTTATGGATTAATTTTCTATCTGATATAGGGCAAGCTAGGGCACAAGCCACCAGCAGCTCCTACCATCATATCCCATTTCAGAACAGCACCAATAGCTCCTTAAAACCTGACTGTCCTATATTAAGGAAAAAAAGCCACGAAGCTGAGATTGTGATGTGAGTGATACATATCAGAGATCTGTCAGTACCAAAACTACCTTGGAATTTCTAAAAAAAACATACTGACAATTTCATAACTCAAAAAATTGTGTCACAGAACAACAATTTTGATTTTATCTTGGCAGATAAAAGGGCACTGATCTAAGAACTACAAACAAAGATTTTTTCAGGAGCAAGTCATCGTGACTTAATTACATTCATTATGTGAAGACTGAAAAAAAAAGCTCACATCAGTAATAAATATGGTTGCTGATTTAAAAGAGACAGGTTCATACAGCTGAAAACAACTATAGGCTGATAGACCTGGAAGAAGGTATGAATAATTTGGGAGAACTGATTAAATATTTTATATGATGGTCAAAACACTACCATCCCACAGCTGAAAAATTAGGTGACGCTAGTTATAAAACAACTTGACTTTAGCAGAGAGAATAAAAGCAACTCCAAAAGCTAAAATATATTTGTGATCTGTGTGTGTGTGCATCAGTGAAGAGGGCTGGGGTGAGGGGTAATGAAAGAAGGGCAATGTGACAGAAATGCATATAAATTTCGAAGCTAGAAAGTTTGGGAAACTGATTAAGGAAACAAACAAACAAAAAAAAAAGTAAAAAGCAAGGGATGATACAGTTGTAGGTAATAAAATATCCAAATGTAAGGAATTCTGCCAGAATTTTTTCCTAATTAATAAAGTAGGGCTTAATAAAGTCAGTAATAATGCAGGAAGCTGTTCAAAAATATTCTGGCTTTTATTTGGAAAAAAAGACTATCTGTTCAGATCACATGAAAATGATGAGTACATTAACAAGAAATTTTTCAGGGGCTTTCTTTACGTTCAAAGGACTATGACAAAGAACAATACAATCTTTGTTGTTATTGCTTAGAAATAAAGAGGAGTTTGAATGAGATTTAATCCAAGTTACCTGGATCTATATCTAGAACTATATTTAGAAATGTTATAAACAAGTCATTTGTTAGCCAGAGGGGTCCAGAAGAAACATTAAGCCGGGAGTCTACATTTTTTAAGGAAGTCACTTTAAACTCCTAAAGTAGCTTCAAACTCCTAAAGCACTGAACAGATTTACTTCTTCATCTTGAAATGCTGACGCTTTCTTCAGTCGAATGCCTGCTATTTGTTAGGCACTTCACAAAGTCTCATATAAATTCTTTCTGAGCATCTGATAAGATGTTGTGTTTCTGGCAAGACAGGATGTCAGTGCCTGCTGCTTTTGAAGGCAGATTTTTTGTGGAAGGTTGTATATAAATACATATTAAGGAAGAATGTTTTAACATAACATTTGAGACATAAATATTCATTTCCTGCTGCAAACTATAGATGAACAAGGTATAATCATTCCCTCTGATTCTTGAGTGCTTATTTTTGGAATGTTTGCTACTTCTCCCATCTGTTGCTTCTTGATCCCATGTTTTCTGGACAAAGTAAAATGCCTCACTGTAGACTTCCTGGATTTCAGGAAGAAAAACATGTGTTGGTGAAGCTGACCAGAACAGTGGCTGCTGCTCTCCTGTTTCCCATATATGAAAATGCTGAGACTATGTGTTGAGGGTTAAGTTTCCTGTAGAATTTTTTCCCCCCCACAAGTTGCTAGGAGACTAAATACTGATAGTTAGACAGTGCTTAACCTGGACAAAGGAAGCTGATCACTTAGTTTGGGGGAGGGAGAAAGCTCCGGGGAGAGCTGAGGGTGGTCGTCTCACGGCTCTCGTCTTCCAGGGAGCACGGATCGGGGACTGCTGGCTGCCTGGAGTCCACGGTTAACGGAGGAGTCTGGTCCTGGGAATTCTACCATCTGTTGGAGCACCCAGGAATTCGGAGTTTTCTTCGCTGTCCTGCTGGATTTTTGTGTCAGCCCGGGTCCAGCCGCTGCGGCTTCTCCAGCACTGCCAACTTTGCCTGCTGAGGACACCCCCTGCCTGCCGAGGACAGTCCACCGCGCCCAGCTTCCAGCCATCAGCGCCGGAGCTTCCACTGTTTGCCCTCGGGGTTCTTGGTTCTGTTTTGCTATTATTATAATTGCTGTTGGTTTTTTGTCTGTCCTGTTATATTTACTAGTAAAGGACTGTTATTCCTTTTCCCCATAGCTCTGACTGAAAAGTTTTTTTTTATTCTTCCAAATTATAATAACATGGAGAGAAGGATTTGAATTCCTCATTTCCTAGAGAGGCCTGCCTCTCCTTAGCAGACACCTGTCTTTTCAAACCAAGACACTATGATATTCCAACGGTGGTTCTCCCTACCAGCCTGAAATTCTTCCTGAAATCCTGTAGTTTAGAAAAAGCCAACAAGCAAAGCCCATCACTGGACACAGACCAATTTCCTTAAGGGTTTGTTTGTTCAGAGTGGGCAGTGTACTGGGACTCTCACCTGAAGTGTTACACACGAATGACACTGTGGTACTGATGCTGCCAGGCAAGCCCAGCCTGAGGCCATACAATCTGACAAAAGGCTGAGCTCTATGCGCAAGCACAAGCTGCTGCATCAATTTGAGGTAAATACCAAGGTCCCTCTTCACTGCAGCTGGAAGGAAAATGGTATTTTCTCTGGGAGTATTTTATGTCTCCCATCAAATCCACATGGGTATTTTTGGTTTTCATCTAATTAAAAAAAATCAAAATTGAAACATTTTCCTCCTATTTTTAGTATTTGAAACACAGACAAAAATCTGTTTTCTCACACATAAGCAGAGGATGCAAATATTTGCCTCCAAACTTTCTATCTGAAAGAAAAACTGCAGAAGCATTTACATGTTAATAAAAGCAACTCCTTCTACTGGTTATTATCCTCCTTTCTCACTCATGCATATTACAGTGATCCAAGCAGAGAATGAGCAGGCTTTCAGACCTTCCTTAGCATGCAAATGAAGCATTGGCTTATGCATCACCCCTTGCATCTGAAAGCAACTTGTGTGTCGCTGCATAATATCATTCAGAAATTTGGGGGATCTTCCTCTATTCCTTCAGTCCAGCCAGGCAACATTTTCCATGTCTGATGTGTAGGACTAAACCTATTCCAAATAGCAATAAAACTGAGATAGAAGAGCAGGTGAAGATAAGGAAGGAAATTAAAATAGATGGGGTTTTTATGGAAACGTTTCAAAAAGGAGGAATTGCAGCATTTCCCTCCAGCTGTACACTCAAAATCAGATATGAAGGACTATCTGATTGCTTCCTAAAGTGTTGCCTGGGAGGATTAAACACAGGCCATGGAGCAGATCCTCTGCATAGGCAAATCACACTATGCTTTTACACCAGCTGCAAGACGGGTCCTTCTGCATCCCGTCTGCCAAATACACATACATGCAGAACGAGCGACTGCAGTCCTCCAGAGCAGGTACATCCCCTTTCTACCAGTGGGGGGGTTTTGTGCACCCAGTGAATTTCAGTACTAGGTTTAGCTCTTTTTCCAACTTCATTTCATAGAGAACAGAAGATGGGTTTTGGCAGTGACACTTAGCTGAACTCTGCTTTGTGTGCAGTTAGATTTACTTCTAACACTTCTGGATGTCATTACCCACATTGTTGCTTTTGTCCCAAACTCTCTTTTTGTTGGTCGGTTTTGTATTGAAATCACAGTTAAGCCATTCAGCATGGTATTTTCTCTACGGAGTGAAAAGTGTGTGAAAGCAGTTGAAGGTCACATCTATTATAACAAAACAAAAGAGAAATAATAGGGCATCCATTCTGAAGTCCTCAGTCATCCAACATATTATTGCCCTGGTGATTTCAGTATGGATAAGAAGAGTTGCAAAGGGAAGGAGGCATCTTAATCCAGCTGCTCCTTTCAGCATACACAATGAGAAGAATGCAAGGGTCTTGTTCCCCAGCCTCTTCCTGCCACTCCGTGCTTGGAGTAGTCTCTAGAGAATATGCCTCTATGCCAGGGTACCACAGAGGAAAATGTTCAATTTGTGGGTATCTGCAGTAGCACCCCTGAACTCCTCAGCTCATTTGCTTCCCAGGCCAGCCTCTGGGCACTGCAGTCCCCAAAGTCCCATTTCAATTATGCAAATATTCCTACATGGGACCCGTGACCAGAGACATATTAACTGGCTGAACAATGAGATTTCTCCAGTAAATATACAGCTTTTTCCTCCATCCCAGAAAATGAGGTGCCTGGGAACATGGTATAAAACAGAAGAAAAACGAGAGTAGGGACATATTTTATTACAGTTCCTTCCCCTCTCCAGGTCCCCAATATCTGAGTCAGGAAGAAAAGCCTGCATTATTTGAAGTGTAATTAATTTATTTCTGTGAGGATCTTGCCAACTTGCCAATGTACCCAAACTCTTCTCTCTTAGCAGATACTAGCTCTTCTTTATTGCATTTACCCTTCAGTAGTATAGGACAAGGACTAATGATTTTAAACTTAGATAGTGTAGAATTTGGCTAGGTATAAGGAAGAAAGTTTTTACAATGCAGGTGGTGAGACACTGGAATAGGGTGCCCAGAGAGGTGGTGGATGTCCCATGCCTGGAAACATTTAAAGTCAGGCTGGACAGAGCTCTGAGACACCTGTTTAGTTGAGGGATGTCCCTGGTCATTGGAATGGGGCTGGACTTGAAGGCCTTTAAAGAAGCTCTTACCAACCTAAACTATTCTATTATTCTATTATTTGGAAACAGACATTTAACACCATTGAAGCTGGGAGCAACACAGCTTTTTAAACATTGTCTTTACATCTTTTGGTAATTATGGTGGTTTCTGTTCCACACCAAGTCACTGCTGCTGGCACAGTCAAGCAGAGAAGAGCCTGCTGAGCTCTGTTTGTTTGGGCTGGTAGGTAGCCTGTCCAGAGCAGCTGTGCACACTCCCTAGGCATCTCTAAAGACACTGGGGTCTCACAGCTCTAACAGATAAGAAGTTCTCACACAGTTCAGAGACCCTGCTGCAGCATATCCCTACAGTTCCAAACAGAAGGGGAAGGGAAGGTTGAGTTCACCTTTGCTCCAGCTGACACAGGGAGAGGGCACAGCATCTGTCCATCACTATAGCTATTTTAGGAGCAATGAGTTCCCGAAACATCCCTTGCTGAGTCTTTGTCTGTTTCCATCTCTCATGGACACCAGTTTTGTCCTCTGCCTGAAAGTCTGAACGCTTGGCAACAAAGTCCTAACTCAACATCCAAACAGTTGAGCACAGCCATTAGTCCCAGGCCCCTTTTCCCCCTAGGCCAGATGTTCCCTCAGATGAAGAAAATAATTCCCTTAGAGTATAAAACACAATGCAGAGCCGTGAGCTGGCTTGCAGACCAAAAGAATTAAAGCCATTTCCCCATCTATAGAGCATCGTATATATTACATTAGCGCAGTAACATACCCAGGGTAATAAAACCAGTTCTGTATTGGAGGTAATAAACCTGCTGGTTGGACTGCAGCCAGTCTCATATTGTAGCTAACCTAAAAGAGGTACCAAAGCTAACTAGTGACAGACCAGATTAAGTATTTGGGTGCTTAGCCTCTATTGAACTCCGTACTGCAGGAGTTCCATTGCTCCCAACACCTGAGCTAGAGAGTTAAAGTTTGCTCTGAGTATTACCAAGCTACTTGGGGGGAATATTAAGTGTGATCTGGTGCAAAGCAGGAGAGACAATTCTCCTCCTTCTGCCTCCCAGAAGTGGAGTTTTATATGAGACCATTTGTCTAAGTGTATATGGCCTTGTTGTCAGGGCTGCTGGCAGAGTGACTTTGTGCTTCCACACAGAACCCCAAATCATCAATCCTGGGTCCATACAACAAGGGTATTTCAAACAGGGAGTGTCAATATTAATATCTCATTTCATTGTTTCTAATCAGCTAAAATTATTCAGTCAGGGCAAACTCTGCTCTCTATTATCCTGGTGCAATTCATTGATTTCCACAATGGCCAAGTGTAATTGTGTGCAGAATTTGGCTATTAATGTAATTTTAATAAAAGTTTCTTCATGTATATTTCATAAATCTATTATTTTGCAGTGAGAACTTTCTAATCAGCAAGAAGGTATCTCTAGATACTGTTGCTCATTTGGTAAGGTAGGCAATAAGTAATAAATACCACTGCATTAGAAATGTAAGTGAAAGAGAAAATTGGAAGTTGCTTTCGGATGAAAGTAGATTAAATATAGTACATTTACTTAAGTACCTTTATAATGTAGCTTGGCTTTTCATCTTGATCTTTGGTTAAAATTACTTTCTCTGAATTTAACTTTTCCTACATGCTAGAACACTTCTGCACTATTGGAATAAACAAGACTGTTAAATTAAATGCATATTGTACCAAAACCTTCCCTCAGCAATATATGTGCATAGGAAATTACAACAAGATTTAAAATCAGAGCTGAAGGTCACCTCTTTTGTATCACAGGCCATTACATTTCTCCCCCGTAAGGAAATCCAGTAACTTTTACTCAAATTAAAACATTTCAGCTCCCTTGAGACCTTACTGTTAAGTGCTTCAGACAGACATCAGCTGAAACAGAGCCACCATAAATGCCTGCAGCCTTTGCAATGCCAGATAACAAAGGGGCACAGTACTCTTTTACAGCAGGAAAAAAACAGAGTCCCTGATGCTCTGAGTCAGGAGGAGGCCACCTCTGCCTCTGAACGTGTGAACCTGGCATATGAGGCAAGGAGCAAACCAGAGAGCCCTCTGTTACCACATAGGAGCAGTGCCTAGTTCTGCCCTGGGGAAGAGTTTTCCTGATCTTGAAGACAAAAATCCTCTGTTTATCAACTCTGTCCTAATGGGAACACCCAGCTGCTTCTCCTACAGCCTCAGCAGCGAAGGAATGACTGGGGAATTTGTACGTGCTTTGTGGTATTTGTCTAGTTTGATGCTTTCTCCAAGTGCTAGCAATCTGTGGAACTAGTCCAGTAGTCCTGATTCCCTGTGTTTAGAAATTTCCAGAATCTTATTTAAAACTCATTGCTACAAAGTTACATTTTGTTATTTATGGATGGCCCTTCTGCCTTTGACATTCAAATGCAGCGATTCATTTAGTGTGGGTAAACAAGTTGGAGCCCTTCTCTGCGTCTCTCACCTAGCTATTAGAACTCCTCTATGTAAAGAGCTAACTAAATCCAGTGAAAAATAAAGTCCAGTGGCTGCCCCTCACCCACTTCTTTGGCAGATATAAGAGGGTAAATTCTGATCTTATCCCTATTAGATTTTCCATATTCTGCCAGAGATGGGGGCCTCTTTTCATAGTACCCCTGACAATGCTGTGTACAGAGAAACGATCACTCTTCTACTAGTTCTGCTCAGCTATCCCTTTTGCATGTGGAAACCCACCTTTTTTTACCCCACAGCGACCCCTTGCATCCAACGCTGATGACTTAGGCTCATGAACCCCTAGTGTAATTTATTTTTCAGGAGTCAGTGTTTCATCTGACAGATTTTGCTTGCTTTCTGAAAGGCAGGAGTCTAAATCCAGATGTGAAAGAAGCAAGGAAAATGGCTTTGAGGACTGAAATCCTCAAAGGCTTTGAGACTGAATCTTTGACTGAAAGATTGCAATTACTTTCCTGCAGTTGCTTAGAATTGCAGGGATGACCTTGCTTAGTGTAATTTGGGATTTGAAAGAGGTTCCTTAGGTCAGAAGAGTTTGCATTCTCTTCAGCTGCTTATTGTTGCCCAAGGGTTACAAATAAGGGTTTGGGGAAAAAAAATATTGCTTGAATACTCACAGTTGCAATGCTGAGACATTTAGGGCACTTGCAATCTAGGTACTTTACATCATCCATGTGATAGATATTCAGGACTCAGGTATCATCTAGAAAAGCCTGTGTTTTTGTGTCCTAGGAAAATAGACAGTTTACCTTATCAAATTGTCATACAAATAGATCAATTAGGAAAACAGAACTTGCATAATTAGAAAGTGAAGGATATGCAAGCACAAGAAAAACCTTGAAAAGGGGGCATTTGTACTGGATCTAGCGTCATGACATCACAATTAGTTCAGCACAGAGGCATGTATCATACAAAATGCCATACTTATAGGAAAAAATACTCAAATATGTCATGTACCACACAAAAAGGGTGGAACCAAACTGTGAAATGCCGTGAGATAAAATGTTCAAGGTGCAATATAAGATGAGCCAGAATAGAAAGAGATGACAGCAACCAGACAGCAGACCAAAATAAAATAAAAAAATGACATGCTGTCTTTGATCCTGTTTACAAGAGGAAAGCAGCAGCACAGTAAAGCTTTCATACTATCACAGGATCTGCAAGTGTAGCAGAGATTGCTTCTGAGAGAGGGCTTGAACCTGGAAGTTTGCATGCAGCTCTGCCATTAACTTCAGCAAGAGCTCAGTGTGCAGGATGCCAGTAAGATGAGAGTCAGATAACTCCCTAAGTGGCTTGAGGACAAGAAAGACTTATGCAAAGAAAAATACCATTGATCAATATCACCCTGGACTGTCCTTTTTTACACTGTATTAGCTCCCAAGCTTTGGAGTTAAAGTGCATTTTTAATGAAGCTTCTGTATTATATAAAGCTTTACCATGCTTCAAAAGTAGCCACATCTTTGCAAAAGGATTTTAGGATTGCGAGGGAAGCATCAGTCCAGGTGCCTGCAAGAGACAGGAAGGGAAGCAGTAATCTTGTACGTGGAAAGCAAGTTCTAGAGGGATCAGCGGTGCTACCTGCTTCTTGAAAGAGAAGCTCTTTTTCAAAAACTTAAGGGGTATTAAACAACACATTATCTCTCAAAGTCTTTTACTAGTCAGAGGCTTTGCAGCACCTGTACAGGCGCTGGGAAGGAGAAAGAAGGACAAACATTAAAATACACGTTTTCTAATATTTTGCAGCCTCTTCTGTAGCTGAGCTAGTGACCCACATTTTTGCTAGTGCTCCTATAAAGGAATAATGCTGTCCAAAAAATTCAAAACAAAACAAAACAAAAAACAACAACAACAACAACAACAAAAGCATTGTACAGAAACCTGTGAGCATTATATGTAAGAGGCATATGTAAAGGTAAATTTCATACTCTACTTAGCACCAGGTAAAGAAAATCTCAACGTAATGTCATGTCAGCCACCAGACACTCATGGCTTCAGACAGTGGCTGACTAACATGAAAGACTCCAGAAAAAAATAAAAAAAGACCAGAGGTCTAAAAATCACAATCTAACTGGAAAGATGGGAAGAATTGGTTCCATTTACTGATAGGACTAAAAGGCTGCCATTGTCAAACATGCAAAAGTTTGCTGCCAAAAAAGAAAGGGATTAATTGATCTTTCCGTTTAATAGGTAAGACAAGAAGTTAAAAATTTAAACTATTTCAAAGAAGCTCTAGACAAGACATTAGGAAAATTTTCATAATGTTAAGGATTGGATGGTGTGTATGGGATAGTCTGACAGCTTTTTAAAAGGGGTATATGAAAGACAGAAATGTTTACTCATAGCTATTCTGTTTTCAGACTAAGGATGGCCAAAATGGCCTGTCGAAATCATATGAGTCTAGATCTATGAGCCAAGCTGCTGCCTCTGAAATGAATTGCAATTTAGTTATTTTAAAATCATACAGCAAAGTTAAGGACAAAATCTTGACTTTAATTAAAATTGCATGAGCAGCATGAACAGGAAACCTACTTGGAGATTTGTCCTACGTTAAAACAATTTATCTAGTGCAGCTTTGGGAGGGCATATTAATGTTTATCAGCAGTAAATATTTTGGCCACTGTCTCTCTTCTGAATGTGGAAGATGAAGAAAGTCTCTTTCTCCTTGAGGCATTTATGGGGCACGATTTCATTCCTTTTTACTGGACAGATGGCCATGTGTTTACTGTCTAGATGAAGTAGTTCATTCTGCTGTATTAGTTGATTAGCTTTGCAAAACACTTCTTTGGAGAGGGAGAAGAAATTGTTCTAAAGCTTTTTCTCTTTTTAGAGGGACTTACTGTTCCAAATTGCTTGCAGCTTTTCTCTCCATATAATGATTATGGAGTTAAACATTAGTGATTCTGTGTAAGTAGAATAATGACAATAACTAGAGCAAGGAATGAAAATGTTAAACTAACAAATAAAGTGGTCGATTACTAAAACAGATGAGAAGACAGAGGGCAATTTCTGATACCAAGACATAGCTGGCACAATGATTAGACCACAGGCAAAGCTTACTGAGTTTGGATTCAGAATGCTAAAGCATCAACAGTGGAAAGCAGAGGACTCACAACACAGAAAAAGCACAAAAAATAACTGGAGGATATATATGAAAGCAGAAGAGAAAATGGTGCAAGTGAAAAATATTATGAGACAGAAAGTCCAAAAAGGATAAGTTTGCCTGAGGATGAGGAATTGAAATGAGAAGCAGCTCTCCTGCAGTACTGTGTGGTTCTTTCTAAGGCAGGATCCCCGCCTCAGCCCTCCCAACCAGCCCCTACTGACCCTCATCCCTGAAGCTCAAGCATGGCAGCAGTGCCGTGATTCCTCAAATTGCCCAGCAGAATGAAACTCTCTGCAGCTGCATTTCCTTCAGATAGGATGACAATTTGCGTGCACATGCATAGGGCTTTGAGACCTCCCTCTGGCCTCACTCATAAGGAATCTGGATATCCTACCCCTCTCTAAGGCACAATCTCATACAGTCAGAGGAAAACAGGCTGCTGTTGATAATGACACAGCAAGGCTTATGCTGTGCAGGGTTGATTGATCTGAATTCAGGTGGTGATGGAGGGGAGCTTCACGGACTAAATCATTCCATGACTACAAGTGATCACTGGGTTGTGCTAGCAGCAATAAAGTGAAGTCCTTTGGTTTTATTTAGGTTTGAAAAAGCAAGGCAGAGAATGACTGAAGGGCTTGAGTAGGAAGGCAAACCTTGTTAGTTTCTATTTATTTTTACCATCTACTATCTAATGCTTCATAGCTCTTGTGACATTTCAGACACACACGACAATTGCACTAAAATCTAAGTCCATAGAAGTAGGCCAATTTACAGCAACTGAGGAGCTCATTCTTCTAGGGACTACTACTGAGACAAATCATTTTGATTTTTAGGCTTTCCTCCAGCAATCAATATTTTTATTGCTTTACTTGAGACAGAAAACAATCATATAATAACAAAAGTTGCTGGGTTTTGCTTCAGATTGTTTGTTTTACGTTTTACTGACTTGTTCTGAGCACAGTGGTATAGCCTCTTTTCAGAGAAAATATGAAAAAGGCTGAAAAAAAAATTGTGCTCTACAAAATATTGTACTCTACAATTTGAAGGGAAAAGATTTCAGTGCACTCAGATAGGCTGAGGCTCATACTGACTGTTTATTCAGCTTTCAGAGGCTGCATTCTCATCCATGCTGCTGTTTACATGTAAGGACTTGCATTCCTACACAGTTTTCCTGCTCAGTTTCATTTTGTTTTCTGTTCCTGCTCTTCATTCATCCCATATCAGAACTTGTGTTCCAAATGGACTGCATTGAAATATCTATAGCTGTTACAGACTGCACTCTTCTCCATCACAAAATCCATATAAGCCATCCAGCAGGAATAAAAAGCACGGTGGCAAGTTCACCACAATCAGATACCCAAACTGCCTTGTCCATAAATGTATGGCTTTGCACTTCATATGTAGCAAGTGGGTGAGAGGCAGCAGTCAGAAGATACTGTGGAATCATGATGCTCTGCCCTGGTGACCACAAAACAATCTTAAAATTTTTCTTGTGCTTTTTGTCACCAGTTACCATGGTTTAACCTCAGCCAGCAATCAAGGCCCTCGCAGCTACCCGCTCAATCCCCCACCAGCAGGGTCAGAGAGAGAATGGGAGGTGTAAAAGCAAGAAAACTCATGGGTTGAGATAAAGACTGTTTAATAGGGAAAGCAAGAGTAAAACAAAAGTAAAACAAAGCAAGGAATTCATTCACTGCTCCCCCTGGGCAGGCAGGTGTTCAGCCATGTCCAGCAGAACAGTGCCCCATCACTTATAATGGTGACTTGGGAAGAAAAATACCATCACTCCAAATGTCCTCCTCTTCCTCCTTCTTCTTTATATACTGAGCATGATGCCACATGGTCTGGAATATCCCTTTGGTCAGTTAGGGTCACCTGTCTTGGCTGTGTCTCCTCCCAACCTCCTATGTACCCCCAACTTCCTTGATAGCCCGGCAGCCTAAAAAGCAGAAAAGGCCTTGGCTCTGTCTGAGCCCTGCTCAATAATAAAACAGCCCCACACCAACCACTGTGAAGAAAGTTAACTCTACCCCAGCTGAAAGCAGCACACCAATCTAAACATTCTCTGTCAGACCTGTTCTTTGAGGAGATTTTCAACATATCCTTAAGGTGTGCAATACTTCTTTTTCTGAATTGTATTCATTTTTCTAGCATCACAGGCATCAATACCTGTTTCTCAGCATTTGAGGGAGGTTTTAGTTCATTTATCAGTTCCTCTATTGAATTTTTTGAAAGGAGACAGATCTTTGAGTTCAGAAGTATAGAAAAATCTTCCCAAGTATCACTCCATTTGTTTTGCAATTTGTGGCAAGAAAAGATTAACACAAAAGAACAGATTAGTTGCTAGCTGGCAGCTTCTCTGACATATATAAGAGCAAGCTAAACTAGCTTTACCTACATAGCCTGATGTGTAGCTCAACTGGTTTAAATTTTGTGCAGTTGAATAATTGTAAACATAGTAAGTTGGATCTGCTGCTGGTGTTCTTCCTTAAAAGTCCACTTTACTACTTCAGGTTTTTAAAAACGTGAAATCTGCAGACATTTCTGGAAATTTTCCAACAACTTTTTAAAGTCTGGAATATGGTAACAATGGAGTCCTAGAGTAAAGCAGCCAGGCAGAAGCATCTATACAGTATTACCAGAAAAATTGTAAAGCAGCACAAGAGAAATCACAATCAAAGAGAGCCCCAAACGTCCTGTACTGTCAATAAAATGCAGGGTTTGCCAATCTCAGTTCTGGTTCTATCATAGGTTAGCACAATTTTTTTTCTAGATATAGAGAAATGTAAAATGTTTTTCCCTGCCCTAACCGTGGCGTAGGTTGGGGGCGAGGAGGACAGGGACCTATCAGAAAGCAGGCTGGGATATTGGCAGCTGAGCTTACCAATGAAAAGTGTCAGTGCAACTTTGGAAGGAACATTTAAAACTTATCGGAGACTGCCCACTCTCTTGCTTCGGTGATTTGCCATGAGGTAACAAGGTGGTCCAGGCCTGGTCCGGGTCGGGCCTTGCTGCCCTTTTGGGCGGCCGGGCCGGGCCTGGCTGGGTGTCTGGGGGCCGCTGCCCGCACAGGGAGGGTCTGGGCCGGCTGAGCCCTTTCCCTTGCTGCTGGCAGGGGAGAGGGGCAGCTGCAGCTCGGCAGTGCGGGGCCATGTGCTCAGACCATGGCAGAAGGGGCCAAAACATGGCCCAGCTTCATCACCGCTGGCAGAGGAGAAAGCAAGCCTGCAGCTCCATAACAACTCTGAGCTGGACTGCCTTAAATGAGACCGAGGGGTGGGAAAAAGGACATTTGCCCATTTCCTTTTACCAGCTCGGCGCATGCACATGGCTTTGCAAGCCCGGGCAAAAAAAATTTAACCCTTTCTTAGCAATACAGAACTTTTAAAGCACAATTCTTCCTTGAGAGAAAGAAGAAAGAAGAAAACAGAAGGTACATGGAACAGACACTGCATGAAGTCAGTTAGATGAGAAGTGAAAGAACTAATAATATTGGAATAGGATTGAAGAAGTGGACATTTTTAACCGGACTCTTCTATGGTAAATTATGAAGAAATGAACTGTTCTTTGCAGCATTCTTAGTATTATTTTGGGTAGAATGCTATTCTAATCAAAATTAAGGACTGGTGTAATAGAGATTTATTTGGGAACTTTGAAACCCCCGCTCCTGGGTCAAAAAGGAGGTCTCAGCCTTTTGAGACAAAGATAATTTTAGATAAGAATAAGTATTCGTAAAAAATACCCCAAATACACTGAGAAGCTCTGCAAATGGAACATCACAGTCTGCAAAAACTCCGGGCGGCAGTGGATGTGTGTGTGAGCAAACATCTTAATTAAAAATCTTAGAAGGACTCTTCTCCTAAAATAATGTGTAGTTCTGTCAAAGTAGTGAAACTGACTGAAAATCCTAAGTTGTGTCTTTCTATGTTGTTTAATAAGAAAGTTAATAATTTGTAAGAGGAAAGAAGCATGTTTTTAAAGTTTCATTCTGTTTTAGTTTTTTTTCTATTCTTTTAGTGTGTGTTAATAAAACCATTTTTGGTTCATTTTTAAGCTTAAGCCCGCTTTGTTTATTTTTCTTCTAATCTCTCCCTCCCACAAAAATATTAACGCTAAAACCCCTACATTAATTGGTGTTTCCGCCCGGTTTTATTAAATTAAAACCATTACAGGTTCAAACACATTGTCTCACCCTGAGCATCTCTCTCCTCCATTTCCCTAACTATAAAATTATAAAGTTCCATGATTAGCTGTTGTGTAAAGAAGGCCACTAGCTTACTATGTATTTACACATTATTGGGGGGGGGGGGGGGGGGGGGGGGGAATATATTATATTTTTGAAGGACTGAAAAAAGTAAGCATTACAAATATTCTCTTGGTTTATATTTATTTTTTACGACATATTTCATCTGCTAAGATATTACTCTGACAGCCTTAGCCATTTACCAGTTTGATGCCTCTTTGCAAGGACTGTCCTATTGACACGGAATCATTTCTCCCTTCACAATAATATTTTCATGCCTCATGGCATTCCCACCTGTGGCTTTTTAGTAATTAATGATGTTACAATGCAAATTCTAATCAAGCTGCATATGTATTTTGTTCATTTGTTTCCTTATGGGAAACATTTTAATTTCCCCTGGCCTTTATGCAGCAGCTGCATGTCCTTCTGATTATTTCTTCTGTTGAAAAGCGGTCAAAGTGGTGTTCAGGACAAAATTCAGTCCAGCTGTAAACATGTGAAATTCTTTTGGCCCAGAGTGTCCTAATCCACGTGCTATCAAGTTTTATTAAAAGCTAGACAAATCATAGAATCCTTGACATGTAAAGTAGAAAAGTAAAAAGTGACATGTAAAGTAGAGAAAAGAGATTTTAGGGTCTGCTGAAGTAGACTTCTGCTGTAGTGGGGGTTTTGAAGATTGCGGCAGCTCTAACACGTAGAAAATAAACTTTCCTGCTAAACAATGCTGTCTGTTAAGAACATACCTATAAATATCATTCCCTTCTTGTTTATGTCTATGAAATAGATGAAAGAATTTAAAATAGAATTTTCTCATTAACATACAATTTAATATATTTTGAAAAGAATTTTAATACATATACAGCATCTTGTCTATTATTTTAAACTAGTTTTGCTGCAGGGAAACATAAAGACAGTCATGCAGCTGAAGCATAAACTTGGGAGTGGGGTGATACACTAAAATCTGTCATGGCTTTTACATTTATTTTACCTCAGTCTAATGAATCTTTTGAGAACCCATTTTAATCTTCTGTAAAATTGAAACAACAGCTCAAACACACATTGCAGGGCTCTGGAAAGTATATTTCTTCAAAAGTCTTCGATGATCTCTGCTACGAAAGATTATAACAATCTAACTATTGCTTGTACACATATCTTCTCTACAAGGAGATCTGAAGTTATACCTTCATTACACCTTAATAGCCTGTTGTTTGTTTTTTGCCTTTTTTTTTTTTTCTGTTGTAGCTGGAAGCAGTGTTTTAAATTAAGTTCAAAACACTGGGAAAAATGGCATCCTCCTTGTTCTTCCTGAGTTGTCCACAGTGCCTTTATCTGTTTTCTCAGCTTCACATGTTTACACATGTGCGGTTTGAGCTGATGGGGAAAAAAACACCTGAACAGATCTTGCAAACTAGTGACCTATCATGAACTGTCACCTGTTCTGCAGACATTTTTCATCTGAGAGAGGGTTACGAAATGAGATCACTATAGCTGGGAAACCTCAGCTATTAAATTTAACTGAATAGAGAGAGAGACTTGGAAAATTCTTTCAAGTGGGCATTTTTTAACGAATGAACAATATTTTGTAATATTGAAAATATATTATTTGATCCTATAATTTTCTCCTGGAAAAAAAAAAAAAAACTGCCTTCAGATCCTGATTGTCTATTCATTTTTAACTTTCATGCTCTCTTCTCCACTTATATATGATATGTGTATACATATACATATACATATATATGAATGATATGGTGGCCACACTGTGATCACCCCTGGGCCCTGAAATAGAAATACTGTATCAAGATTCAGACCTGTTCAGTTTTCACAGACAACTAAGAGAGAAGGCTCAACTGTGAATGTTGTTGTCCCATAATTCTGAAGGCAGTATGGGAACTTGAACAGATTCAAAACTGAACAGGCACATCCAAATATATTGTGCTTCATAACTGCTAAATGCTTTGTTGCTTCTGCGGCCTAGATTTACTGGACACACTCTGGAGACATTTACACACCCTTCCAGAAACTTCTGTGCTCTATTTTCCCCTTACCCTTTGTTTTAGGGACTTGTTGCAGTCCTGCTTCCTGGATATTAAGGATCTGTGATTCTTTCCTTCTGGTGACTAATGGTTTTTTTCTGCTTCCATATCCACTCTAAGCACCAAGATGCTCCATTTTTTCCTCCCATGTCTGCATTCACCTCCTCCATCTTCTCCAATTCCAGTGCCTCTATGTCTCTCTTCATTACTCTTCTTCCAGTATATCAGAGATCATCGTGGCTTTTGCAATCTATACAGGGTCATTTGCATTTCATTTCCACTTAGGTCTTAATCTCTTGTTGCCCCTTTCGTCTCTATGAAGTCAGATGAGTTTTGAAACTTGGTTGAGACTCACCTTGCTTTAATGTAAGAAGGTGCTTTTCCACAGACTTGCTTTGCAATCTGGGGAGAACACCAAGTTTGATAATAGTGGGTGGATTTACGCAGCAGATGCCAGGTGGAGGGAGTGCTCCCATAATGTTTTCCAGTTGTCTGTCATTGAAATCAATTGAATTCTGCTCCATACAGCTTGCTCCTGAGTTTGTGCAGTCAGTGGGATACAACTCTCAAAGAGTATCACAGCACCTCCAAACAGAAACACAACATTAGACTGCAGGCCAGTCCTCACAGTCTCAGCAGCTCTCCCACCTCTGTGAGTGCAGCAGTAGCCGTGTTGCACACCAGCAAGCTCTGGTTTGGAATGCCAAGCACCTTGGTAAGTAAAGCTTGTGAAGAGCCTTCTGTGTAGCTAAGCTCTCCATAGCACTATTAATGAACACTGACCTTGCTTTGAAAATACACAGCACATGTTTCTCCTCTGTTTCTCTACAGTCTCTGCTGATTTCTACTGCATTCAGCATTCTGGGAAACTTCTGCCGTGCTGTGAGACCTAGTGGATTTAAACTTTAGTTTAGTAGCTCTAAACTCCAAAAACTACACTCAAACATGCACACGTGCACTTACAGACTCAAAGGCTCACATAAAAACAGAGTTTTTATTCATTTTCCAGCAGAAGTCTGTCACCATAAATGATCACTAGCACTTTAGAACACCACTTGCTTTGTGTATGGATACACAGGAAAAGTCTTTGGGACAGCAAGATCAATTAAATTAAAATAATACAATGACTTTTTTTCAAATTTTAACCTCTTTATTAACTGAAATAAGATTTTAGGAAAAGCACTTCATTTCTGCACTTCATAATAACATTGTTTTATCTTACTAGGATTCTGTGAAGAAAATTCATTATTCTTGTGAGAGCCTATACTACAAGAGATAAGGGGTTATGGAAAACTGCTCAAAACCTAGTTGTGTTTGGGCTTATCATTGGTCACAAGTAAAGTTAAATACATTCATCAGTGCTTGCCGTCTTTGGACCAAGTTCAAGACATGCAATTAGGCTAAAATAAAAAGTTTAAATGAAAGGATGATGTTCCAGTTCAAGAAATCAATAATTTTGATGTTGAAAAACAGTGCCTACATTTTCAGAATCTCTCTCTCTCAGCGTCAGAATGGCATTTGCTGGAACAAAGGGAAAAAAGTGCAACCAGGAAACCAGCCAATGGCATTTTCATGGTTCCTGGTAGACTTATTAACTTATTGTAAGGAATTTTGTTAACACTAGAGTGAGGAATTCTCTTCAGTGCTCTACTGCTTCATTTTGATACACACAGGCAAGGATACATCCTGCCTCAGGCTGCTTCAGAGATACAGAGCCCTTCAATTGATGTTGCAGTTAAAGGCTCAGTCTGACCCTCTGGGAAGTACACTGTTACTCCTTTTTTTTTTTTTTTTTTTTTTTTTTTTTTTTTTTTTTTTTTTTTTTTTCACACAAGTAAGGATGGTATCAAGGTTCTACAAGGTTCTACCATAATCTTCATCACACGGCTTTTCACAGGAAGAACAAAAGGTAGAACAAAAAGTACAGGTTGTCAAAGATGCTGTCACTTGCAACATAGTTCTCCTGAGCTGTATCTTAAAGGGGAGATAAAAGAAAAGAAACTAAAATATTTTATGTGTGTTTGAGATGAGCTCAATGTGATTCCTGTTGTTTCTCTGCTAAAACACATCACTGACTAAAGCAACATAAAGCTCAAAATGCTGTCTTTGAAAATAGTTAGAGAAACACCACTTAAAGGCTTCATTGTTTTGTTGTTTTTATACTTTGCTGTAGCCTGCCAAACTCAAAAACTGTCTCTCTGTCATTTGCAGATTCTGCCTCTGCCCCCTTGCCATTTACAAGGGTTTGGACAACCATGGCGAGTCCTTTTCCCCTTTAGTTCTGCCATAAATATCTAGGTGTGGAGCAGTGAACATCCACAAATGCCACTGCACCACAATGTACCAATGTACGAGGGTTGCATAGCTTACAGAAAAACAGAGCCAGAGAGCCAAAAGTGTCATCACTACTATGTGTCTGTGCATCTGATGGGCAAGTCAAGCCACAGTCACTGCTGATCACTCCTGATTTCGGCCAGGCTGTATAGGTGGTGTGTTATATGAATGCTATGTGTATGTCTTCTTCCTTGCTGGGAGCAGACAGAGGTTTGATCCGTGGGCTGAAATTTGACATTATGATAGTCACATATGAGAGGAGGATGGTGACCACTGCAGGAGACACTGCTGGTTATAAGCCACTGCATCTCTGTCTTATGTCTGCAGAAAATTTTGTGTTCTACTCCACACCAAGCTGCTGCTACACAGTTAAGGATTGTATCTTTAAAACAGTAAGGGGCAAATTCACTCCCAAACATCGATTTCCTTTTTAATCACAAAGAGCAAGAGAGCAGGAATCCTCCAGGAGTTTGTACTCACACTCCACAGGCACAAAACCATGCAGATAACAAGCAACCTATTCACCTCCCTAACTGGAAATGTCTGGTCCGAGCTAGTTGTCTGCCATCCACCTGTAGTCAGCAAAGAATGAAAAACACTGAAGAGGCTGATTTATCCAGTGCTAAAGCAGATGTCTCAGAAAAGCAGCATGAATTGCCCTCTGGAGCTTATCTCCTCTTGTTAATTAGAAGAGTAGCCTGGAAAACTGGTTTAGAGGAGATACCGGACTTCCAGGCAGCTTAAGTTAGATGCGATGACTTCCAACACTGCTTGAAAGGAGACTGCATCAGAATCCTCTCCACTCCTCCTGTAGAAGGCTTTTTTGCCTTCCAGAAACTTCAGGCAAAGCCCTGTCTTAAATTAAGTCCTTGGCAACTCTCTAACCAGACTAGGATTTATCCCGTTATACCTGCTTCTGATTCCTGCACTATTACAGCCTCACAAAACTACCGAATAGAAATCACTGCAGTAAAACCCTCGTCCAAATATTTCATAGTTTTAGAAAAGAAGTCATGTATTTTTGAACAGTTCAAAAATTCTGTTTCAAAGTTTTTGGCAAACTTGTTTTTATTTTTTAAAATATTATCTCTCAATAAATTAATGTCTTGATTGTTAAAGTGGTTCCATTTTCACTAGACAACATAAAAAAATGGAGTATTCACCAAAAACCCAAAGACTGTTTGGAATGTTGAAACAGCCTGTGACAGAAATGGGGCAGCTCTGGGTTAATTCCCAAATACCGAGTTTTAATCCAGTTAATCTATGGCTTACTGAAAAAGGTGTTGGATAAAATCAACACAGAAATAGGGGAACAACGAGAAATGGCAGGAAACAACCTCAGACAAGATACTTCTCAACAGACATGTGGGAGATTTACAAATGCAGGAAGGGGAGATGACTAAAGATTTCTCCATAAAATGTGACTCCTTCTGCAGAAGGGGATAGGGTTTTCCTGGACAGGTAAGGGAGACAGACAGAGGTTACAGCTCTAACCACAGGCATTAGGGCTGACAATGAGCAGGAAGCCTATTTAGTAGCTCTGGCAGCATTTGGCAACAAGCCAAGTAAGGCAGACATGCAAACTGGCCTGTGTTGTTTTAAACCACTGACTCCGTTATCTTACCCGCTGTCTGCTGACTTGCTCACTCCCTGCAGGGACCGAGTTAGCCCATCAGTCCTTTCCCAGCTATGGCCCTTCTACACATGCACACCTCTTTGCAACTCGGTGGGAGCTGCAGGTGGGATGCACACCTCCAGAGGGGCCTCCAGCAGGTACTCACCACCAGCACACTGGGGCACACTCCTCCAAACACCCAGATTTTGGCCACCTTGAGGCATGAGCAGAGCTTGCACTGACCCTCAGTGTGCTGTGCAGAGCACACCTCAAAGATAAAGGGATGAGAGATTCAGCTACCTTGCAAGAAATTAATTGGAAATATATGTGGGTATATATAATTACATAAAATAAACATATTTCTGTCTATCTGTCAGTATCAGAAAAGAATAAATTTACCCAAAATTTTATGAAGGGTAAATATCAACATTTCCTTCACTCTCAACACATACTTTGCCCACCAATTTCAACCTGCCTCTACCTGCCACCCCATTCAGTATAATCAAATGCACTTCAAAGAATGAGCCAATGCTCAGAACAGCCTTGCCAAGGGCAAAATAATATCACCTCAATCTTGTTGTGGCAGTGATGAGGTCACACAAGGGTTGTCAGCAGTTACCAAGACAAGCTGCAGGATATCTGTGTTTTGAACCTCTGTCCATCAGTTGCCCAAGCCAGTATGGCCAAAGTGCCCCTTATCCAGCAGAAAAGCTTCTACTCAGAATATGTAACCCGGACTTTGCTGAGCTTTGAGTTGGAGGCATGCTTTACTGCACTCTGCACAGCTAACCTGTGCATTCAAAAGTCACAAATTATCTCCACTACAGTCTCCAAGGAATAATACTGTCAAAAAAAAAAAAAAAAAGTGAAATTTTTAGCAGTCTCATGAATGCTTGTTTCTTTTAATTAACTCTGTGTTTCTGAGACCATAGGGTGAAGTTGGGTCAAGTCATCAAGGGTTTCTGAGGTACCAAAAGAACTATAAACCTGTTCACTTTTAAAAATGAAATATGAGATATGCCCCCAGAATCTGGGACTTGAAGAAAAAAACAAAAACCAACAAATATCATGAGACTCCATTAAAAAGCAGACACTGACAACACTGTGACCCAGAAGTGACATGGAAAAACCAGCAGTATTTCTAAGTACGATAAGACTCACATTGTTAACTTTTGAAGTGCCTTCTAGGACAATATCAGATCAAATTAATTGCTGACATAAGTAATTTCCTCTGAATAAGGTGAAAATTCGCCCGGATAAGGAATTTCACCAGGCTTGTCCAAGAAAAACTTTGCGACTGTGCTTTTTCTCTGTACATTTGAGTGGAGCACAGACAATTTTCAGATCAGCATGGTTTCTTTTCTGAAAAAAAAGAAAGAGACGACAGATTTTGGAAACAAAATTATTACTTGCAACTGTGACAGATTCCATGGTGACACTTACAAGAATTTTTCCTATTAAGCTTTAGCAACTGCTAGTGCCAGAATAAATAACCTTTCATACATGGAGGCTTCAGAAGGAACAAGTAAGGAAGAGTACAAGTAATTCTATAAGCTTAAAAAAGTATTTCATTACTTCAAACTTAAACCAATAATGCAATAGAAAAAGAAAGTGGCTGAACTATATGAAATAACCTACCAGGGTGTCCTCATTCCTAATCTACAATTTATATGCACATTTTTTTTACATTTTTTGCAAAAATAATTAGATGTACTTGGACTCCAAATGCAAACTATCAGATTATATACAAGGCAACACAGAAGTATCTGAGCTTAGATAACACTCCCAATGAGGTGCCTATGAATCTTTTTCATACTCAGTACTCAAAAGGGGATTTTCCTCCCAATTTCCCTTTCTACTGAGGCTTCAATCCCTCTTCCCCTGAGAAATTTAGCTTTGTGTGGACAGAAACAAAGAATTTTGAAGGTGGAAAAAAGTGTAAAGTCAACTTAAGTGCTTCCTGCACAGATGAAATGTGCATGCAGCTGAGTTTACAGAAGGATTTCATAATATCAAGACCCACAGAGATCAAAAGTAATAATAAGGAATCTCTCAGAATCTGTGGTGGCATGAAAGGATTGTGCATTCTGGAGAAAATTTACATTTTGTTTGTGGTGTCTTGTAGATTGAGCTATATCAGAGGGATATAAATCAGTGAAGATGCTGATTTAACATTTGAGTCCATTATTAATATAGTCCAATATGTTTTTATCAGAATAAGTTAAAAAAAAAAAAAAAGAGAGAGAGAAACATATTTATTTTTTTTAATTCTTTGAGACAAGTTCCATTCCCTATTGTACACATACATATATAATCTGAATATTTTCCATTTTCAGCTGCTATTACTCAGTCATTGACATGTAAATAAACAAGATAATTTTTTACCAGCGAATACAAAGAAATCCTGTTAGGATGGCAACTGTATAACCAGAACCTGTCATTATAACTAGAATTTCCCTACATAAGATCACAGATTCCTTGGCTATGTCCCTGGCAGTCCTTTAACCTATCTTCTAAGCAGTCATTTCAATCTAAGCACTGCATTCAAGATTGAGGCAGAAAAACAAGGAGAGACCTTGTGTTCTTATGGTCCAGCAAAATATTCACTATCTTGACAAGCTATAGTTCCACAGTGAAGATACAACTTGAGATTCAAATAGAAAAGAAAAGCAGAGTCAAAACCTGCAAAAGGAAAAATATAAAATATTTCTGAGCTAACACTCTAGGTTGCAATATTTTTGGGGTATACTAATATATGTGTAGAAACAAATGTTTAAATCCTTTTGAAGTTAACTTTAGGATTCATAAAACACATACCAAAATCAGCAGCTAAGATATTCTCAGCCTATAGTAATGTTTACAGATAGAACAGAAATAGAAAGAAAAAAGGAAGATAGATAAACCTGAAAATACTGACTACTGAATGCTTATATCCAACAGAGTAAAGAACGAGTTCATGTAATAAAGCAGTGTAAAGGGTTTTGGTTTAAAAAGAAACACCTGGAGGATTTAAGTAAGTAAGACTTCAGTCCTAAAGGCAGAACTTTAGTGGAAATCAAGGGGAACCTGACATGTATAAAGCTTACAAATACAAGAAGCCACTAGGAAAAGTTGGAAGAAAGTATTAAAATCCACCGTGTTTTCCAACTTCATTGTGATTAATATTCTCTAGACTAACATGTAAAAGAAAGAAGGAAAATGGAGAATAAAATGTCAAATAAAGTAAACAATTATAGGAGGCTTTAAAAAAATCTATTAAATCTATAAAAGATGGAAAAGAAAACTGACAAAAAATATAGTCATTTAGTCTAATAGCTTTATAGAACAAAAAAAAAAAAAAAAAAAAAAACACAAAAACTGGGAAGTAAAAGAGCAGGATTGATTAGGAAAAAAATTTAAAATACCTTTACAAATATATTAGGTGAAAGAAAGAGGCCCACAAGTCTAGAAGATAGAACATTAAATTGTAGAAATGTACAAGATATCACTTTTGAAATTAAAATAAAAAGCTATTTTAATTATTAAAATGGATTCAAAGGTTTCTGAAGTACATGCCAAGCACCACTGCATTATATGAAAGAGAGGTGGGAGTGCAGCAGGACTAAGACAATAAAAGGAAGGATATCAGACAGGACAGTAAGGAAAAATAGGGTGATTTTCTACTCATATGTAAAAGTAGACGAATAAGCATGTGGAAAACAAAACACTATATTGCTTGCATCCTCTCTTTTTATTTAAAAAAACATGGCTCTGTTAAATGTCAACAGCTTCAGCAGTTTAAAACAACAGTGCTTTCCTCACTGTGTAGCAGTATGTTTGAAGAGTTCTCTTATGTTGAAGGAAAACATATTTTTCCCTCCTAGTCCATTGACAAAAAATTTATAGCATAACCCATCTTTATGAAAATACCTCCATGAAAAGTGGAGTAACTGAATAACCACTCTCTTTCACCACCGATAAAGAGAGATTCTCCCTTCAGGAGAATACCTGTGCATGCTCTTGTGAAGGTGTTTCTTTTCCACTCTTTTACTTTTGGGACGTCTCTTTTTAGGATTTTTAGGGTGAAGCAGAATTGATTCACAGGTAGTCAGCATCCACAAGCCCTGTGCAGTAGGCTAGCTAACTCCAGAACACCCTGTGAAGCACAAATTGTGCCACATACATAAAAGCAGGGATCAGTTACAAAAAGACTACAAAAAGATAGGGGACCACGGCTCTGATCAATATTTCTTCCCTGTATCTTGCTTGGCAGAGACAAACTCTTATTTACCTGCTGGGTAAATAAGAGAAAAAATGTCCCATGAAAGTGGCATAAAACTTCCACAAAAATAACTCACTGTGTAAAAGTATTCCAAAATCGAATCTAATAACACTGCATAGAAAAATCCATTCTACCAGTCTGGAATTCAAAGTATCATAAAGCTAGGGAACTGTGCAAGCAACATTAAACAAGACAAACAAAATGTAATCCAGAGCACTTGTAACAAAAGCATAGAATAAGGAATGGGAGAATAAAAGTGTGAAGGCAGCCTAATGCTTCCACAATTAATAGATTCTACTTTAAAAAAAAAGGAAATCAATTCAGTGCAAAGTTAGAAAGATGTCAGAAAGGAGCAATTATTCATGGCTAATTACTTTTTAGGGGATGATGACAATGGGTTAGTTTTCTCTGGTATTGATGAAGAAAAACCTCTGGGGAAATCATTTGCAAAGGTTACCAAGGATATGAATTATTCTCTGGTATGTATGAAGTACAAGAATATGAAAGAATGAGTAAAATACTAGTGTAGTGAAGGTCATCAAGACAACTCAGCTAATAGCATAAATTACCACTTTAGAGATTCAAATATGCCATCAATATGTCTAATAATGAATGATCTCCTGGAAGGGATGATTTGCTATGAGTTGTTAAAATACTTACTAGAAAGAAGATTTTAGAAAAATTTGCTTCAAGAGAATATAGCAAAAGACAAAATTACAGAATTCAGCCTGTAGTTGTCCCTGTTAGTGAAGTAAAAGAAAAAAAAAAAAATAAATAAACAAGACCCCTTAACACAGGACTGTACTGTACTGAGTTCCGTTCTCTTCCTGCAATGTGGGGTGATGAAGCACATCCCCTTGTCTTAGACCCACTTCCCCATTCTTCTACAGAACAGCTACCATAGTCTTCCCCATTTTATCTTCTCTCTCTTACTTGTAGCTTCATTATCAGTTTTCTCTTCAGTGTATGCATTCACAGCCATCTTGCCTATACTAGTCTCTCAGACAGATAGCAACAGCTTTATCTCCTGGAAAATTAGCTTGTCTCACAATCCCCCTATCCCAGTGGGGTCTCCATCCTAATTTGCTCACAACCCTTATTAGTTGTTCACATCTCTGCTCCAAGTGCCCTATAACATTTGAAAATCTGATGATAGAGTCCATAGCACTCATTATAAATCCTCCTTCTCATTCCTCTCTTCTGCCTTCAAGCTGCTACATCACCACCTCTGCCATTTAGCCTATCCATTAGACTGCTTTGCACCCATTTCTGTGGAGCTCTCCCTTCATGTTTCCATTTGTTCCTATCTTGACCTTAGTAAGTAGGATAGCCACACGCACTGCTGGCACATTTATATGCAACCTCTGTAATAGCTGAGGGCCTCCAAGGTAGCTGTATTAGCTACTGGTTCCTCTATAACTGCTTGCCTGATTGTGCAATTAGGCAGCAGTACCTGGACTCCAGGAAATGAATGTACATGAAACCTGCATATGCTACGAGATGCTATTAAATTGCCAGCTCTTCTATTAGAAGAGAACAGGAAGATGGGTTTTTTCAACTTCAGCATAGAATTATTTTTAAAAAAACACCAGGTATATTAGCAATTGTGTTGATTTCTGCTATAAGACAATGCATAAAAATGCCCTGCCTGTACTTATAAAAAGAATAGGCATGTGATGCTCTTCAAAATGATGGGATTAATATTCAAATTATAAAGTATAAAAATAAACAAAAGGTCTTGCCATTTTCAAGTGTTTTGATCTTCAATGCTATTTAGCTTGCAGTAAGCAACTCCTCCAGACATGACTTGAATATGTCACCTACTCTTCACAAAACTTCTTTGTTACAAGGGAGGTCTCATTCCTCCCATGTTAGCAGAAAAGGAAGAACAGCTGGTGAGCAAAACAGGCCATCAATAAACCCAGGAAAAAGCTGAGCTACCTTTGAGATCTATCACTATAGGAAAGTCTGAGGGCAAGGGGGCTGCAACTGCCTGCCAGGCAGTGCAGGAAAAGGAAAGTGTTTCCCAAACAGCTCACCTGCCTTGACAGCTAATAAAATCTTCAGAGTTGAACTGCCATAAAAGTAGCATGGTGGGAACCAGACCTTTATAGCAGAAATAGATTTGTGTTCAACCCTATACTTTCACCTAAAATCATAACCTCCTTAGGACTAGGGTGGGTGCAAAGGGCAGGAAAATTGTAATGTAAATATTTCTGGCACAATCAAATTCAAACACAGATGAGTGAAAAAGTTGATATTCATGCATAATTTCAAAGGTGAAACCTGCTTTTCTGCTAGCAGGGATACAACATTGCATTTTTCTGTCTCTTGAATCTGGTCTGATTACTGGGCAAACAACTCTGCATGCCCAGAATGCTTTTGAAGACATCTAGCACGTATGAGTGTAAACACATAGAGAACTAGTAGGAAGACCAATAATAAATCAGGCAGTAAGTACAGAAGTGATCTTTTTTTTAATGCAATTGCAATTTTAAATAATCTCATTTGTATTTTTTTTTCATTTCCTCTGAGCCACTGAACCATTAATCTCTAAAAATATTGATTGTTCTCTTTTGATTGGGAAAGGAAAGGAAAGGAAAGGAAAGGAAAGGAGAAGGGGAAAGGAAAAGGGGAAAGGAAAAGGGGAAAGGAAAAGGGGAAAGGAAAGGAAAGGAAAGGAAAGGAAAGGAGAAAGGAAAGGGGAAAGGAAAGGAAAGGAAAGGAAAGGAAAGGAAAGGAAAGGAAAGGAAAGGAAAGGAAAGGAAAGGAAAGGAAAGGAAAGGGACCAAAAGCAGGAAAAAAGAAAATCCTCCTCATGTGGAGGGCCAAGTGTTTGCAGAGATATTTGGACTTCATTAGGTATGTTCATTAGGTTCATTAGGTGAAAGTGTCATACTCTTAAAAATAAAACAAATAGATTTTAGCATATCCAGACCATGTATTAAAATGTTATCAAAAGTTATAAATTCCAAAGCATAATGTTTGACAGTAAGCTGTCATGGAAGCAATAGATTCATTATAAAAATGCTAGAAGTGCATACATCTCATTGACTGTTTATCATTAACTTCATGGGATGCTGATAGGAAATGTCTAGCTATAATTTATATTTCTGATGACTCTCAAATCTATTACTCACCTCTCTCGAGTTTTATAGCTCCTCTGGACAGAATAGAAATTGAACAAGCAGAGTAGGTTTGGGAGGGGAATTTTCTGCTCCTGCTCTATTATCTCATCCCTCCAGCCTGAGCTGTCCCTGACATGTGATCAAACCCACACTGCCCAAGTGTTTCTCAGAAAATAAGGTTTGAAAATAAAAAAAGAGAAAGAGAGCTATTTAACTATCTCCATTTTGAGCCTTGCAGTAACTGTACTCTAAAAAACACATTATGGGCAAAATCTTAAATGTGCAATCAGGTGTGGCATGCAGAAAAACTCTGTTAAGGATAATGTGAGTTTTAAGACTATAAAGACCTGAAAAAGAATCTCCAGGAAAGCATAGAAAATAAATTTTTGAAATATTCAATAAACCAAATATTAATTTGTGCTAAGGTATGGGTTCTAGAAATCTGGGTTTCTAAAAAAATCCTTATGTGTGCAGAAACACTGTAACATAATTAAAGCTAAAACTTGCAACTAAATCCATTCCAATTATCAACTAGAGTTTAAAATTAATATAATTGTGTACTGAGCACTATCTCTGTTTTTTAAAGTCCTGTAGCTGTTAGATCCATTACCTACCAATTATTTGCAAAAAACCCACTTCATTTAACTTAAAAAAGGAAGGGCTTATCCTGTTCTGTTTTGAACTAGTATACATGTTTGTACAGATGAGCTTCAGAACTCTATGGAATTTCTCATGGCAGACTTTATTTCTTTTTTATTGAAAATGCATATTACATTTCTTCCTTTTACAGCACTTCCACAAACTTTAGAAAGAGGACAGGCAGTAATAACAGAGCTTAGAGGCATATTTTTCACATGAATACCAAGTTCTCATGTAGCAAAACTTTGCTAGAGAAATATGCATTCTCTGTTTTACCCAGAGGGAGAAAGAGAAACAGTTCTTCTTGCTTCAGACCCCCACATAATCTAATCTGACAATTAATCCCTGAAAGAAAACACAGAATTCTCATTACATGATCAGCATTCAATAATGCATTTTTATTCAAGCAGAGGTTCCTAACAGCTCATGTAAAAGCAATGCATGATGAAAGCAGGTATCTACTGTAAAGTGTGCCCCATTTCTGTGAAGAGCTGTGCGAGTGCAGTTCTGCCTCTGTATTCCTAAATATTTCTTTTAAGAAAATCTGATTTATGTAAATATCTAATGGCAAATCTAATCCAGATTTTAACTTGGAGATAATTAAACAATTCTAGAACAGAAGCTCAAGCTCCTACACTCATTCCTAGAAAATCTATCTCTAAAAAAGATTATCTCTTCTCTCTGCCATAAAATTATGCTTTCAAATCTAACAAAAGATCTGATATAATCAAGGAAAGTTTTTTTACACAGTCACTAAGATCAGTCTCTTTCTTATACCTAATACTGTTATCAAAAGATTTTTTCTTTTTTGGTAGGATAGCAAGTTATACTGAAAAACTTCTACCCGAAAGTAAAATTAGAAGTTAAATTTTCACTGATACAGGTATCTTTACTGTGATCTGATGGATGGGAAGGAGGAATCAGGTGTTTAAGCAAGACATGATATACAGCTGAAATGCCCAAATAATAAAGACATAAAGGTTAAATTACTGTATAACTGCCTACATCAAAGCTATTTTCTTTACAACATAAGAAAGGTTTAAGTGAATGTCAAATGTGAAAACAGCAAGGCAGTAAAATTATTATTCAAAATTGTGTGATAGCAATCTAAATCACATACCATAGTTAAAAATAAATTAATCCTCAGCAGGTTATGTCCAGGTTGCCAGCACTAATATTAAAGCTATGAAAGGTATGTTATATCTGGAGCTGAGGCATATAAAAGTGATATGAGTGTTTTCCTCTCTCCTGTAACTTACGGGCATTCGAAAACAGCCCTATTACGTGTAGTTCCAGAACATATTGATTATATAATTCCAGCTGTTGTTTCCGTCTCAGCTTACTTGAAGGTCAAAAAAGCCCACGGGACTTTAGTTAAAGACCCACATAAGCAAGATTATCATAGAGTCATATCATAAAATCAGAATGATTTGAGTTGAAAAGGACCTTAAAAATCATCTCATTTCAATCCCCCTTCCATGGGAAGGTCAACCTTCCATTAGACCAGGTTGCCTGGGACCCCATCCAACCTGGCCTCAAACGCTTCCAGGGATGGGGCATCCACAGCTTCTCTGGGCAAAATGTTCAAGCATCTCAAAGTGGAGAATTTCTTCGTAATATTTCATCTAAACCTACCTAGTCCTATCACTACTTGTCCATGTAAAAAGTCCATTTCCAGCTCCTCTCCAACCCCATTCAGGTACTGGAAAGCACTCTAAGGTTTCCCTGGAGCTGCTCTTCTCCAAGTTGAGCAAACACAACTCTCTCAGCCTGTCTTCACAGGAGAGGTGCTCCAGTCCTTGTATTATCTTTGTGGCCTCCTCTGAACTCACTCCACTTGGTCCGTGTCCTTCTTGTGTAGGGGGCCCCAGAGATGGAAGCACCACTGCAGGTGGAGGCTCAGAAACAGATATTGGTGGATGAGAAACTCAGCATGACCCAGCCATGTTCAGTTTCTCATCCACCTGTAGCAGCGTGTTTTAAATTTTGTCGAATTATTGATGAGTTTAGTGTATGTTTTAAAATTCTCTGTAAGTTGGTTTGTTCCTTGTACCCCCCTGTTCTCCCCAGTAGTTTTTCCCTAAGTCTTGTTATATAACCGTTTGTTAAATGTCAATCATCCCCCCCCCCTTTACCCCAGTTGTCAATCCCCTCTCTCTCCCCTTGGGCGCCCTGTCAGTCACTTCAAGGCCCTTCCTTGGGTTCTGGAAAGATCCAGGGAGGGCGTCGAGTGATTGGTGGGTGCCCATAGAGTCCCCTCCCACTTTCTTGGGATTGGATCCCCGTGTTATGGTTAGCACCCCTTGTTACGCCCCTTTGTTTTCCCATTGGGCGACCTGTTGTCGCCTCCCCTGAATCCTCCCCCTGTTAAAAGTTCTTGCACAGCTCTGCTCGGGGCTCTCTGAGCGCAGCTGCCACCCGAGGTAGAGCTCCGCCCGTTGACTCCCTCAATAAACACCTTCAGCACTGTGCCAGAGAGTCGGCTCCTTTCTCGCCGCCGTGGTCGTGTCTACATCTTCAGCTCTGTCGCTTGGTGGGGAACCAAGCACCCACGGGGAGGAGGTGACTTGCGTGCCTCGCCACCCCGACCCACAGAACGCCAGCCGCAGTGCCCCTGAGCTAGCCTGTGGTCTGTGTGAAGCGACAAGGCACAGCGACATCCACCAATATCCCCAAGTCCCTCTCCTTGGGGTGGCTTTCAACCGTTTGCCACCCAGCCTGTACTTGTGCTTGGGATTGCCCTGACTCAGGGTCAGGAGCTTCCACTTGGACTTGTAGAACTTAATAAAATTCACACTGAAACCTGTCAAAGTCCCTCTGGATGGAATCTTTTCCCTCCTGTGTGTTGACTACACCACACAGCTTGGTGTCATTGGTAAACTTGCTGAGGACATAATGTCATTGCCTAATGTCACCAACAAAGATGTTAAACCTATGTAAGAATGTAAAAGAAGTAAAATGCAAGATTGTCCAAGAAATTGCAGCAGAAATGTATGCAGCATGAAACACAAGTGCCTAATATGCATAAACGTTTCATGCAGAAATTTAAAAGAGGATACTTGCCATGAAAAGAGAGAGTGCTTCCCATTAGAAAAAGACTTTAAACAAATTGAAGTGAGGAAAGATGAAAATAGAAAAGGTGTAGGAGAAACCCATTCAGGATGGGATGAAGAAATCCATCCAGGTGCATAAGGGACTTGTCATTCCTGATAGGAAAAACTAGCTGTCTCATGCCATAAGTCTGGACCAAAAGATGTAGAATAAAGAAGATGCAAAGATTAAAATATTGCAATGTCCAGCATGGTGAGGAGTTTTTCTGCTGGCTGGAGCAGCACCCACAGAGCTTCAGGTACAGAAAGAGATAGCAGCGATTCAGTCTGGCAGGTCTGATACTCAACATACTTCTCCAGCTGTGGGTAGGATTGGGCAGAAGTTTTTAAGTGAGGTGCCTTTACCTTGATGGCTATGGTATCAGCCTGTCAAAGCCATACCCTAACCTCTAAGGAGTATCCCAGTCAGGTGAAACACTACCAGAAGCATTAAGGCCCGATTCAACACCCTCACTTGGTCCAAGAAAACTGTGACTCAGATTTACTTTTTCTTCTCTCTGCCTTACATATTATATATGTCTTGCCTATTTATTTCATTCCACTTCAGAGGATAAGAGTTTGGTCTTCTTTCTCATAAAATACTTTGAGAAGTCTGATTTTTGTTTTGATAAAAAAAGAAAACAAGGTTTTTTTTCTGAACACTGACATTTTTCACAGAACAGTGTACAGGGAATTTTTGTCAGCGTGAAGCCTCTGTATTGAAGAGAAAAGTCTTCTTTACCAGTATTGCTGGGAAAAAAAATAAGATGGCTTCAGGTGCAAGACAGAATTGGGTGTCATTCCTGGAGGCCTGGCTTGACTTTCATCTTGGGTAATTGGACATTTTCTGAGGAGTTTTTTTCTTCTTTTCATCAAAACAGATCCTATTACAATGATATCAAGGAAAAGAGGGAAAAAAAAAAAAAAAAAAAAAAAAGAAAGAAAAGACAATCTGTCTAGGTCACTGCATTTTGCAGGACTAACCATTACAAATCATCACCTTCCCTATATCCAGGCTGCATATGAATACCTGCCACAGAGCCCAGTGTAACACCACTGTAAATTCACCTCCTCCACAAAACATAGTTTTCCTCTCTAACCTTCAGGGAAGTAGCAGAATTGCCAGACAATCAAAATACATGTTTTTGAAAAGGTCAAAGGATTTCAGCAAAATATTATATTTCATGTAGTGTACAAACCATGAAAATGTTGATATTTCATTACTGAGAAAAAAAATTGTAACAAAACAAAATCTGACAATATATTTTTTTTTTCATATTTGGGACAAAGACTGTGGCAAAAATAGAAATAGGCAGACAGCTACCATCATCTGAATATAGGGTTTTTTTTTTGTTTGTTTTATAGTAATTTTGTCTTATGTAAAAGCATTTCAACCACCTGAATCTTTAGTTATCCAACATAACTTACTCTGTTTCATGGCAGGGCTGCCTCATAAAACCAATATACTAGGAAAAAATGCAACTTGCTTTCTCTGACCCAGTTCAAGTACAAATGAACCCAATTGCTGTTTGTTTGTTTGTTTGTTTGTTTTTAATTTTCTTCTTCATATTGCTGGGGCACCAAGGCTGCCAAGCTTCTTTATTCCTATATATATAGTTCTCACTATAGCAGTAATGCCCTCTACAAGGCATCAAGACTGTTAATCAGAAAAGCTTTCAGAGCCTCCTTAGTTCTAACAATTTTATTGAAGATAAATAAGCAGCTGAAACTGCCTAAGTTCAAGAGCTGCAGTAACTCAAATAGCCAGTCTGGAATAGGAGAAAATGGAATGCACTGTTCTCAGCAGCTCTGTTTCGATTGGGAGAAAGGAATTATTCTTCAGGTATTACCATGTGCCAGAAGAAAGCTTTACTTAGGACTGACTATTGACTGTCTAATTGCAGCACTGAACCGAATAATTTGAAATGATAGCTATCTAAAGCCAAATTGTAAAGTGAATAGTGAACAAAGCAATAAATAATAGAATTACACATACTATATGTGATTGCTCATTGAATCAGATTGCCGGTCATAATAAAAGTCAAAAGTAACAATTGGCCTCATTACTACAGAAAAGAGGAAATGCCACTAACAGTTTCTAACTCCTGTCATCAACATATATTGTGAAAACAACCTGGCAAATCTCTTTTGATTATACTGGGCCCAACCTTAACCTTACTCTTTTCCTGTTCCTAGGGGTGGGGTATCTCATACTTTAAGAATGGTTTCATCACTGTACAAACAGTGTACATAATTCCTTGCTCTCACAGTACTGGCTGTTTTCGCTCAGAAGATGAGCTGCAAAGCACACCTAAAAGGATGGAGTAAAGGCACTGAGACAGAGGAGCATCACTTGGGTCAGGGAAGGTGCTCTCAATTTGTTCTGGTAGATGAGACTGTGTGTCTCCAGTGAGATTCTCCCCAGGGTCTTTGATGAGCTACAGATATTTGGCTGATTTGCAATATATATGTCTCTCTCTATACATATGTATGTATGTGTGCATGTGTGCGTATACACATAAGGAATCCAAATACAGTCTCAGTTTGAGGGTCATCTTTCATTTGCATTAGGTTTGAAAATGCCCAGTTCAACTGCAACATAAAATAAATGAACTAGATATACAGTTCTCAATTTGCAGCATGTGCAAATGGAATGCAAGTTTATTTAAATGTTTCCAGTACAGCAGTAGGGTTACTTGTAAGAGGATAATTTTGCATTTTGCTGTCTGAGAGCTTTTCCTGTATAATTGTTAGTATGTGTGGCAACTGACATTCCAGGCACTGCAAGTCTATTCCTTTCCACTGTTACAAGCAGTGTCAGAGGAGCTTCATATGTACCTTTTTCTGTTCTCACTGCATTATTTATCAAATGAATATGAAATCAAAATGTTGATGCACAGAACATTATGTTAAACACTCCAATGTGAAATGTCAGCTTCACCTTGTTGACCTTCCACCATGGGTCAAAGGTAATTTTCCTACTGTTTTAATCAGTATTTACCAGTCTTCCTTCCCCTCTTATATTCCTTTTTTTTAAGCTTTCCTGTTTCTTTTTCCCCCTGCACTTCATATTCAGAAAAAAAAATCCACATAAGCCCTTGGTGGTACATTTTATTTTATAGCTGATGACAACCCTACCCAAGAGATTTCAGCACATACACCCTTGCTCCCAACAAACCTAGAGGCAGGTTAAACCTATAATTTATTTCTAACCTTGCCTGAATACTGAGTTTTTAATGAAGTGCTTCCTCTAACTCCCTAATATTTATCTATTTATTTCTTGACATCTCATATCTACAGACTTGGTTTCATGTTCAGGTTACTTTCTGAGCACATCAGCACCAATTACTTGTCAGGACTAGGATATGCAGATTACAAAAACTTAATGGACACCTTAACTAAATAAATCCTATTCTCACTACACTCAGTATATCCTACAACCAAGTTCTTATATAGGTTTAAAAATCCTAATCTTGTAGCACAAGTCCAGCAACATGGATTTCTCTAGAGACTGTTGCACAATTCCTCTTTCTCTTCAGACCCTGCTTTACTGATTCCTTATACCATCAGTATGGAAATTCATGAGGATTGGGACTTCACTTCAACAGATCTTGGGAGGGAAATAGAAAAAGGAATCTCTGACCCAAAGACCACATTGCATATGGCAGCTGTCTTCAAAGCCCCACAAGAGGGTGAGGAAAATGTGTGAGAGAATTGGTCATCATTGTAGGAAATTATTTCAGATGATTTGCCTTAACAATATGTGGTAGGTCAACTTGACTGGACATCAGGTACCCACCAAGCCACTCTGTCACTCCCCTTTCCCAGCTGGACAGAGGAGAGAAAATAAGATGGAAAACAACATGTAGGTCAAGATAAGGCTGTTTATTAAGCAAAATCAAAAGTTTGTGTGTCCACAATCAAAAAGAAAAGCCAACAATTTAATTCTCTACTGCCCATCAGCAAGTGATATTCAGCCACTTCCCAGGAAGCTGTGGGTTTCAGCACATTGGTGCTTGCTTGGGAAGGCAAACATACTAAATAACAAATGCCCCCACTCCTACTCCTTTTCTTAGCTTTTGTATCTGAGCTGGTGTCGTGGTATTGGAATATAGCTGTGGTTACTTTGGGTCAGTTGGCCTAGGTGTGTCCTGTCCCAGGATCTTGCTTACTGCAGACTACTGAGGAGAGGAAGGACTGGGGAGACAGCGCTGATGCTGTGCCAGCCCTCCTCAGCAGAAGCCAAAGGTGTGTTATCAACACCTTTCCAGCTACCAGTGCAAGGCACTGCACTGTGAGGGCTGCTAGGAGAAGATTAACTCCGTCTCAGTACAAAATGCCACGTGGTTTTGAGGCCTTCAAAGCAAGTTAAGGATAGAGAGGATAAAAAATGCCCACTACATATTTCTCTGCAAAGTATCCAGTCCCCGCTACAGCTGTTTTAGTCTAAAGTTATTTTCTCCACATAAGAAGTCATACAAGCACTTGTGTATAGACTTTCCCAAATTAAAGGGTTTGTTATTGGTTAGGGTTTTTTCTGTTCTACTCCAATATAGAATGAGTGAATTGCCACCATCATTTTAGGTTTAGCTTGCACAGATAAATTCGGGTTTTCTGGTTTTGGCTGTTTTTAAGCTAATGGAAACAAGCTTCCATTTTCTCTGTACTGTTTGGATGCCAAAGACTATCTCATATCATGCCATTGGCATTCAGACAATACTGAAAAATTCAGAAAATATTGTTGTTATCGCCACCATGTGAACCTATTTCCCTTTAAATCCTGGGCTTCAGTGATGTCTAATTATTACTGGCATTAATTTTGCCTATAAAATCCCAAGATGCATGTCATTGAAAATTGCCAGTGCCACAAAAATGTACTGACAAAAAGGAAATTAGGATAAACCAATTAGAACTGAATGCTTCATTGCAAACTATTTGGGAGAAGGAACAAAGAAAGCTTTGATCATTTATTGCTTTGATAGGGACCTAAGGAGGATACGGGCTCAGCTTGGACACATTAGCGCTATGCCTGTGACTTCTGTGGAGTTATGTTCTCTGACAGCAGCTAAGGAGCTGTTACTATGTAGTTCCCAACCAAAATTTTAGGTAGATTTGCATTTTATATGCTTTTAAATGTTCTGCTTCCTGTGTATGCCAAAGGCAGTCCTTTCATCATCCAACTACAGATAAAAGCAAACAAATGCAGGAAAATACAACTACATACAAATGGCCTTAGAGAACGTGCATAGAAAAAAATCCAAGGGGAATTCTTTGCACTAGCCAGGTTTCAAAATAATTCATTAAACAGCTACCACTTGTCCTGTCACTGACTATCAGTCTGGAAATGGATAATGTTCTAAATGTGTCTGCTTTCGTTACATATTCTCCCACTATCACAGTTCGTAACATTAGCTGTGTTCAGGAAGCACTTTACAGTCTCCATTGCACTCTTATCAATACCACCACAAAACAAAGGAAATACAAGGGAGAAAAAATAATCATAGCAGTCTATGGTTATAGTTGAAAGCATAACACTTCTGTCTAGCAGGAAAAAAAAAAAAAAAAAAAAGAAAGAAGCTTGCCCTATAATCCTCCATGTCTGTGGTAAACAGAACTTTAATAATCAGGTTGAGACTTGCCATTTAAGTTTACAGCAGCAAGTCAGTCATATTTGTTGTTAACATTCTGAATAATCCTTAAAAACAGTAATCTGCTTATCATTTATCTTTTAATATAGCATATTATTTCAGGAAAGTGTGCAACAAGGTTGAAATGGCCTTGTTCCAACAACATCAACAACAACAACAAAATCAATCCCTTTCTACAAATTTGATATAGGCAGGCAGCGTACTATTTGAAAAAGTTCAGTGAACCATGAAGACTGGCATATGCACCATAAAATTCAAGTTTTATTTGATGAAGTTATTGAGCATTGCATTTACCTCAACTAAGGTTTAAAGCAATCATCCGTATTTTTACTGTCGTCTCAAGTGGGAAGATTTGAATATGAAGAAAATCAGATTGCTACTTCTGAGAGTTTAAAAAAGATCTGAGGAGGGGCACAGAAAAGATCCTTGGTGTTTAATGAAAAATATCTGTTCAGTTCAATTATGAAACTAGAGCCTCAGCAATGTGCAAAAAAAAAAAAAGGCGGGGGGGGGCGGGAGATGAAAAAAGATAAAAAATACATAGTGCAAAAATAACATGAAAGGATTTTGTTCTCTAGCTTTCTGATTAAAAGTGTATTTTCATGTCAGCTTTAGGAGAAATTATGTTCAAAGTCTGTTTGCAACAGGGTCTGTTTTAATTTGTCAAAGGTTTACACTGTATAACTCGATCACATTAATTGCAAAGATTGTATTCCCTATTGTTTCACTGCATTTTTAAAGACAAATGAGAAATACAGCTCCTGTGGTACCACCAGGTGTAACAAGCTGTTTTGTTTAGACCAATGCCTGGTCATCACAACTTAGGGCTATCCAGTCTAAGAGTCTAAGTGGGGGCTTGCTAGAGTCCAATATTTCATTATTGTTAATGTCAGTCAAAACACTGGAGGCACCATTTTAGGGATCAAATTTGAAAGCTCAGGAGACGTGTCTTCCTCATGTGACCAACTTGACATTGACACCCATGTAACTAGAGAGAGCAGGTAAGTGTTTTAGAGATTATATTCCCCTGCATCAAACAAAGTGACATATAAAAGACTCGTCTCTCAGATGGTTACAAATAAGCTTATATTAATTGAGTCTTGCATGGGTTTAGATTCAACACAGTACAACAGGGCACAACAAGGTCAATGTGCCTTCCAACACACTGCTCAATATCAAATTAAGCTTATTAGAAGGTACATGCCTAACACTCTCTGACAGTCCTGAACAAACATTATCACTTCTGTGGTAAATTTTTCTTCAATAACGTGGTATTTTTAGCAATAGCACAAAAGCCTAACTTTAATTGCCTGCTCTGCCAGAGGAGATTCTGAGTCACCCCCTTCTTCCACCTTCTACAAGAGTGTCCAAACCACCAAGTGACGCAGCAGGCTGAAAAGAGCTGGGACCACTTGCCTTTAACTTTGCCCATGACAATCTGCCATAAAGCTGAGAAGGACTACAGAGATCTAAATGGAGTAAAACACAGGAGACTGAAACTCTCTAGTATAGATGCTAGAGATATGCAATAGACAGAAACTCCTTGTGTCCACTTCCTCTAGTGTGTCATACGAAATAAAATATTGAATTTCTCAGCAGAGCCCAGAACTCAGGACTCCCTCTCTGCATTCAAAACACTGAAGTAGGCATTTGAGTGCTAGCAAGATCTCAGTACTGCAGTTAATATCTGGCCCTCTTGGAATTACTACAGTATCACAGCAAAAACAAACATTGCACAGCAGTGCGTTTTACTTTTAAGGGTGACAGAAGCTTTGAAGAGATTTTTATGAACAGAGAAGGAACAGGTGAGGATTTTGGTAATATAGTAGTCCTTAACCTTGAAGAGTTCACTAGAAGCCATTTTAGTTCTGAAACAATTTTCACAATGTGTTTCTTGTGGCAGAGACCCCAGCAGGCAGACAGAAACATCACTCTTTCCCAGAGGCTTCGTTCCCTCTGCTGACAAAAAGAGGACTGAGCCTGAGTGTTCACCTCATTGTCCACATGACTTAACTGTCAGCCCTTAACGTTACACTGTGACAACTAACTCCAACAATTTTCTAGTAAAAAGGTTGCTCTAAGTAGTGTTGACAGGAACTGGTTTGTGTCACTTGACTTCTGGGACAGAAGTCAGTCCTTGGCCCTCATCTGTGCCTGTTGGTGCACACAGGAAACACCCATCAGTAATTGTGAGACCAGGGTCCTGTGAAGCAATGGGAACTTTCCAGGTGAGTGAGGGAGTGTGAATGAGCAGACGCCAGAAAACTAACAAGGATAAATTAGGTGGCAGAAGAAGGTTCAATACAAAAATCAGTAAGTAAATAAATGGAGTTGCCTGGAAACAAAGATATATATCTGATGGCCTACACTGTAAAGCATCAAACCTGTATCACAACCTCCCCCAGAACCAATACACTGAATAAAGTGTTCCTTCTAGCTCAAAGCACCAATTTATCAGCTAACAGAAGCAAACAAAGGCAGACACAGCTCATGACCATATATACTTTGGGACTCTGAGCTAATTTTCTGTACTGAAACATTGCAGAATATGGCAATGTCCTTAAAAACAAACAAACAAAAAAGTTTATTTTCTGACTGCAGCCCATAGGAGAAACAGTTCTTTGACATGGCTGTCCCACCATGAATTTAAAGGATATGGATAATTTACAGCCTTGATTAACAATCTCAGAGCTGCAATAGCTCATCCTCTTCACATCCCATCCTTTTTATTGAATGTGCTTAAGTATTCATGAACACATGATGGTAATCTTGTTAACACTATGAAAAGCAATGACATCCTCATTATAAACTGCTTGCAAATGCTCACGATCCTTTCACCAGAATGAGCTTTGTACAATTAGAAGCCTGAAAAAGTCACAGGTGCACAACACAGGGTGATAAAATTGTAATTGTAAGATACAATGGCATTGTAATGTCCAGGACAGTAGATTTTGCAGATACAGACAGAGGGCAGGAAAATCAGTGCTCCTTGTAATACTAATTTCTCTTTTGTGCTCAATTGTGTCCTGCTTGTACATTCAGGCTGAAAAAATCCCATAGATTTCAGGACACAGAAGGTAATTCCAACCAAATCCAATAAAAGGGAGTTATTTAAGACTCCCTGTCTTTCTCATTATGGTGAAAATATGTTTGTTTTCTGGGATCAAAAATGACCTTAGAATGTTTGACCAATGTCTGTCTTGGTTTCTCTAGCAATGCAATACACAATTTGTGATCTTTTTATCTTTTCTAACAGGTTAACTGCTCACTGTTGAAATGTGTGAGATAGAGTTTTAGTCATGGAAAGGGGTTTGGGGCAACATTCAACAGGAGATTCAAGTTGGAGTTGTCAGGCCTTCTACATATCTCTTGAATAGTTGGTTCTGGAATTTCAAAATATATTCCTTTCCTTTTCTTTCCTTTCATTTTCTTACCTTTGTGCATCAGATCTTTGAATTGCTGGATATTGACAAGTAGAAGAGACAAAAGACACGTACTAAAATCTTCTACATGCCCTATGCCTACAAGTCAAGACAACCAGACGTTGGCCTTAAAAAGACAAAGGTGTGCTCCTCCACATGCACCTCCACAGGTGCAGAGGAAGATAGAGACAGCAGGCATGCAGCACATTTTAGGAAACACTGAACCCATGTATTAGCTGGTTTGACATTTTGTGATGCAAGTGAGGCTTTGAGATCTGAATCCCATTTATCATTTTGGCCTTTCAAGAACTGATAGGAAAAGAAAGAATTTCAGCTACAGTTCAGTATTTCCACTTAGCCAGTTAATCAAGCCAGTGCTAAGTGGGATAATGGCAATGAAGGAAGAAAAGGTACAACAGATGTGCCACACTCAGTCTGAAAGAGTCATATTTGACTTAAATACCTTCACTGTCCTGGAGACTTAGCAAAAGATTTCATTTACCTCACTGGGGACTTTGTGTTTCTCTGCAGGCAAATCGAACAAGAGACAGTAATACAAAAAAATCACAGAATATGCTGAGTTGGAAGAAATCAACAAAGCATTATCAAGTCCAACTCCTGACCTTGCACAGCATCATCCCCAAGCGTCACACCCTGTGTCTGAGAGCATTGTCCAAAACTTTCTTGAGCTCTGTCAAGGTTTGATGCTGTGACCGCTTCCCTGGGGAGCCTGTTGCAGTGCCCAACCATCCTCTGGCTGAAGAACTTCTTCCTGATATCCAGCCCATACCTCCCCTCACACAGCTTCAGGCCATTCCCTGGGGTGCTGTCACTGTCACCACAGAGAAGAGATCAGTGCCTCTCCCCTCATGAGGAAGTTGTAACTGCAATGAGCTCTCCCCTCAGTCTCCTCCAGGCTGAACAGACCAAGTGACCTCAGCTGCTCCCCGTAGGGCTTCCCCTCAAGGCCCTTCACCATCTTCATTGCCCTCCTGAGGACACCCCCTAACAGTTTAATATCTTTGTTACATCGTGGCACCCAAACCAGCCCTCAGCACTGGAGGTGAGGCCACCCCAGCTCCAGAGCTGAGCAGGACAAGCCCCTCCCAGGGTGGGGAGGATTGCTGACTCATTCAAAGCGGGTTTTTTAGAAAACTGGACCAGTTCTCTGCTCTCAGAGAAACTTACAAAAGCAAAAACTCTTCTGGAAATAGGTGGAGATGTAGCAAACACTTCTTCAAAAGTGTTGCATATTGCATTTTTTTGGCACATAGCCTGCTTGGATGTACACGAGCACATAAAGCAGAGCAGAATTCAGCCCTGTGCTTCCAGTAATGAGAATATACTTTGCATTCAGGAAAGCTTTTAAGTGCATTTTTAAGGTTAAGTGTGGGATTCATCACTCTTCTTCATCCTGGAAGTCATTTCTAGCAACATTTGGATGCATTCCTGCCAATGTAATCCGCCAGAGCTGGGCACATTTTTCTTCCTGTGAATGAACTATTCATATCCCCAAAAAGCAATTTCATCCATTCCAAAACAATTTTATGAATTCAACATTAATTTGACAAATAGTTTCAGCTGGGAAGGGTTTCTAAAACTTAGACTGGCATAAAAAATACCTGAAACAACCACTTCTTCCCTTCAGTTGTCACCAACCCTGACACAGCAGCTCTTCTTGAAATGGACACAGGCCCCTATTTTGGGCCTCTAAGGAAAGGTTGCTGCACAGCACAGGGAACATTTTCTAAAATTATCATCTCACTATCTCTTCTTTCATACTGTTCATCTTTGTATAAACTGCTCATGGAATTCCCTGGAACAGGGGCTGGAAGCCAGGTGTCAGATCTGTTTGCTGGCTCAAAGATCCTGCCAAGTGGTCTACTGAAAACCAACATCCAAAGGAGGAAATTAAAAAAGAAGAATGAATGCTTCAATAAACCACCACACTTATTCCTAAAATTTGCCTTCCTAGATAGATAGGATGTTTCATGCCTTCTGTCAGGACCCTCTCCAAACAGAGTAATTGAATTCTGTTATCTCCATTGTTTCTCACATCTGACTTATTATTATTCATTCAATTATTTATTTATATTCATTTTACCAAGCTGGTAAGGTTAGCTCCTAAAACAAACTGATGTCACTGACCCTTGAGAGGAGGAGTCATTTAATCAAAGAGAACTAAACACAGACAGTTGTGAGAAGTTGTCATTAGCCATTAAATGGCTGCCTACTTCCCTGCTGAGGTACTTGTCTTAACAGTCACTAATCCAGTGACACACCTGAGGTCTTTACTGAAGGATCATCTGGATTTATTATCCACAGTGGTTAAATACTGATACGGAGCGATTCCATTAGGAAACCATTTCGAGTGTGGAGCTGGAATGCAATGTGTAATTCTTACAGCTAATCACAAGGAAGAGAATTTGTATTCAACATGAAAGAGAAAATACTGAAAAAGAAAATATTCATGTATTTGAGTAACTATTTTAAAAGGAAGTCTTTCTAGGGGATTGTTCTTTTGGTTGGTTTTGAGGATTGGGGTTGTTTTGGGGGGTTTTATTCCCAAATTATAACTTAACCTGAAAGAATTGAGATTCCAAGAGGAAAGTGGGTTGAAGACATAAAAATGTAGGAGAGAGAGGGAAATATTTCTTCTCAGCTAATTTAGGGTCACTTTATGGCAAGCACTCACAGCCGCTGCTGTGGAGAAAAAGCCCTGTTAACAGGACACGCTGTGTCCAGAGCAAAACCTCTTCTGATCATTTCTTAGCATTGGCCTTAAAATCTTTTGAAGCAACTACATCTCATCCTAGACTCAAAGTCATACTTCATGGGATGATTCATTCCCTGAAGTCCATTAGAAGAAAGTGTTATAAATATGTGCATCCACTGACTTTTGTCTTTTCCTTTTTAAATCAAGCACCTTATTCTATGCAAATTTGGAGTCAAAGATGCATTTCAGATGTAATAAAGCCAACTGGCCCAGAATCAAGAAGTTTCTCAGGTGAAGAAACCAAATCTGCTTATACAAAGGAAAAAGTCTTATCCTGCAGTGTTAGAGCAATATGTTCTTCAAGTCCTAACCATTATGCATTCCATTTATACCACTTCTTTAATCAAAGCTGAACCTAGTGAATTGCAAATAAGAACGAAAACATTAAATGTGAAAGGCCAACTTGCTCATCTATATTTTTTGTCAAAGTGACAGTTTTAAAATTACATAGGTAAAATACTTCACTAAATAGGGTTATAAATGTGTAATTCATCATGGGAGAACATTTTTATGCGGTTTAAAACTACTCTTTTATTTTAAGAGGTGAGGACGCAAAACGGTAGGCTTATTCTTCATCTTTTCATTTTGCAGTTTATTTTTGACATAGCACAGATTCAGCACAGTTGGAAAAGCTCTTGGAATGGTATTTGTACCCTTTTCTTTCTAAGCTGTTGCTTACCAGTGAGCACATTTCAAAGGTGAGCCTGGTTAGTGTGTGTGCATACAGAGCACAAGCCTGCTACTGGGTAAGACCCTCATTGCTTCACAAAGCCCTAGTGCTGGTAAAATGGGGACACTATTCTGTGCATTGGCCCCTCCTCCCGCTCCCACCACACACACACACACACACCCCCCACACTCCCCACACCTCCTTCCCCAATCCTCTCGTAATGTACTGTGTTGCTGAAAAAGGAGAATCAGATTTGTTATCCCACAATTAATGGGAATTCCTGAGTAATCACTCTGCAGCTCCATGTTAGGTATATGGTTCCCCAGTGGCAAGGGATTTGCTACTCCTTTAAACACATATCACTAGGAAAACTTAGAGAAAAATTAAACCTGAAGAAATAGGGTAAATTCTTTACGAGAAACTCTCATTGTTTTGCTGTAATTTACTTAGAATCCTTGTTCTTCATATAAAGTGTGAATTCACATGCTGAGATTGCAACAAAGGATTAAGATAAAACTCCTGGTTATGAGTTGGGGAAGAAAAACATCATTGCAAGGTCATATAGAAAATGCAGTCATCACTGCACCCAGGTAGTCTGCTGCATATGATGTTTTTGAGAGGCAGGCAAGTACAGAGCTTGAGGCAGGATAAGGAACTGACACAGAAAGAAAAAAGAAAGGAAAATGTGATCTGACTCCTGTTACGTCCCGGGGAGATTGTCTCCAAATTCCACACCTGCACTAGGTCAACCACAAAGACAGTGACCCAGAATAATATACCTCAGGTCTAACATTAACCCCAGTGCCTCGTGGGTCTTGGTTCAGAGCACTTCACCCGTGTGATTGTTAACATCTGTCAAGGAACTAATTTCTTCCTCCCATTAAGTTCCCTGGGTGTGAGATTGAGGCCACCATGGAGAGTTGAGCAATAAAGTTAACCAACAGCTGCACTTTGATTTCAAGAGCTTTCAGTTGCATAGTCAGTCCCTACATGGCCCCAGTCCCAGAGGGCATTCACCAAAAGTACTCCCTGGTACATGAAGAATGTGAGTCTCTGAGTGCTTTGACATGCATTTAGGGGAAGATGATCTCAGTGCTGGCTGCTTTGAATCCTCTGCAGGAAGACATGATACCCAGACCCTTGAGGAACCTGCTGCCATTCCTGAGAAACTCAAGATTGATGCAGACCACGCTCCTTCCCTCAGTTTCCCTTTAGTTGGGATTTAATCACAGGATTGTTTCCCATTTCCCTGTGGCTGGACAGGCAATCTCAGGTGGACAAATTTTCACTGTAGGTAGCGAGAACTTTCAAAGTAAATGGGTTGACATCACATGTTTTATTATGAAAGGAAAACAAAAATATTTTTTCTGTGTTTTCTGATGCCTTTTTCTTACCTCTGGTAAAAAGGCAAAACAAGCTGTGATGAGGGAGTTGCATAAACCCATAATTTGGCAGCCAATTAGTCTTTGATTTAGACAGTTCCTTTTTGAATATACTTTTTTTTTTTTTTAATGTGATTCCTTGCAGCTGAGAAATTTACATTTTAAAAAGTGCTTAATGCCAAGGCAGTAGTGGAATCCCACATTTGTCAAAGAAGTAAACTGAGACAAAATCCAGCCCTTGTTAACATCCTAGGCTGGAACTGTTCTAACGGCAAATGAAAGAGAGGAGAGGGAGAATTTTTCCTGTGTTGGTACAGGGCTTGTGGGGACAAGCAGGGGAGCCAGATTCCTTGTTACCTCTTCACCCCAGCTAAGACAGGACATAAACAGATGTGCACAGCAGACAGAAATACCTCCCACATAGCTTAGAGCTACTGTGCAAATTTGTCACCAAAGGTGGAGAATGGACAGCTCAAAGCAGGACAGAAAAGAGGACACTGTGAATGTAACCTCCTCCTGCTGACTGTCCAGAGAGGCTGCAGATGCAGGTGTGACACTTGAGCTGCAGGTGTGACACTTGAGAAAAAGCAAGGTAGCTTCTAAATTTAAACTATACCAGCGCAGGCATCTCGTTTGCAGTCTGGTTACAGTCAGCTCTCAAGGCTGTGTATAGATCTAGTGGCAAGAACAAACTGCAGCTTCTGTCATAAATGCAGATGCTATGGCTTGCTTCATTTTAAACGCAGTCATGTCAGAACCACACTGACTTTGTACTGAATACAAAAGGAGAGAAAAAATACTTCACTCTAGTGAGTGAGTTCTTCACACTGCTGGAAGAAACACTAGCCTTACTGAAAGGGGAAAAACACCATGAGCATTGAACCCTACTAGAAATAACAGTTTCTGAGTATGCAAAGCTAGCCAATCAAAGCTATGGCATATTCCATATGGGTGTACATTTTGGTGAAGAATGTAGTTAGGAGTCAGTTGAGTTATAGTGGATGTGGATCAAGAATTTATATCCTTTGAATATGTCTCAAGACACATTTCTATCTTCTCTTTCTGTTTCCTAACTGGACGCCTGACACTAGAACACCCACAACACGCTTTGGTCTTGATAACACCAAAGTCTCGGTTCCTGACAATTGGAGCATACAGCACAGAGAGAACACCTGACCTCGTTTCTCATGCTGGAAAATTTTACAGAGAAAAACCAGAAGTCTAACAGACATAGAGATAATTCCCTTAATAATTAGTCTGTCAGCTGCTGCTGTTGCACTGATCCTCTGGGAGACCAAGCGGAGACCTGTGGTCCTTGCACATCCTGGATGGGGTTAGTGGGAAGCCAGCTCCTGTTGGTACATGAGAAGTAGATATCTTGCAGGCTGGGCAAGAGAGAGCATCAGACGCTGGGCCATGCAGGATACCCCAGCATCTGTGAGAACATCATCAAGAAGATGGAGACAGTAAATGGTAGGGGAGAAGGAATTTCTGAGCAGGTATCAGGAAAGCATCTCTCATTCTCAGGTAAATCAACCAATAGAAGAGGTTGCCCAGAGAAGCTTGTCCAGACCCATCTAGATAAGGCCCTGTGCAACCTAATCTGACCCCACAGCTGGCCTTGAGTTAGTACTATGTTTGACTAGAGACCTTCTGAGGTCCAGCCCAATCTGAATGATTTTATAACCTACCCAAGAAATGCCAGAAGGAATTATGATGAAGCTCTTGTGATGATTTAGGAAGCAGAGGGCAGCACCTCAGAAATGTGTATAGCCCTGGAGTAGATATATCAGCTAGGGGATTCTTTTTGTTTTCAAATTCCTTTGCAGAGACAGCATGGGATTCACCTCCGCTAGCAGTGAGGCCTCAAAGTTAAATGTCCTGTCTCAGCCAGCTCTGATTCCCCTTCATAATCAACGGGAATAAAGGGAATTTCATCTTGTCATAGCAGAGGGTCCAAAATGACGAACTGAATGGGCACCATCATTATGGAGGCTACAGTGTCTCTTGTCTAGAGAGATGGTGCTCTGGTGAATAGCTTAGGCATGTGTCTCTTCCACAATAAAGCCTGAAATGCGCCCTATCCTAAAACTGAGGGAGATGCTGCCAAAACTCACATTTGCATTTGATCAGGGTACTGAGTTGGCATTGACAGGAACTGCATGAGCTCAGAGACACTTTGAGACAGGGACAGCATTTGCTAGAAGTCTGAAAAGCAGAACATGTGAGGGCATAACTCCTGCTATGATCCCCTCTAACAACTCTGTGCAGAGTGACACTGGTTAAGCCCCCAGAATGAGGCATGGGAATGTCTACACAACAAGTGCAGGGAGAGCAGGAAAATGCAATTTCAGTGAATTGGCTGGGATGGGATTTGCCAGATTAGCTCAGCACGTATAACTAATTGTGTTTATCCTGCCCAAGCAGCAGGCATCAGTGTAATGTGCCTGGAGTTGTTATGCACTGTATGTTTCTCATCCAGGTTTCCCTAATCCGTTCTACACACACATCCCTTAGGGAATCTGTCAGCTCTAGGTGTAATACTCTGGTTTAATCTCTCCTATCCTTCTGCCAGACCATGCAACTCAGGCCTCACTGGAGTCTCTTGTGCCTCCATGAGCTTCCAGGTGTGTAGGAGAGAAAGAATTATGTCTGCTCTGTTCTGGTTAGGCGTATAGATCAATTTCTTCCAAAATCTTGTGCTGACCATTTAGGACTGCCCCAAAAGAGCTGTTAGGTGTCTGCAAGAATCAGCATGTGGGCTGTAGGATGCAAAGGCAAAACCTTTCCTTAGTTTCTCCTGGATTCTCCTAGATACAGAAGTACCCACATACTTTTTTACATCAAACTTCCCTCGGTGCCTAAAGATCTTCTGGGTGTGCACAGATAAACCTTCAATTCTGACAGCACTGATGAGCTCCATCTCACGCCCTAGCCCAACTGACATTCAGAAACCCACCCTAACTCTCTCTCAGTTTCATATTTTTCACCTAACACACCTACAAAATTAGGGTCTTTATCAAACACTGAGGTTTCCACAGCTTGCTTTGAAAAGGCACTCAGAAGAGGAGGTTTCTGTTCCTGCCTTTGCGCTGTAGTTACAGCATGTCTAGATCACAGAAGGGACAGAAGGCATTCAATCCCCACCCTTACCTAAAAGGGTTCAAGCCTACAACAACATCCCAAAGGAGTGTCTGAGAAACACAGGCTCTTACACCCAGGCTGTTTACAATCCTCAGCCTCTTACTGAAGGTTTTCCACTACACAGGAAATGGTTAATTTCATAGGTGCTGAAAGCAGAAGGAAAGAGTATCCTGTACCCACTTAGCAGAGCACCAGAACCCACATCCCTCAGGGAACGCACTTGTGCTCCTGCTCTGACACCAGTGATGTTTTTTAATGTGCACTATCCGCAGAACAAGTGAAAAGAGAGCTTCCACACTCCAGCACCCCACAGTCAGGTGTTCACAGTACCTCCAAGGAGCAGTGAGACATGGATTGCAGCCTCCCCAAGGAAATGTGGGAGCTGAGTGTGGGCTGCTGCTTCTTGGGTGACTGCACTGGGCTGTTACATAAGAAGGTGGCAAAGTTTCAGCAGCATATCTGTATCTGGAAAAAAAACAAAAAAGAAAAAGAAAAAGACAAAAACTATGTGAGACCTCTATACCACTTTGGAAGATAAAGATAAAAATACTCTGAGAGTAAAATAACAAGTTGTGGAGTCCATGTAGATGAAGGCACCGGCTGCCATGGTAGCATATCACAGGGGACAAGACCAATTCCTGTCCTTAGATCAGCTCTGGTTTGCAGTGCACTGCTTGCAGAGGGAATAGCTCAAGTCTTGGGAGCAGCTTCACTACCCATCCCTTTGAAAGTTAATTTACATAGACAAAGCAGCACTTGTGCTGTGGCCGTTCTCCTATTGCTCCAGAGCTAACCCAGCTCTCTAGTTGGAACTTTACTTACACCAGGTAGACAGACTGCTTCCTGGCAAATAAATTTTGGGTGTGATTGTTAGGATCTTCAAGACAGCAAAGCTGAAAAATGTTGCTCCATGAAAAAACACTTTTTATCGATTTTAGGGAAGCCAAGCCTACTTTCCTGATTTCTTGTTTCTTGCTCAAGAGAGAGCACAAGCATCCAAAAATGAAATCGATGTTATGAGGAGATAATTTTCTTTGTACCCCTTTTTACACACCTCTGTAAATATATTTAAAAGGGTTCACAGAGACAAAAGAGAAAAAAAAAAAAAAAAAAGACAGGTTTATGACCTTAGGCTGAAAGTATCACAGAATTGAAAATTTTCCTTGTCATATATTTTTAAATCAAGACACATTTCTCTCTTTTTTCCTTCAAAGTACCGGGGGGGGGGGGGGGGGAGGGAGGGGTGGCGGCGTGTTTGTTTTTTTTTCTATTGCCACTACCTGGAAATAGTTTTCAAAAGTGTGCTCTTACTCGGTTTTTTGGGGTTTTTTTATTTATTATTATATTTATTCCCTTTTTATTAATGGTTTTAGCAGACTTACTTTCCTGTATATTTCTGCTTGTAATTTAAAAAGATGAAACAAATGCTTTAAACAAAAGTCCTTTTTTCAGCCAGCAATTTTTATTTTTGTATAATATTTTACATATAGAAAGCTTAAGAAAAAAGAAATTAAAATGCTTTTGCAAGAAACAACACAGACCATTAAAGTCTTTGGGCTTTTTTCCATAAATGGCTCAAATCTGCCATCTACTGATATAAAGTAGAATTCAATGGAACCAGCCACTTGGATTTTTTCCCTGGAAAAAATCTTGCTTACCTTCCAGACGTGCAAAAACAGTGTCATCTAGTGGCTAGTTCCAAGACTACTCAGACAATTAAAAAAAAAAAAAAAAAAAAAATCGAGATAGATATATATATTTATCAAAATATCTATTGCTGCTGGCTGCACAACAAGCTACTTAGCCATTTTGGAGTGGATTCAATAGGCATAGTGTCCTGCAACTCCAGACAAATCTTTGCAGCCATCCTCTGAGGTGACATATAAACCTCTACATTTATTTGTAGTTTATTTTAAAAGCAGCAAAACAAAAGACTGTGCAAATTGCTTTTCAGGTTAAATGCACCCTTTATTCTTGCTTCTTTTGTACTTTTGGTTTGTTATTACTTTTATATTCCCCTTACTGGATCATCTAAACTTTCAGTGATTTTGGAAGGATAAAAAATAATGGGTTTTAAGCTTGCTTTAAAAGCAGAGAGATCCAGCTCTTTTTTTGACAAAAACAAATATAATTTGTGAAGTGATCCGTACTTTGTAGTTTGCCACCATAATAAACAAAACACATAAAAAATATCTATAGTTTTGCTGAGTTTCCTATTTCCTCCACCATTTGCTGAGCAGTGCTTCGAAATCACAAATGCATCCTGTCGAGCTCGGTAAACATGAAGAGAGTGATTTTTATTTGTACACACACCACGTACCAGGTTTTCAGATACATTGCTAAAAGTGGGGAAAGGGGGCATTGCCATAGACAAGGACTGCCCCTGGGACTCAGTGCCTAAGTACCTGAAGAATCAAGTAGTCAGTCACTGGGATTTTCAGATACTTACCTTCAAAATTGTTTTCAACATTTAGGCCATCTTGCTTAAGGGCGAACAAATTCAGATTCAAGTCTGATGATACAGATCTTTTAAATGTACTTTGGTAACGATTCCTCCCGGAATCCAATGTGCAGGCAACCTTCTATGCATGTGTTGACTTAGAGGCAGATGAAGATTTCACATTGCTCCCTAGTGTGCCTCTGATGAGAAAAAGAGGCTCAATGCTCACAAAAGAGTGGTGTGAGATCCATTCTATATTTGAGAATAGAAACGACCCTCTTTCTCTGGGTTAACTTTCCTTAACTTCAGGCTTGAAAAGATTACCAGATGCTCACATCTCATCCAATTGCCTGAGGGTTCTTCTAATGGTTAAGGAAATAAATGGGTGATTTTGAAGCACTTTCCTTCTAAAATTTAGATACCTCCTCCCTGTAGAAGTGACTTGAACCACAAAGGCACTTTCTACTTCCCCTCAACTACAAAAGAGTGTAGAAGTAGTACTCAGAGGTAAACAGTTCCAGACAATCACAACTGATCAGATGAAACTCCATTTCTGTGTAGAACTGGGCATAGACCTAATTCTTGTTGGGAAAAAATTATATTAATCTTGCTCTTAAGATCTCATTATTAGCCTGGGCTAGTTCCACTATTTTCCAAAATGTTTTAACATTGTACGTGAGGGACATTCCAGTTAGAGGGCAGATGGAAAAGCTGGAGTCTTTATTTTGATAATCAGTTTATCTGGATACAGAAAGTTTAAGCATGACAGTCCCTTGGTAGGAATCACCCAACACACTGAATGTCCTTCGGAGCTCATTGGGAAAGTCATAGAGGCAAATAAAAAAATACAAAAAGGATTTTTTTCCTTAACATTAAAAATAACACTCATGCAATATAAACCAAAACTGCATCTTTAATTCCAGCATCAAAAAGACTTTGCAAGCTCTCAGAAAGTGTTAAAACTGTCATTTAAACAAGTGTGATGCCTCAGTAACACAGATGGGGGTATGTGGAGCAAGAGATTATGTGGCCATGTGCCTTCACTCCCGTTGAGTGAAACATTTCCAGAATCCAAGAAAATAATTCTGCACTGAGCACACCAGGTAGGCAGACTAATACAGCTTCAGTGTGGGCTGTTTTCATCCATCTCACAATTCTCAACCTAAGAAATACTTTCATAACCAGCAACAGACACTCACTAGGAATTCGATGTGCATTTCTTGGCACTGATGACAACAGTGTCAATGCCATTTAAAATGTGGTCTCACAAAGGCTCAGACTATTCAGAATGAACTGGTGGAACACGCTGGTCAAGAAATAGTAGAGGTGAACTGCATCAGCAGTCAATAGTTCAAGGAGGAGGGGTGTTTTTAAATGTAACAGTAATACCAAAAGTTGGAAGAAAAGAAGCCATTCATGGTCTGCATATTCAGAGGGCTAAGCCAGGGCTAAGCACCTGATATTGGATGCAGCCATAAATCACACAATGTTTTCCATCAGAAGGCTGTTGTACAGAACACACACCACCAAGTTAGACACTGGAGTGCATTATAGATGTGTCCAATATCAAGTGCTTAGTCATGGTATATTAAGAAAATCTGACCAGAGCTCCAGCCCTTCCAAAATACTTGCCTGCTGCTGTGAACGATGCAACAAGACACCTCTCTGATAGACTTTTTCAGGTTGCCAAAACAATGCAGCTAGCTTCCAGCCTCTCTTCATTGACCCTCAAGAACTGGAAACATGTTTTAACCCAATGTGCCAACAGCAGCATAACTTTTAGAGGGAAAACAGCCTCAGCCTGGGGGATCTTAAACCCTACATCCTTAGAGGGCATTCCAAGCACTCTGGACTGCCCAGTAGCGAGCACAAGGGACTGGCCTCCCTCACTGATGAAGTTGCACCACCGGATGGGTAAGAATGCAAGTCTTTGGACCAGAAGGAGAACAAGCAGTGAAGACAGTCTCATCTGAGAGAAGGCATAATCCGAGTAAAAAAGAGTTTTTCATCCCTTACTTCCTTTCTTACCAGCCACCACCGTCATCCTATTCTGTCTGGTGCTCAGTCTCAGAGCCAGTTTTGCTGCATTTTTACTGCCACAATTTCACTTCCCATAAGCTTTGGGAAGACGCCTTGGCAGTTCATTTTCAAGATTCCCTGAGTACTTTCCCTTTGTACTTCCCACTCGTCTTTAACCACTTCTTCTTTCCATACAGAATAGTATTTGGGAAAGGGCTGTCTTTCTGCTCTGTGCTTGTATTGCAGGCAGCATGTGTCAAATCATGTCCCTGAGCAGAGCTCCCAGGAGTATTTGATTAATATATAGAAATAAAATTGTCATTCTGGACATTATGGAAACATCTAGTGTGTTGGAGTCCAGGGCATTCCTTTGGTTGCCCTGAAGGGTCAGGGACCTGGGCAGGGGGGTCTGGGACCCCAGCCCAGAGCCCAGGGCTCAGAGAGACACTGGATTTGATTTCAGTCCATGGGAGAGGCTTCTTGCACTGCAGGAAGCATTGCAGGCCACAAGAGTGTGAAAAATAGTAGTTTAGTATATCACAGGGTGAAAAAACAGTGGGTTTAGGATTTTTGGCATTGAAGTGAATGGGGCAAGATGGAGAATTTAGGGCGTTGTCTCTTTCTTCTTCCTTCTTGTTCCCTCACTCCATTTCTGCAGTGACGTTGGCACAAAGTAGTTAGTGAGGATTGGGTCAGAGTAAAGATGACCTTTTTAGTAGTAGTGATAGACATTGGTGATAAATAGTAAATAAAAAATACGTAGCAATTAGTATAAAAGATAAGGACAGCCCAGAGACGGGGGGAGTCACCAGATGTCCAAGCCGCGGCAAACATCTTTTGGACACTGAGAAAATTGTAAGATAAGAACTAATAAACGAAGCATGTAACCTTGAAGACTCCGTCTTTTCCTGCGTTTGGCACAGAGCTTTGCAGAGGGCCAGAACTCTAAAACCACCTGAATGCCGGGGAATTTAAGCTCCTGAAAAGGAGCCCCCGACACTAGTGCATCCATATCTGTTGGGGATTCTGAGATTAAAAGAAAGTTGGCACAGAACCAAAGATGTAGATAGTCTTCTTTCAAAAACTGATGTTATTACCTCTCTTGTCTTCAAAGTACTTTTCCATGAGACAGAGAGGATCAGCAACAGACCCCACACAATTTTGCTTGGGGACAGCTTACAAAATAAAAAGGTGAAGCATTACAAAGATGAGCAAGTCAGAGTAAAGACAAATCATTCCTGTGGTGAGTAGCTCCTTGCAGAATCAAAATTCATTTGGAAGCATCTTAGCATTGAGTTTTCAGGGCCCTGTATTGACAAATGAGACTACCACCAGCAGACCCAGGGCAGGAGTTTTATAAATGTTCACTGTTCCTCCTGTTTATTGAAGCTTTGCTCATGCATCTAAATGACAGAACTAGAACTTGCTTGCCACTTTAGGACATTGCTGCCTGTATTTCAAAAAATACTTCTATGGTGACCTTGATCAATCAGTTTGCCCCAACTCAGTGGTTTTATCTAATGATAAGTATCACAGAGAAAATGTAATGGTACTGAATCAGTGACAAAACTACCACTGCCTTGCAGTGCCTTTGGATTTTTTCACACACATCTGCTAAAATCATAAGAAAATAAGTATTGGCAAACTAAAGGGGCTATGATTAATCTTTTGTTTTCCAGTGTCACCATGTTGCACTGTTGCGACTTTGCCTGTGATAATAGTAATTAAAACCCCTGCCTTTTTCAGCTTTCTTACTTGAAAAATGTGTTCATGCATAAGCAAATATTTGGATGACGCATGTATAAAATATGTTAAAAGTATAGTAAATGCAATTGGGTGTTTTGAAAGAAATTTGGCATGTCAAATATTTTTAACTGATTAATTTTTCTCCTAGTGTAATGAGTTAGGTGTTGTACCATTCATCACTTTCCATGATTCACTGAGCTTATATAATATCCATTTGCCTAGCACTGCTTATTTGAATACCAGTTCCACCCCTGCAACAAAAACTGCAATCTTCAAAAATATCTGTTCCCACATTCATTTTTCACCAAATTCACCTGATGTAAGTAGGACTTTAGGAAGACTATGGTAGCCTAATAAAAACATTTATGAGAACTAGTAATCACAAAATAATAGTTAAAGGCATATTAAATCTTAATTTTGCCGACTTTTACAGTAGGCAAAGATATACAATGGAGCCTACTTCAAAACTTTTAATTCCAGATGCATTTTGCACCAAGAGGAGCATGAAATTTATTTCTTCTGCTTTCCCTGACAAAAAAAACTTAGCCTCTGAGAGACTCTTTCTAACCTTTCTTGAGTAAAATCATGTCTTTCATATTTCCAGTTAAATCATAGCATATTCAAAGTGTGACTCCTTTAAATTTCGATTATAATATACAGTTCATTAAAAAAATATGCAATCCCTGTTATATTTTTAAATCTCAGTATAAAATTAGTAGCAAAGATATTGAAGAATCTCTGTAATACCAGAAGTTGAGATGATGGGCTTGGACATGTGTTGGGGGTTAAGTTTGCTCCTTTTTGTCTTAAACTTTTTTTCCCCATAAGTTGCTAAGAAACAAAGCGCTGGTAACACAAAGTGTTACTGGCTACTGGTGCTGGTTACACAAAGTGCTTGACTAACACAAAGGAGGGGGAAGATCACTGAGTTTTGGGGCAGGAAAAGGACTGGGCTGGGGGAGCTGGGGGTGCTGGTTTTGCTCTGGGCATCGGAGAGGACGGCCAGGCTGCTGCTTGCTGCGGGAGAAGTCCACTGTCAACAGTAGGTCCTGGGAGATCTACCATCATCATCTGCTCGTGGGCCCAGGAATTCTGAGCTCCTTTGCCTGCCCTGCTGGAGCTGGGCCAGCCCTGTCCAGCTGTCACAGCTTCTTCAACACTGCTTTTTTCTTTTTGCTACGCTGTAGCCCCACACTCCCCTGCCTGCCGGAGACGTCCTGCCATTCCATCCACCAGCCGGGGAGTTTCCATCGTTCCATCTTGGTGCTCTTGGGTCCCAAGAGTTCAGACTGTCCCGGGCTTTGTTTCACAAAGCCCCTTGAGGTTCCTGGTTCTGTTTATTGTTAATGCTGTAGTTGTTGTTGTTGTTTGTTTGCCTTGTTATATTTACTAGTAAAGAACTGTTATTCCTTTCCCCATAGTCCTGCCTGCAAAAGCCCCTTTAATTTTCTAAATTATAATAACTCGGTGGGAAGGAATAGGAATTCCCCATTCCTAGAGAGGCCTCACCCCTCCCTAGCAGATACCTGTCTTTCAAACCAAGACAACATGCCAGGGAGGAAGATAATAAATGTGGATAATCAAGGTTCACTTCCTTGATTAATTTTCAGGTACTCTTTTTTGTGCCACCCCTGAAAATTGTTCTTTTATCAAGGAAACAAGGAAAAAGAATAAGCATCTTATCCAAATATATATGAGGGTCAAGTTGTGTTCCCACTGGATTAGAAAATGTATTCCCACTGGATTAGAAAAAGAATTCCAGAAGTACATGTGTTTTTTCATATGTAGGACCATGTTCAGAAGTGTTTTGATGCAGCCACAAGATCAGGGCTAAATCTCAAGTGTGATATGAGCAGAATCTGCCTCCTTGCAGGTCCTGCCAAGGTTAGGGCATGTAGTATGTGCTGAGACATTCAGAGCTGTCAAGACTTGAGCACTTCCACAAATGCTCACCAGCAAAACACACACAATACCAGATTTAGGCAGAAGAAGAGAAGATCTGAACTACAGATTTGAGTACATACATCCCCTCTGTGACTCTGTCCCTCTGCTTTCACATTGCAAGTACAGTAACCTTCTTCCCTCTCTGCCTATTAAGATCCCTAATTTTATTAAAGCCTATCATCACTTATTCATGAAAGCATCTCTTTAGCACATCCAATGTGACTGATCCCCAAGGTTAGAGTTACAATGACGGACAGGAACATGTGCGTTTGCGCAGAAGCACTCTTCAAATGAGTTTCTTTTCTAACTTTTTCAGTGAGCAAGGTCAGTCCGATTGGTTTTGTTCAGCTGGAACACTTTAACAGTAGAAAATTAGGTTGTGCAATATATATACTTTGCCACCTGATCTCCAACGTGAGTACACAACCTAGCTCCAGTGATTTTCTTTAATGAGGTGGAAATGTATATAACAGTTTTAAATATGCAGGCTAACATTTTCCTCCATCTACAATTATGCAAATTGTCATATAGTTGTCTCTGCATGACAGAAGTAATAACATCTTATAGAGACCCTGTTAAAATTCACTGAAATCGTCTACACAGATGGATATGATTTTAGAGCAAATACAACACAGACTCATTAATTAGTTACAAACCACCACCACCATCTCCTAGCAAGCTAGGTGACACAGACTAAGGCATGTACTGTGTAAAGATATAATTTTGTGTTCACAGTAGATGACTGAAACAGTCCTTAACAGTTAAAAAGATCAAAAGTAACAAGAAAAGTCACAAGCTGTTATTATTTTTCAAGACTTAGAGGAAATACCACATATTTTCCACACACACTCTTGATTTTAGGACAAGCAGTACGATAACCATCCTTTGGCATTTTATGGGATGTTTTCTTTTCAATTCCACTTCATTTAACTTTAATGGCGACATTTTAAAAGGAATTTAATTGATATAAACATTTCTATAAACACTAGTATTCAAAAAAAATAACATTCAGAATATTTAAATAGGGCTCATGAGCTCCATTTAGAGCACAAATGAAGTGTGAATTGGTATCTCACACCTCCTCTCCTAGCTCTTGCTTCATTTTTCTCTATGAGACAACTCATAGTCCTTCACAGTCTTCAGAAAAATCCTAAAGCAAAATCCCCTGATGTCAATGTGAAGGAAGAAGATACCTTCAATGGCTCTTTCCTGGCAATGGAAATAATAGCACCTTCGAAGAAGCAGGGACTCTTGCTGAAGGCAGAAAAACTAGCCACAGGAGAACCCCTTTTCACCATGCCCTCAGTAATTATATTTTCCATTTTACCCTTTTTGGCCATGTTAGTCACCTTTTCCCATCAGGGGAGGATACACTCACAAGGGTTTCTGGAGGGAAGAGCAGCTGGCCTATGATTCAGACTTTCCTGTGGCTCCATGCCTTATCTGTGTGTTCAGTCACAGGGGGAGGCCATAAAGAGGAACTGTAGTTTCTTCTTCATTGGTGCCTTCAACTCATTTCTGTTTTGAAGAGATAAATTCACAGATTCTCTCACCCTACCCCTTGGCCCCTTGACCCCGTGCATCCCTTGCCCTTCATAAAGTTCACAAGATTTATTCATTAGCATACAAACCTACATGTTTTAGAGACCTGATCCTTCTCTTTTTCTTTTTTTCCCTGATCTGATTCTAGCCATGACAGGGTTAATTTTTGCGGTAGCTTGGAGGGGGCATGGGTAAGACAGGGAGCTATTCTATACCACCTAATTCATTGCTGGGTGCAGGGAGAAGGACTCTCATTTTCTGAAGAAAGAGTTCCTTGGCATTTAGCAAGCATGTCTGAAGGACTAGTTGGGGTCAGCTATGGTCTCCTCAGGTTGGGCCTGGTGAGTGTTTTGCATATGAATCATTCTCTCTTTTGTACACTTTTGTTGTTAATATTGTTGCTGCTACAGCTCATTTTTCGCTTCTCCTTGGTGTTTCCTGTAAATTATTCTTCTCTCAACCAGTGACTTTTGCGGGCGAGGGGGAGCGGCATGTGGCTTTGCAGGAGTACTAAACTAAAGAATACCATTCCTAAATTACGACATTCTCATTTCAGGTTCTCCTTTTCCTTCACACACCTCCTCTAGCCTATCCCTAGACAGTCTGGTGAACTCTAAGGGCCCTTAATTTCACAGCCACCTTCAACAGAAGTGCTGTTTGAATGAACATGACATGCTTATCCATGCGACAAACATTCTCACAAGCATAAATACACATCAAGCATGTAAATGCCCTTAAAATGCATGCAAATAATTTCTACATTGACTAAATTTTATCTGCACAGTTTTCAGGGCCATTCAGCAAGCTCCAGGCTGTGAGGAAATCTGCACGCTTGGAAGGAGGGACGTGCTCTTTGTACACCCACCAATTCAACAGGAAACATGAGCAGAGGAAGGAGGTAGGACACTTATGTCTGGGGACAGGCTGTTTCTGAGGATGACATGCAAGAAAACACAGGAAAAAGAGAGAGTCTGCACATGGGGCACTTACCTTGTTCTTCATACCACATAACAGAGCCCAAATATTCAATGGATGAGAGTCTTGAGCCTGAGTCATCTAAATCCCTAAATTAACATGGCAACCGATTCCACTTTTCTGGTCTACTAAAAAAAAAGAAAAAAAGCTACCTATTTTTACAATTTTAGGAGCTCTCTCCCTGGGAAAACAAGAAATGCCTATGTTACAGACCTATATAAAGAAAAAATAAATAAATAAATTAAGAACGAAATGCAGATACTTATCTCCAAATTACCTAAGAGTCTCATAGTCCAGTCAGTCCAGTTACACAGTTGGGATGTAAAAAACACTTAATGTTTAAAATACAGAAGATCACTGCAGAAAGAAAAGAGAGTTCTGGTTGGTTTTTATGGCACAAAATTTCGCGTCACAGGAAAATCGCTTCTCACAAAAATGTATTAAAGCTGCCCTTTGTGGAGGAAAGAAAAATCCCAGAGGTCAAGTAGAAGAGAATATGCCTCTAGCTTCAAGAGAAAGAACATGAACTTAATGGAGTTCTATTGGAAGACACTGGAGTCTGCTTCAGAGAGACAAAGGCTACAAAGAAAGAGCAGTCTTTATAATGAGAAACCTCTGCTCACTCTCTGAGTGTCAGGGACTTTGCCATTGACGTGCTATTCCTCTTCCTTCTGCTCATTCCAGCCAGGTCCATTGTGCGACTGTTTTCAGCTTTAATAGCTGTCTGCTCTGGACATCATTAAAAGTGCTGTGGCTTGAGGCAGTAATAAGTCTCGTATCTGTTTATGAATGGCAGTAATCCATAAACAAATAAGTTGTGTTTTGCCTGGAGACTTGCTGTGTCTTAAAAACACATCTGAGAATAATTTCTGCTTTAAGTTTTTGATTGTGATGAGTCCTATTAAGTCACAGGAAAATATAACTTGCACATTCCAGTGGTTATTCGGCGGTTAATGGGTCCCCTACTGTTCATGAAAAGTCTCTCTGTAAGTGCTCTCTTCACTGTAAAACTTACACAGCTCCAAATCTACTGATGCCGCCAGCTGGAGTAACAGGCTCCTCAAAAGTGACAGATTTAAAGGAAGAAATAGTAGAAGCTTGCTAGAGGCAAGTTATTTTAATATAATGCAGCAATGACAGCTCTCTACGTTTAATCATCAAGCTCCTGATTTTCTCCTCAGCCCTTGAATTTCACTCAAGTTAGGGATTTGGGTCGATGCTATTTAACACTGCTCCTTCTGGCTGTTGAGCATACCTGCCAGGTTCACGTTGGGAGCCGTGTTTATAACTTTTCCAGCTATTTTAAACAAAACCCTAAATAATTGCATGCATGAGAGACAGGCCTCAGAAGAGTAGCTGATACAGGTTTTCCAGGACATTTGTCTGCTCTGGCATTTTCAGCATGGTTCAGACACACTGATTGCACATTCTCATCCTTGCCTGTCCCATAAAGAATTTTAAGTCTTAAATATTGCTGTGGTGCCTCTCAAATATAAGCACAGCTATTTGTTTAATTAACAGCCACTATGGTCAAAGAGATATAAGAGTCCAGGGCTTTGGTTCTTGAGTTTCACAGATTTACACAGCGAACCACTGCACTTCATTATCATTTGTTTTTCCAAGCAGAATACAAGAATACCTTGGCTTGCACACCAGTGTATGTATGTTTGGGAACCTCAGCATCTAGGGCTCACACGTAAGGTCATGAAAAAAAATATTAAAATTTCCCCACATTTGAGTGGCTAATCAGAAAGAAAACAAATTGTGTTAAAAAAAAAAAAAAATCACCGTAGTTTCCTCCTCCTGCAGCTCTTAGAAACAAATTTTGATAACTTATAGTATCTTTGAGATGTAGCACTTCCAGAAAAATCATAAAGCTCTCCTTTCTCAGCAAGCCAACCTGCAGAATTCTAAGTGTATCTTCTACATGACTCTCTTGTTTCAAGGGAGACAGTCAGTTGTTTCCATATCCATCCAGAATTCTCTTTAACTAATTATTTTCCTCAGAAGCATCATCACATCTATATTGATTCTTCCTCCCACTTCCTTTATAAAAACTGAATTAGACTCATAATTCCAGTCGTCCTCCCTCTACATCCAATGTGAAAAGAGAAAAACAAATGACTGAGAAGTCCTACACTTCACAAAGGCAGAGTCCATTTTGCCTTTCCTTCGATTTCTGCCATACAGACCTGTTCATCTGAGACTATTGCTCTGGGCTTTCTTAGTAGACTATTCCATGAAAACTTTGTTGGCAAAACAAGATTCATCTGACTTCTTTTTCTGCCAGATTTAAGACCAAGTGCAGTTTATACTTCTCCATATTTTTTTTAAATGCTGCAGATGCTGACTACTTTCAGTACTCACATGTACTTTGCTGGTTAGACAAACCCCAAACTTGATGATCAGAAAATCCAGGGTTAAATATGGAACTTCAAGTTGGAGTAGAACCCTGGCAACACAATGGCAGGGAGACAGGAGAGAATAGAGGCGTTGAACAAATTTTATGTCTGGGCATATGAATCGGAGTAGACAGAGTGTCAGGCACAGGATAAAATGACAGAATCTGCATTACTGGGAGAGGTGAATGTGAGCATGAGAGAGTAAGAAAACTCAAGCAGGAAGCTGGAGATTGACCTTTGTCCAAAATTTAGAAGACTGGATGATATTCTGAGCATTGAAGTAAATCACTAGTCAATACAATAACATAATAGAATGCAACAATAATGGAAGGTTTTTATCTTAAAAAAAATCTTGTGGCTTTTGAAGTCTGACTTGCAAATTACTCTTTATAACTTTTTGAGGTAATACCACAGCTCTAAGAGCAAATTCTCAGTTGAAATCCAGCAATATGTTTTTGGCAATTGTTGATAACTGGAAGGGAAAAATTACACTAACAGCAAACACAAGGAAAAAAAAAAAAAGGAAAAAGAAAAGAAGAAAAGAAAATCCACATGCTGAGAGGGAAGCTATGCAAAACTTTGCTTGGCTGTCACTGAGCTCAGATTGCAAAATATCAATGGGAAAGGTCTAAGCTCTCTCTGCTTCTGGCCCTCTGTGTTCCATCATATAACAGAGAAAGCTGTCCACATCTCAGCAGGGGACTTAGCAAATTTGACACAAGATCATGTAAGCTTGTAAGTTTCTATCTTCACTTCCATCTCAGATGAAATATTGCTTTGCAGTGGTGCCCTTAAAAATGGAGAAAGCACACAGATTACCATTTCCAGTCACCATGGTCTTTTTTAGCACATTTCAGGCTTGTGTATCTATTGTGAAATCCATTTTAAGGAACAGAATAGGAGGGAGACTGTAGACTGCAGACTGCTATTGTAAGACATTGATTTGTCTCATCTCCTCTTCCTGTTCTAAAACCTGTTGACAAGGAAAATAATGTTCTTTCTTTCAGTCCTGCATTCTAACACCCTAAGCTGCCTGACTATTCTTTGCCTTGATCCTGTGTCAGAATAATGGCAATTAAATTTGAACATCCTGGGGTAATATCTAGCCATCATTTGAACCTAATTCTCAAATTAATACCCAGCAGAACAGCAGCGTCCAAAAAGTTTGTATACTGTAAACAAGAAATAGATGTTAATGCATCAGACTCGAAATAATCAAACAGCATCGATCTTAATGTCATTAATTCTTTTTTTATTTATTTAATCTGATTATTTTCCAGCCAAACAGACTGACATAGAAAGCCTCCATTCCTTTATGCTATTGGAGGTTAGTATCACACATGGGATTCGCTTCATCTGACTTTGTCTATCTAAAAGTTAGGCAGTCAGTCTCAGATAGCTGGCTGTTTCATCATTTGAGAATATGGAAGATTCATCTAATCTGTCTTCAATATTTATGTACTGCTTTAGTGAAGAATCTCTACTCCTTTGAGAGGGAACATGAGTGACTAGCTAGAATTAAGGTAATCATAAGGGGGCTAATGTTAACTGAGATGAATCCCTCTACACTTAGGACAATTTGCCCAGTACCCATCAAATACTCTCATATCCAGTTTCTCCCTTCAAATATAATGCAGCATTGGACATTTTAGTCTCACTAATGACAGGATGCTGAACTAGAAATGTCCAGAGATGTCTGCAAAGTTGAATTATGCTGTGATCCTATGCTTTCCTGACTCTGGCAGATTCTGATCTCTTGGCCTAAGACCAAAGTCAACATTTGCATTTTAGAAAATACCGTGTCCTTGACACCTCTCCCTTTTCAGTTCTATGCTTAGCAGTTGAATAAATGCTTTAAAATTAATCTGTTTGTCAATAGAGAGAGGGACATTCATAATTACTAAACCTTGCAAAAATCAAACTACGTCTTTAAAAATCTCTTTCACAACCCTGACCAACTGTTCATGTTCACTGTACTGCAGCTCAATATGCAACCAGAAGACTCTCTCACCAAATGAACAGTTGTGAGAGGTAACAACACATTTGAAGCCTCCACATGCTTCCAAGACAAAGTTACTTAGCATAGATGCCTTTGTAATTTTGATGTATTAGGAAAAGCCATTGTTCAGTAGAGCTCAGACTCTTGCCTTCACCTATAGAGAAGGGTGGCCAGGTGCCAATTTCCATCTGCCGCTTCTTCAGTGGTACAGAAAGACTGGCTGACTCGCAACCTTTTTTTTTTTTTTTTTTTTTTTTTAACCTTGGCTTCTCTTCTTTATTTAGTTATATGCTTTCTTTAATTGTTCCTTTCACTTGAAAATAAAGATTAAAAGGATGCTAACACAGGTTTTTTACATGGCTAACTTTGTAAGAAAGTGCTGGAGCACATTTGTTGATTGCTTTAAATAAATTCATACAGTCTGGCTGTGCTTTCAACTCAGCTAGGCATGAATTAATGCTTTTTTATTCACATGCTGTAGTGTCTCCCTGGACTTCTGAAACATTATTTAAATATATATTGCTAAGTAGATAAGGTTTTTAAGTTTCCAACTAAAGCTGTATAACACACATTAATTATGCAATTACTGTCTTGGGCCTGAATTTGTATAAGCAATCAATTTACTTAGTTCTTTCTGCACCATTATTGACCAATATGCAGATATACATTACACATGCATGCAAAATAGTACTATAGATGAATTAAAAGCAGATCTTGCAGAATTTCCTATTCTGCTTGAGCAAAACTTCTGAACATTTAAACTTACTTCACTCAACCTGGAAACTTTTGTTTAAATTTTTGTCTACTGTCTTAGCATCAAATATTCCAGAAAATCTGACCCAAAAAAAAGAAAAAAAAAAAAAAATATTCAGCTTAGAATAAAAAATAAAAATAATGAAAAATGGGGTGGTTGTGGTTTTATTGTAGTCCCAAGACAGAATCTAACAAGAGTCACTAGGATTCTAATTTAATCTTAGTTTATATCCAAGATATTGAAATTTTTGTAACTTTCTTTCTCAAGCCATAACTCTTTAAATGTGGACAATTTCAATGCTACAACAAAAGTACATAAAGATGTCAGTAACAACCTGTGCTCCCCAGGACGTTACAAAACCCAAGTCTCTGCCTTGTGAGCAGGCACAGTGGAACTTCACATTCCTGCTTTGTTCTGCTTTAACACACTGGGACTTGTCCTCCCTCAAGTAACCCGACACATAAGTCATGCCCCGTATAAGCCTCTTATTCAAAACAAAATTCTGATCAACTCGCTCCCAAGGCTGCTAACTCTGAGACTAGACCTTATCTGTCTTTCCTCTTTTACTGAACAATGAAAGCTCACTCTTAAATGATTACTAAATGCTTACATTTGGGGGAGGTCATTTGAATTTGAAGTATCTTACTGGATGGTGGGACATGTGGCTTCAATTTCTTCTTAACAGAGGAGCAGCTGAACCCACAGGCAGCCAATGCTCATCCTATGCTTTCAGCAAAAATCTGTCTGTTAGGCAACTCAGCAACACCACAGGATGAAGTTCTGGCCAGAAGCAAAAGGGAGAATGAGAAAAACTCCTCAGCCCTACCAAGACTGCAGTAGTGACAAGCAGTCCCAGCTTATGCAGCTGAAGTGGCAGCTGGAGTTAAACAGGGCACCTAACCTACCTGAAGCAGCATTACAGACTAATTTTCAGACAAGTAGACGAGCCCATGCATCCTCCACCTGGGCATCTACCAGCACGGCAGGTGTGTCAGCTTCTGTTAAATATCTGCCTAAAAGACCAATTTCCATAAAGCCAGATGGCAGTGATCAGTATAGTCAAGAGAGCCTGTTAGTCGAGAGAAGACCATTTCTCAAAGATGCTGCTTGGAATGGGAAGGGCCTGCATACCTACAGCACTGCAATCTACTTCCTTCAGTCCTACAGTTTGCTTTCTTCCCACCTCAGTACCTTCTCCTTTTCAGAGACATGGGCATATCAACAGGATCCAGCAAACTACTGAAAAACTTGTTACAGAAAATGTGGAAGCACAGTTCATTCTAAAGGGTCAACAAAGGACATGGTGGTACAGGTAAAATAGCATTTTTGCATAGCTATGAGTACTGGGATTGAATTTCATGTAAATAAAACATGACCTACAGATGAGATGGTTTAGGACTGAAGCCTTGGAGGGTTTTGCATCTGCAGAAGTCTGTCAGAGGGATGAATTCAAGGCTTGACACCAACCCAAGTGCTCCCAGAGGGCCAAGGTCACGGAATCATAGAATTATAGAATATCGTGTTGGAAGGGAACCCTAAGGACGGAGTCCAACTCTCTGCTCCTCACATGACTGTCTAACGATAACCACATGACTAAGAGCATCCTCTAGATGCTCCATGAACTCTGACAGGCTTGGTGCCGGGACTCCTAGCTCTGGCTTTAAATTTTAATGGAGTAGAAGGGCCTGGGGGCAGGGATTGGAGCATGGGAGCATTGACAAAGTCTTTTTAAGAAACTTTTAGGAATTCAGTAATGAGTTAAGCTGCCAACACAGATGTAGCCCTGAGAAAAGGGCAGAGAAACAGAGAAAAAGAGAAGGAATATATTTGCAAATAAAATTCATGTTTTAGCCATTCCACTGTGGACATTTTTTTCTCTTTTTTGATTAAAGTAGAAAGAGAGAGAACAAGGAAGGATATCTGAGAACTAACAACTTCCAGTGTGAATAGAAATGCTGGTATAGTTTGCTTCATATTAGGATAATGTTCAGGATCTGAATATCCAAGAATCATTAAAAAAATTCTCTGCTAGAGAAGATCTTTGCCTCCTATCCAGCACATGGCATAATAAGGCCCTTGCTCACAGAGCCACATTTCCTAAAACTACATTACTTGTAAAATCAATTGCTTTCTCAGGTAAGGAAAATTTTAAAGCTTTTCAAGTGGCAGAATTATCAAGGCTCCTTGGTAGTGTTTCTCCCCTTAGGAGACTTCTCTGCTGTTGCTTCAGCCTGGCAGGCCAGATGAAAGAACAGGAGAGAACAGATGAGGGACTCTACAGGCAGGGGTAAAAGGATCATTTTCCACCATTTACAAGAATTGGATCCCTCCACTGCACAGGCAGCTAAAATTAGCCTACTCTACAGGCCTTCAACTTTTCAAGCATTTCTAACAACTCACAGACTCAAATCATGCTTTACAGAGCCGTAAGAACCACCCTTACTGAAATTCTACTTGCATTGTTAAAGGAAGGAGTGTCAGGAAGGGTGTTAGGATGTTAGCTTCACCTCTGTTTTTTTCTTTTGTCCACTAGCTCCTTGTAGAAGTTTGCTGACAGCAAGGTAAATCTTGATTTATTTTTTTTCCTCTCTTCTTACTTTTTATTGTTCTGGTTCTCTGTCTCTCTCTCCAAGTGAGGTATCAAAAAATTATAAAGATTTATTGGTCTAAGTTGTGATGAAAAAATCACATTTTAGATCTCGGCAAAGATGACCTGAATGATGACCTTAATCAGAAGTTTTATTAATCAACAATTAATGAACATTATCATAAATATTTTTTATATTTATGGCATGCATGGAAGTTCATTTGTTCTAGCAGCAGAAGCAAAATCAGATTAAAATCTTAATTAAAATATGAAGAAGAGGTTGGCATGATCTTCAACACTGAAAGATTTCATTTTTTGAAAATCCGTCTCTCTCTTGTTGTCGCATTACACTATGATGTTAATGAGCCCTTTAGTTTCTCTGTGCACAGTAATACATTGAATCTTAGCTGTATATTTTAAATGATTGATGTTCCCCTAATTACATTTTATGATATATTGTGCTGTGTCACCTCTAATGAGTAGCAAACATGACATTACCTCACTAGTACTGAACCACAGAAATCAATAACTGACATTTATTCAATGAACTGCAAATTGTGATTCAGTAGCTTCTCTTTGTGTTGAGTAAATTCGAAGTGTAATTAATTTTCATGCATATTACAAACAGCAAATTCCTGTACGGGCTAACTTTAAAAGTGATTTGCTCCTTCCTTGGCTAATTACAGCACAGCAAAAACTCTCAAGCCATTATTCAGAGGGCTGAGAAAAATCAATGGCTTGACAGAAGTTATCCCATTAGATGGGTAGAGCAGAGTCATGCTTTATACTTTTGAGAACACTTCAGAGCCATTTTCTAAGACATGTCTTATCGAATGAAGGTGGTATCATTCAAAAACAATCTTGCCTACTTATATTTTTTTGTGCACAAAGATTTGAAAGAAACCCCCTGTTAATTTTCCTAACAGGAAAAAAATATACAACTAAGAAATATATAAGTGCTTTTTTCAAAAGAAATGCACTGTCAGGGGTCTTCAGAACTCGTACGAAGAGTGTTGAGTCACTGGAATTCCCAGGTGATGGTTTTGCTTGTAAGTAACACCAAAGTTTAAAAATCTAGTTCTTGCTGCACCTTTCAAAACTTCTGCCTAAGGCTTTAGTTAGCTTGTGATTTCTTTACTGAAAATGTCCACTCAAATCAGAGGAGAGCACCAAGACACTTTAAAGTTAATGCTCTGTTTGCGTACCAGATCAGAAGTAGAGGCATCGAAATTGTTAAAGCTGAAGGCTCTGAAATTCATAGCAAAAGTTTGTGGGTCACTTTAGGATCAGTGCTGTCCTTTGCACTAAAGCAGAGTCCTTTTTACACTGGGCATATACTAATAAGACAAGGGGAACTAAGCTTGATTTAGATTGAAACAGGGTAGGTTTAGATTAGATACTACGAAGTAATTCTTCACTGAAAGGGGGGTGAGGCACTGGATCAGGTTGCCCAGAGAAGCTGTGGATGCCTCATCCCTGGAATTGTTCAAGGCCAGGCTGGATAGAGCTTGGAACAACATTGTCTAGTGGAAGGTGTCCTTGCCCATGGCAGATCATGTTGAATTAGTTGGCCTTTAAAGTCCGTTCCAACCTGAACCATTCTATGAATCTATGATCTATGATCTGTCAATTTATTTTTCAATTAATCACATGAAGAAACCTCACTTATAGAATGAATTAGCCACTGCTCATTTCTCAGAGTTGCATCAAGTTCAGTGATGTAGAGGAGTGATTTAGCTTCAGCTTTGAGTCTATATCTGCTAATGAGCTAGAATTTTCTTCGTCACCCCATACTGCACAGGGTTATTCTTACCTTTTGTTGGGAAGTAGATTTTTTTTTTTTTTTTTTACTTACAGAATTTTTCCCCTAAATTGCTAGGAGACAAAACAAAGAGGTGGCCAAAAGTTGGGAGAGTAGTGTAGCACCTGGCTACATTTCTTTCATCTCAGGGAGTTTCCCTTGGAGGGGGAAGATAACAAGAGTTTTGGGACAGGTAAAGGACGGGTCTGGAGGCAGCTGCTCTCTTTTGCTCTCAGCATTGGAGAGGACGGCCAGGATGCTGCTTGCTGCGGGAGGAGTTCACTGTCACCACCGGGTCTGGTCCTGAGAAAAACCTACCGTCATCTGCTCGTGTGCTCAGGAATTCTGAGCTCCTCTGCCTGCCCTGCTGGAGCTGGGCCAGCCCTGTCCGGCTGCCGCCATTTCCTCAGCACCGCTTTGAGGCTTTTTGCCGCTCTGTGGCCCTGCACTGCCCTGCCCTGCTGCAACATCCCTGTTGCTCCAGCTACCACCGCGGAGCTTCTGATGGATCGCATCCACCAGCCCGGGATTTTCCACCGTTCCAGCTTGGTGCTCCTCAGAGTCCTGCAGGGGCACCGCGATCGGAGTGCCCCGGGCTTTGTGAAGCAAATCCCCTTGAGGTTCCTGGTTCTGTTTATTATTAATGCTGTAGTTGTTGTTGTTGTTTGTTTTGCTTTGTTATACGTACTAGTAAAGAACTGTTATTCCTATCCCCTTACCTTTGCCTGAAGGCCTCCTTAATTTTCTAAATTATAATATTTCAGAGGGAGGGGGGCTTGAATTCTCCATTCTGACGGAGGCCCTGCCCTCCCTAGCAGACACCTGTCTTTTCCAAACCAAGACACCTTCAAGAAAGATACTCTTGGTCCTCTTGGCTTCCTTTGGGAGGAAAGCAATCAAGACAGATGGGTGAAGCAGAGTTATCACCGTGATTTTAAACTAACTGATTGAATTTTCTTTGGAATCTTGCCTCCATTTTTAACCTTCTTTTATAACATATCTCAAAAAGGTGGCCCAGGGTTGGCTCCAGACTAACTGCCAGAACTCAGTTTTAGATCCGAGGAATGTCAGAACAATCACCTTAGACATGTTTCTAGGCTATCATTGGACCTTCCACTAATACTCAAGGCAGATGGACAAAAGAGCAAAACTATCAAACCTGCAAACCTGACTTTTTTTAGAGAAAAATCCACTTTGATGCCAGTTTTGACACGCTAATTAAGCTGCAGTAAAACCCCTTCTTAGCTCATAAAACCTGGTTGAGCTGTGATAGAAGAAAATTACAGAAATATATTTCCAAAGATCCTTCAGCTTCTGTAAAAGATAAAAATAACATGAATGTATGGAGTTAATTTAACCTACCCTGGGCAAATGCTGTCTCTATCAGTCTTGAATGGTTAATCCATAGACAATCCTGTTAATGAGTCTGCTATTCCACTGAGGTTAATGAGCCCTTGAGCATCTGGTGAAAGCACAGACACTTAGCAATTAATGTCTTTTATTCAACCCAGCTCACAGGCTAGACAGCAGCTGATTCTCCATTTTTACTATATTGTTGCCATAGTACCTTGCGTGCCAGCTCTGAGCATGCATGTGCTGGTTATGTTGGTTAAGAACGTATTCCTTCACTTGTGTGCTGAGCTCAGTGATAAGGCCTTATGGACTGCATTTGAACCACAATGTCTTCTTTCAGGTCTTTATGGTTACTAATGTATGCATGCATGTCCACAAATCTCTTCCTTAAGATCAATTCAGTTCAACCATCAAAGGTGAAACAGGATAGTCAATGTAGCAATAAAATAGGCTCTAGAAAACTATTTTCTATTCCCCATTAGCAATATCAAGATAGCCAAAGACATGCATACTAGAGCACTATTCCTTCCTGGCATTCACTGCTTGCAGGATATATTTGCTCCTAGAACACAAAGTACATATGGGAAGTGCAGGATGTTAGATTGCCTTCGTGCCACTGGAGGAAGCTGTACCTGAAAAACAATTAATGTGTAATGAAAGAGTGGGGAGACAGGAAAAAGAAAAGAAATACTTTTGCTTCCCCTTAATGGTTGATGAAAATGAAGTTCAGAAGGAAGTAAGCACATGTCCTAGGTTACAATGTAAAATGTGCCCAAAGTATGTATTCTATCACCATCTACATGAAATGTTGTTGTGCACCACTGTTTCCCGTGCCCCCTCCCTCCAGACTATCTTCTGTTAATGGCCCATCAATGCCGTCCTGCATGACTCATAGATAACTCTCCCCAGGAGCTATCTCTGTTTAATGGGTAATCAAGGACCCATTGCAAAACTGATAAAATGATATCAGTCCATTGTGAGATGCTCCGCCCAGGGGGAGGAGCCAAGCATTCCCACCTGGATATAATCGGGGCCTTGGGACAGCACAGGCAGCCTTACCCACTGGATTCCCAGAGGACAAGAGCTACCAGACCTTTCTGCAAGAACACTGCTTCAACAAGACCACTTCATCTGGACTGCCACCACCACGGTTTCAGGTTGTATTCTGACTCTGTCAGTGATCTTTTGTTCCATTGCATGTGTTTTATTTTATTTTACTTTTTTTTCCTCTCCTATTAAATTGTTTTTTCTGACTTGGAGTCTCTCGCTGGTTTTGCCTTCAAGCCAGCACATATATTTTGGCGCCCAACGTGGGGCAGGAGGTACTGAGAAAAGTCAGAATTACAATTTTGTAGTGAGGAAAAAAGAAACAACTGTCCGCTATGATGCTCAACATGCTTTCATATATCTTATACCTAGCTCTCTACATTTTCCCACACATGGGGCAGTATTTGCCGGTCTTAATGCTCATGTGTAGACCAGGGTATGGTACCAGAATTGCTGTATTGGTCTATTATGTTTATTGTATAATAACCTCTGAGGCAATGAGCATCATTCGGAATATATACTCTATTTTGTGTTCTTGTCCTGGTCCAGAATGCTACATCTGGGCTCTCAATAATCGCACCCAGCCCCTGTGGGGAGGGGTAAAGAATGATTTTTTCCAGTCTTTTAGGTATGGCACAGCAGTTTTCAAAAGTATTGAGTTCTCTCTAGGTGCCAAGGACAGCATAATATTGTTGTTAGTTCTGCTTTGCCTTCTCTGCACGGCCTGCACCATGTTTAGAAATCAAACACTACATGGGGTGGTGCAGCGTCTCCTTGAGGAGGAGGGAAAAAGAAACAAATGCAAAACAACGGCATCCGTGTCTACACAAACTGTCGTAGAGGAAACAGGAACCGCATCTATGCAGACTGTCACAGAAGAGAAAAGAACCAAAAACAAAGCAACAGTTTCTGCATCTACTCAGACCATCACAGAGGAGAAAGAAACCAAAAACAAAGCAACAGTGTCAGTGTCTACACAAGCTGTCACAGAGGAGAAAGAAACCAAAAGTGCCATCAGCATCTCCACACAAACTGTCACCGAAGCAGAACAACCTAAACCAGTGGCAGTTGCCCCTGTTCAGAAGAAGAAATCAAAGAGCAAATCAGTCCGCATAATGACTGATGAGGATGTGGCAGGACCTTCGCACCCAGCAGAAGAGACAGAGCCAGAGATCATCACCCGCTCTCTATCCCTGGGTGAACTGCGTGACCTGCGGAGGGAATTCACCCGCCAGACAAACGAGTCCATCCTAACCTGGCTGCTCCGCATCTGGGACGCTGCAGCCAATGACACCATTCTGGATGGAAGTGAGGCCAGGCAACTGGGATCGCTGTCTCGGGATGTGGTCATTGACCAGGGGATTGGGAGAACCCAACAAACTCTCAGCCTCTGGCGGCGACTGCTAACAAGTGTGAGAGACAGATACCTTTGTAAAGAAGACCTCCAGGTGCACCAAGGAAAATGGAGCACAATGGAACAAGGTACCCGATGCCTGAGGGAATTGGCTGTGCTGGAGATCATTTTCTCAGAAGACGAGAGATTTCCTAAAAGCCCAGATGATGTCCAGTGCACATCGCAGATGTGGTTGAGATTTGCACGGCTTGGACCAGAGATGTACTCCCGTTACCTGGCAACGCTGCAATGGAGGGAAGGTGAGGACAAGGTGGGCGTCTTGGTCAATAAACTAAGAATTTACGAGGATACTGTCACCGCCCCATTTCGTACCCATGTCTCATCCGTAGAAACAAGGCTGGCTGAGCAAGTCCGGAGCTTGATTGAAGAGGGCCATCAGAAACTAAAAAAGGAACTTAAGGAAGAAATTTACCACATCTCGCCAGAACCAACAAGAGTCTCTGCCATTAGGAGCAGGTACCCACCAGCCAGGGAGAGAGGATACACTCCACGGGGTAACCTCTGGTCTTTTCTTCGGGAACATGGAGAAGACATGAGGAATTGGGATGGAAAACCCACCTCCTCCTTAGCAGCCCGGGTACGTGAACTGAAGAGAGAGACACCTACCACGAAGAGCTCATCTAGAGCCAACACTGCTCCAGTCTCAAAGGCACAGAACCCCAGACAGTATAAGAAGAATGATATGACTGATCCACTTGAAGGGACCTCAGGAACATATTTACAGGAAGAAAGCAACATGTACCATGACCAGGAATAGGGGGGCCCTGCCTCTAGCCAGGTAGAGGAAAGGGACAATCGGATCTATTGGACTGTGTGGATCCGATGGCCTGGCACATCTGACCCACAAAAATATACAGCTTTGGTTGACACTGGTGCCCAATGTACCCTGATGCCATCAAGGTATGTAGGAACAGAATCCATTTCTATTTCTGGAGTGACAGGAGGGTCCCAGCAGCTGACTGTATTGGAGGCCGAAGTGAGTTTAACCGGGAATGGGTGGCAAAAACACCCCATCGTGACTGGCCCAGAGGCCCCATGCATCCTTGGCATAGACTACCTCAGAAATGGATACTTCAAAGATCCAAAAGGATATCGCTGGGCTTTTGGGATAGCTGCTGTAGAGACAGAAGACATCAGACAACTGAGTACCTTGCCTGGTCTCTCAGATGACTCCTGTGCTGTGGGACTACTGAGAGTTGAAGAACAACAGGTACCAATCGCCACAACAACAGTACACCGACGGCAATACCGCACCGACAGAGACTCTGTGACTCCTATCCATGAGATGATTCGGAAACTGGAGAGCCAAGGGGTGGTCAGCAAGGCTCGTTCACCTTTCAACAGCCCTATATGGCCAGTGCGTAAGTCCAGTGGAGAATGGAGACTGACTGTGGATTACCGTGCTCTGAATGAAGTCACCCCACCACTAAGTGCTGCTGTGCCAGACATGTTGGAGCTTCAGTACGAGCTAGAGTCCAAGGCAGCAAAGTGGTATGCGACCATTGATATTGCCAATGCCTTCTTCTCCATTCCTTTGGCAGCAGAGTGCAGGGCCCAGTTTGCCTTCACCTGGAAGGGCGTACAGTACACCTGGAACCGACTGCCCCAGGGGTGGAAACACAGCCCCACCATCTGCCATGGACTGATCCAGACTGCACTGGAAAAAGGTGAGGCTCCTGAACATTTACAGTACATTGATGACATCATTGTATGGGGGAACACAGCAGGGGAAGTCTTTGAGAAAGGAGAAAAGATCATCCAGATTCTGCTGAAAGCTGGTTTTGCCATTAAGCGAAGTAAAGTGAAGGGACCGGCCCAAGAAATCCAGTTCCTGGGAGTAAAGTGGCAAGATGGACGGCGGCAGATTCCCACTGAGGTCATCAATAAGATCATCGCCATGTCCCCACCGACCAGCAAGAAGGAAACACAAGCTTTCCTAGGCGCCATAGGTTTCTGGAGGATGCACATTCCTGAGTACAGCCAGATTGTGAGCCCTCTCTACCTGGTCACCCGCAAGAAGAACGATTTCCACTGGGGCCCTGAACAGCAGCAAGCCTTTGCCCAGATCAAGCAGGAGATCGCTCATGCGGTAGCCCTTGGCCCAGTGAGGACGGGACCAGAGGTGAAGAACGTGCTCTACTCAGCAGCCGGGAACAATGGCCTGTCGTGGAGTCTTTGGCAGAAGGTGCCTGGGGAGACTCGGGGCCGACCACTGGGATTCTGGAGCCGAAGCTACAGAGGATCTGAAGCCAACTACACTCCCACAGAGAAGGAAATCTTAGCCGCCTATGAAGGACTTCAAGCTGCCTCAGAAGTAATTGGCACTGAAACGCAGCTGCTTTTGGCACCTCGACTACCAGTGCTGGGATGGATGTTCAAGGGAAAGGTTCCTTCCACGCATCATGCCACTGACACCACATGGAGCAAATGGATTGCCCTCATCACACAGCGCGCCCGTATTGGAAACCCGAATCGCCCTGGAATTCTAGAAATTATAACTAACTGGCCTGAAGGTGAGACTTTTGGATTATCTTTTGAAGAAGAGGAAGAACAAGTGACACGTGCCGAGGAAGCCCCACCGTATAACGAGCTACCGGAGACTGAAAGACAATATGCCCTTTTCACTGACGGTTCCTGTCGAATTGTAGGCGCTAACCGGAAATGGAAGGCTGCAGTATGGAGCCCCACACGACGAGTTGCACAAGCTACTGAAGGACAAGGTGGATCAAGTCAAATTGCAGAACTTAAAGCCATCCAGCTAGCTTTAGATATTGCCGAACGAGAGAAGTGGCCAAGACTCTATCTCTACACCGACTCGTGGATGGTAGCTAATGCTCTGTGGGGATGGCTGAACCGCTGGAAAAAGGCCAACTGGCAGCGCAGAGGGAAACCCATCTGGGCTGCTGAGATTTGGCAAGACATCGCCGCCCGAGTAGAGAAGCTGACCGTTAAGGTTCGACACGTGGACGCACATGTGTCCAAGAGTCAGGCTAATGAAGAGCATCACAACAACGAGCAGGTGGACAAAGCCGCCAAGGTGAAAGTATCACAAGTGGATCTAGACTGGCAACACAAGGGAGAAGTATTCTTAGCCCGTTGGGCCCATGATGCGTCTGGTCATCAGGGGAGAGATGCAACATACCGATGGGCCCGTGACCGAGGGGTGGACCTTACTATGGACAACATCTCACAGGTCATCCACAACTGTGAGACCTGCGCTGCAATCAAACAGGCCAAGCGGGTAAAGCCTCTGTGGTACGGTGGACGATGGTTGAAGTACAGGTATGGGGAGGCCTGGCAGATTGACTACATCACCCTTCCCCAAACCCGCCAAGGCAAGCGCTATGTGCTAACTATGGTGGAAGCCACCACTGGATGGTTAGAGACCTACCCTGTACCTCATGCTACTGCTCGGAATACTATCTTAGGCCTTGAAAAGCAGGTCTTGTGGAGACATGGCACTCCTGAGAGAATCGAGTCAGACAATGGGACCCATTTCAAGAACGGCCTTATAAACACCTGGGCTAGAGAACATGGCATTGAATGGGTATATCACATCCCTTATCATGCACCAGCTGCCGGGAAAGTTGAACGGTGCAATGGGTTACTTAAGACTACCCTGAAGGCGCTCGGTGGGGGGACTTTCAAAAATTGGGAACTGAACTTAGCAAAGGCCACCTGGATGGTCAACACTCGAGGGTCAATCAATCGAGCTGGTCCTGCCCAGTCTGAACCCTTGCACACAGTGGATGGAGATAAAGTCCCTGTGGTACACATGAAAGGCATCTTAGGAAAAACTGTTTGGATTAATCCCACATCAAGCAAAGGCAGACCCATCCGTGGGATTGTTTTTGCTCAAGGACCTGGTTCCACTTGGTGGGTAATGCAGAAAGATGGGGAAACCCGTTGTGTACCACAGGGAGACCTAATTTTAAGTGAGAACTGAGTGTAGGGTTTCATTCTGTATATGTGTATATTTATCTATCTAGCTGTAAGAATGTATTAATTTAGGTATAATGTAGATGGTCATAGAATAAGGGGTGGATTATGTCCTAGGTTACAATGTAAAATGTGCCCAAAGTATGTATTCTATCACCATCTACATGAAATGTTGTTGTGCACCACTGTTTCCCGTGCCCCCTCCCTCCAGACTATCTTCTGTTAATGGCCCATCAATGCCGTCCTGCATGACTCATAGATAACTCTCCCCAGGAGCTATCTCTGTTTAATGGGTAATCAAGGACCCATTGCAAAACTGATAAAATGATATCAGTCCCTTGTGAGATGCTCCGCCCAGGGGGAGGAGCCAAGCATTCCCACCTGGATATAATCGGGGCCTTGGGACAGCACAGGCAGCCTTACCCACTGGATTCCCAGAGGACAAGAGCTACCAGACCTTTCTGCAAGAACACTGCTTCAACAAGACCACTTCATCTGGACTGCCACCACCACGGTTTCAGGTTGTATTCTGACTCTGTCAGTGATCTTTTGTTCCATTGCATGTGTTTTATTTTATTTTACTTTTTTTTCCTCTCCTATTAAATTGTTTTTTCTGACTTGGAGTCTCTCGCTGGTTTTGCCTTCAAGCCAGCACAGCACATCATCCATTTTCTGCTACTTTAGCATCTAACTTGCATTCTCTGAATTGCCCCCTGGAGGATCCTACTTCTTGTCATTGGCTACATGTGGAAATTGCCTGCCTTACTTATTACCTTTGGACTCTAAAGTGTAGCTAAGATAAATCACCACAGCAGCCTAAAATAAATGTTATATATATATACACTTCAAACAAGCCAAGGGTTCTGTTCCAGAGTGACAGCTGCTTCCCCTGGGATGACTCTAGTGACTCTTAATCCTACTTATTCATCCCACCCTTCTCTCAACGTATAAATGTCTCAGCTGGGATATTGCAACTGCAAATGAGGCAGCAACCGTGCTGTCATACTTCACAGGCTTGTTCAGGTAAACGGGCTTCTCTTAATAAACTACACTGGCACCTGTGACAATCAAATCTTATTTAATAATGATATTGTGGTAGAACACATATATCAACCAAGCCACATTATCCTTGCCCTGGTTTCTGTTGTACCATACAGGCTGCTGCCATTCATATAACCTATCTAGGAGGGTTCATATACTCACATTTGGAAAAAGACTGAAAACACTTTAAGAAAAAAAATCACATTTAACAGCAATCTCATTTTCAATGTAACTTTCACAAATATGTTTAGTGGGGCACATGGGTCAAACTTCTGACCCTAGGCTAAGATTCAGATATGTATCACATTTCTAAGCACATCTGAAGTTAAAAGCCATCATTTAACTCCATGGTTTTAATTCAAAAATCACTTCACTTTTCAAAAGAGCATCTATTAAGTTCTTAAGTAAGTATACAATGTAACTGAAAGCTAAAAAAGAGCATCATTTAGAAGAATATGCAGCAAAAATGCAGCTATGTCTTGCAGTGCTTTAAGCTATTCAAGTGGTATGTAAAGAGTGTCTTAACTCATTCAATAAAATGGCTTACTGTTCCCAAATCATCGATCATTTATATTATACTCCGGATATTTTTTATATTTATTTGATGTTGTGAAGTGCTTGGGTTATGTCCTTCTGCTGTGAAGAGCAACTCTTTATAAAATGATCCAGGACACTATCAGGATAATGTGTGCATTTCCAAATAGGAAATCTTTACTCTATTCCTTCATTATTTAGCTTGAGGGTAGAGATCCCAATGCCTGTCCTCGAATGGTCTTCATCTGGGTCAGCTGGCCTAATAACAGCAGTTTTTTATTCACTACCCAATTTTAATTAATCTTCTTTAACTTAAATCACTATTAAACTGCTCTAAGATTTTTATTTTTCATTGAAAATTGAGTTGGCCTTATCTGAAATGAACAGAAACAGGTACTAAATTAGTTCTTCAGCGTTTTCTGAGAGCAAACATTTTGAGGATGGGCTGATACTACATGGTATGGAATAAACCTTTGGGAATTCCCTTTGGAGAGTTCTAATCAACTGTCCTGGCTATGTCAGCTCCCAAATTCCTGCACATCACTTTCTTAATCACTCTGGGGATAGACTGAAGAAATAGAAAGCTTTGAGGATGTGCAAGCATTGTTCATTAACAGAGAAAGCACTGCTGTATTATCAACAATAATAAATTATGGGTTTATCCAAAAAAACAAAACTTGGAACCATAAGGGCTCCTATGAAGAATGTTAACTTCATCCCAGCCAGACCCCTTACAATCATGAAAGGAAATGCTGAAAGGTTTTTGCACATATACAGAGACATGTATTTAATTATGTTTGTGTCCAATAGTTTCCTAAATAACCTACATTCCTCGCCCCTCAAGCACAGCTATTTTCAATATTTTCTTAGTGACCTAATGCTTTTGCTCATACAGTAGCATAGAACTCACCCAGCTATGTGGGGCATAAAAATCTACCTGCACAGTTACAGATGCAGACCTAAGGCCAGTTTTATGCTATTTTTAAATTGCAAAAAAAATATAAATAGGCTGCCTAATATATCCCACATTAAGTACTTCAGGACATGTTTGATTGTAGATGTACAGTTAGATATTTTTTATTTATTTACATAACTATTTCAGAATAAAGACATGGCTTAGTTTCATTAACTGCTTCCTTCCTAGCAGCAGTAATTGCATGCTTTCACATGGTTTTCACTTAGATTCATTGACAAAATATAGAAGATGATTTAAGAAGATGATTTGTCTAGACACTGATTGATTTTGCCATAATTTAAAGTAATATCTCATCCAGCTAGGATTTTATTTACACACCTCAGTTTGCAATGCTTTCTCATAAACACAGACTAAAGTATCCAGAACAGTTTTATGACAGTCTGTGGTATCTTTCCATTGCTCTTTCAGAATGTTGTTCCTATTTCAGAGGCACTTAGGGGTAAAGCGTTTTGCGAAGGCTGATTTAGTCCTCTGCTGTCTTGACAGGCCAGTAGCTGGGCTGCTCTGCCTATCATTTAGAAATTTTTCAGATGCACTCTGCAGTCTTTAGGTTTTATTTTTTCAGCTTTGGCTGCTGGGGATGAAACTTAAGAGTTTCTACACTGCAGTATGTGCTAACAAATTGTCATTGTAGAATATGTGATCATTTTCATAATGGAAAGGAAGTGTTGTCTTTGTTTTCAGGTGCTAGGAGTAAGAACTGTGATAGCTCTTTGTGTCCTCATAAGTGTTTTCATTTGCAGAGAATACAGTACCTGGAAAGGAAGGAATATTCTGAAGTCCTTCAAATTAATAGAATGTATTTTTCCAGAATTAAACAAACTAATATGTTTTACTAAATCACAAACAATTTATTATCATAGAAATGGCTGATTTTTAGCAATCTTGTCCTTGGGACAACAATATCACACTTACAATAAGTAAATCTTAGGTGTTTCTATTCTATCAAAACAAAGCCGTTTTATTTACAGATAAGTATACCTACATTTCTTTGTGCCAATTTTGTAGGAGGTAATATATATCCTAAAATTACACTGGGATACTAGATGTTATGCTAGGATCCTAGAAACATCTGTGTGCAGTGAGCTGTAATAAACATATACCTATGTAACACATGTGTTTCAACACTCAGCAGTTCAATTGTTCATATATCTAATTCCTTTTTCTATAGTGCACATACATACAACATGCACTTTGCAACATGCACAGACATGGACCAAACATTTCAGGAGGACCTGGTGATTTTAATATCTGCAATTTCTGCTACTCAAGTTCAAGAAGCATTAATGAAGCAATGCTCAGCACATGCTCACTCTCAAGCCTCTCTGAGCTGTGCCAAACAGAGCACCTAAAAAAGAAGCACTCAGAAACCAGTCATAGTGGGGTTTGACAGTGTCATGGGACTGAGCCTAATCCATGCTTACATCATGCATGTGTAACATCACTGAGATGTCGCACTGGTGAGTCAGGGACACTATTGGCCAGGGGGTCAGACACCTCTGCTTTTCAATCTGTCCCTGCCTTTCTTCATCCTTTGTAAAGGAGAATTATAAGGTTTGTTTCAGCTGATTGCCTCCATTTATGTCTTGCACTCCGAAACTGAGATGTTAATTTTTTTACTTCCCAACGTGATTTTCCATCAGCCCTGAAGGTGGCTTCTTTAGCCTTCCTCCACTGATAACAGAATGACTGCCATTAAATTCTCTGTCTCCTCTCCTGCTGTCCTTCAGGCTCAATTGATCTGGACCTGAATGGGCACTACAAACAAAGGGAAAATTTTAAATTTTTCTTTTCCAGGCACTGCAGGAAAATGAAGTACAGTAGTTCTAACTGTTCTAACTGTTAAGTTAATTTGGCAAAACAGACAAATTTACTTAAAATTGGAATTAGAATTTTCCTCTCCTAAAAGAAAAAAATCTTTGCTTATTTCTTTGCATAGATTTAAATATCAATGTGGCACAAACATGCTTCAGATTAAAAACCAATGAAATGCAAGAACTAAAGAAAAGTTCAATAGTAATGTAAGTAAAGCACAAACTTCTGCATAATACTTAGCTATAGCAGATCCTGCATATTTACACAATGAACAAATCTGGTTTTCTCTCTTTAAGATAAAGAAGTTGAAGGATATAGGAATTAGTCATTTGGGCACGGGGTAGCCCAGTCTCTGGAGACTGGAAACATTCAAATCAATCATCAGGGAGAGGAGCAAAATATCTTCTGTGGAAAAAGCACAAAAAACTGCAGAGAAGCTTTAGCCTACTCTGATTCAGAGAGGACTTTTCTTCTTGCACACAAATGGCCAGTGAGGCTGAAGATGTTGTTTACAGCTAGAAAGTAGCAGAAACTTCGTTTGATGAAGTGATGCCAAAAGGAGACATGTAGCCCCTCTATATTTGTCCGGCTGTTTCTGAGTTTGTCATTGTATGCAGTAGTGTGCTTACCGGGAAGCAGTTATTCTGCTCCACTTGTTGGCCTCTGGTCCTAGCAACAGTTGCAAAATTATCTTTGAACAAGGTCTTTTTATAGGAATCATGAACATTTCTTTATCCTATAATCTCTGTACAGAAAAATCGCCCATCTGTGAATGATTTGATTTTCCAATATGTCTTTTTTACTTGATAAAGGCAGGAGGCTTCTTTCAGCCCACCACAGCTGACAACTACTGTAGCATTTCAAGACATGCTTTTGACAACGATGTTTTAGCAATTAAGGGCCAACAGTGCATGACTTACCTCTTAGTCTTACTTTTTCATAATCAAGCCTGAGGTGGCAATGTTTTCTGTTAGCTTTTCGGGGTCTTGATTCTCTCCAGGGTCACACTTGCTCTGGGCTTCGTGTCCCTGCAGGTTGACTGAGATGGGTGCCTGGTCGTCCTGTTATTTTCTTGTGCTTGCTGTAACCAACCATTTCCAAACAAGCAGCGTGTGCTAATGAAGGACATCTGCAGTTCATAAAAAGACATTTGCTGAGGCAAGATCAATGCTACACCTGCGAAGTGACAGGCAGGTTAGAGCAGACACTGTACACGTGTCCCCTGGGGCATCAGGCATTGACCTGACATGGATCACGCACTCTACAGTTTAATCATAAGAGTCATAGAACAGTATGGGTCAGAAGGGACCTTTAAATGTCATCTAGTGACATCCCCCTGCAATAATAAGGGGCATCTTATCACTAAATCAGGTTGCTCAGAGTCCCATCCAACCTGACCTTGAATGTTTCCAGGAATGGGGCATCTACCACCTCTTTGGGTTACCAATGTTTCACCGCCCTAAATGTAAAAAATGTCTTCCTTTAATCTAGTCTGAATCAACACTCTTCTAGTTTAAAACCCTTTCCCTTTATCCTATCACTTATCCCTTGTAAAATGTCCCTCTCTGACTCTCTTGTAGCCCTCTTCAGGTACTGGGAAGCTGCTCTAAGCTCTCCCCAGGCCCTTCTCTTCTGCAGGCTGAATGAACAACCCCACGCTCTCAGCCTGCCTTCATAGGGGAGACGCTCCCTCCTGCTCGTCATCTCCGCGGCCCTCCTACGGATTTGCCCCAACAGGCCTGTGGCTTTCCGGTGCTGAGCCTTCGGCCGGCCTGCTTTGGTTCCCGGGCTTGATGTGTCCATCAGAGTGATCAGAGTCCAGGAGAAGACAGTCCCCAGGCCGGGTGGGGCGGGGAGCTCCCACGACACACACCCCGCGTTCCCCCATTCCCAGGCTGTTACCCCGCTCGCCACACGCGCGCACAGACAAAGGATTCTTTTTTAGGAGGAATCCGGTCCTGGAGGTACGTAGGATTCCCCACTCGAACTCCAGAGGGAGCCCGGGGCCGTGCTTTGGAGAGCAGCAGAGCCGGCGGGGCTGGGTGCCGTCCCGGCCGCGGGAGCGCGCTCCGGGCGCGTCCCCGTGCGGCCGCTGCGAGCCGTCCTCGCCTCCCTGGGGAGGAGGATGGGGCAGAGCCCGCGGGCAGACCCTGCCACGGGCCGGGGAGGGCTGTGAGTGTGCGGGGTTGTACACCGCGGGTTTGGCTGCCCTCCCGAGTCTTCTCCCGAGCTCATTCTGCACGCTGCACGTTCGCCGGCTCTAACCATTAAAGTGTCATTAGCGCGTTTTGCGAACTAATGAAACCGCGGCGGAGCTGCTTCAAGCTCCCAGAACCTGACGCAGTGAACGGTGAGATGGCTGGTCTTAAATGGAAGCATAAACTTCAGCAATACCGTGGAAACTTCTGCTCCTTTGTTTTCCCTGTGAGGTAAACAGTTTCTGTCTGATTTTATCCCCGGTGCAGATTCCTGTAAAACCTGAATACAATTTGCAACGCTCATCTGTCTGCACATTTTGTAGCTTTTATGGCAGCGTGTTACCATGTGCGGTAGCTTCAAGCTTTAAACACCAGGAATGGAAACCATAAGAAGAAAGACGTGCATGTGAGAAATGAATCTGAAGGGTAGCGTTTGAGGAATTTTATAAGCACAAACAGAACCAGGGTTAACAATCTAAACCAAAAGCATACAAATGAGGTACGTTTCAATGTCATATTATCTCATATTCGTATTAAAATCTTCAATATTACATTCTTTTGTGAGTAGCACCAGAGGGTTCAGCCTGCTAAAAAAGAAAGATATCAGTAAAAGTGCTCATCTCCGTAATAAAGTATATTCCAAAAAGATAATTCAGGTTCACACAGAGCTAAATATGCCTTATATTCAGTACCGTCATGGCAGGTTAAAATATAGTTGAGATTACTAAAGCGCAGCAGAGTAGGAACAAATCATCTTTATCAATTCAAAGCCATCTTTTTCTTTAACTTGGTGGAAATTAAGGAAGAATCAGAATTAATTGGCATCCGGACCAGATGCAGAAGACGATTTCTTGAATTACATCACCTCCATCTTATCTCTAATCCTTTAAGCCTTTTTTACCCAAAGGGCCTTTTCAGACATGGTAAACTGGCAGTATTATAAGGCTGCAGCAGGACAGTATTGCTATTTTAATGATTTATAGCCAAATACTTTACTTATTAGCAAAGGCTAATACTGGATCCATCAGTCCAGATGCAAGTAAATTAGCCATTAACTTTCTGACACCTAGCATAAAACAACCAGTTAAGTCTAGCCATCCAAGCAATTAATTTAGGTTCTGTTTGTGGACACCATGGGGATTTTAAAGTGGGCTGAAACTACTTGTGTATCTCTGTTGACTAATTTATATTAAATGCCCATTATTTCAACTATTGAAGCTAGGAAAAAATTAACTCTTCTCTCTTAGCTCTAGTAGGAGCCACTTCCACACAAGTACATAAGTGTCTGCTCCTACTGGTTTCAGTGGAAGATACTTCAAGGTCTGTGCCTAGGCAGCTCCTACATAACACTTTCACCTTTAGATTATAAATGATTTCACAGAGGAAAACATCAACTGCCTTACTAACTTTTATATTGGGAAACTAAGATACAAATTAAAATTAATTCTGTAAAATCATGTGAAGATTGGATTGAAGATTCCTGTGAAGGGAAATTATTTGATCACTCTCCTTTCCTTAAGAGCATCCAGGGGAACTGGCATACAGGAGATCCAAAATGGGAGTGGGAACTGCACCCTGGCAAGTGAATCACAGCCAGGATGCTTCACAGCAGGAGGGAAGCTGGAGGGTAATAGCAAGACAAGCAGAGTCAGTGTCCTCACTGGCAGGAGGACAGTCTCTTCCCTTGGTACCCAAGTAGAGCAGCTCTGGGGATACCAGGGTCATCTCAGAGCCCAAAGACTACCAGACAGGTGTGCAGAGATGAAGCAAATTTGAGGATATTCAAGGCAGCAAGCCAGGGCCAGTGAAGAAGTTCTGATGATGCACTGACAACTATTCCTTTGCACCATATACTTAAGTAAACTGAGGACTTGTCCCTGTCACTTTATAGTACAGATGCTAAAAGTTTAGCAAGCTTAAAAAACTAACAGGTGAAATTCATGGGGGGAGGGGGGAGAATTATCAAGAGCTGTTAAATTTAGCACTCCCATCTTCAGTCTTCAGTGCAGGAAGTCTTGGCACTTTGACTTATTGGAGCCTTATTGGAGTCGATTCCTTCAGGAATATCAGTCAGACATTTATCCCAATCCTAATCTTCCCTAGGCTCCTGCCACCAGAATGCCACTACAAACCGGCCACCACTGAGTAACACCGCCAGCTGTGGCACAGGACACCAGGAGCATGCCCTTGGCACAGCTCAGAGGTGGCTGCCAGCACCTCCTCCCTCACCTGGCCTGCAGCTCATGATCCATTGTAACTCAATTCCTTCATCGTTGTAAGGAGAGATGCTTCAGTAATACCTACTCTGCCAACCAGGCTTCCTATTCTGTGTTTGGAGGGTTTAGTCTATTCCAGCTACTGGGTTTTCTTCTTGTGTTTGAGGCTGTTTTGTCTGCCTGCGGTGATGACAATTGCACAGCCAAACTGAGATGTTGATACATCTACATTAAGAAAATGTATGTATCCCTTTTTTTACCTAATTAAACCAATTCTTTTTATAGTTATGATCCCACAATACTACCTGTCTATGAAAATGCATATAAATTTACCATGATTTTAGTCTTTATGCATTTATTTGGTCTATACTCTTTTTTTTGTTGTTTTTTGAGGGGGGACACAACAGTGTTGTTTTAGCCCTTCCCAGTTCTTTCCAAATCCATTCGCCAGATAAAACTACATCTGAAAGTCAAGAAGTCCAAAATCACTTCATTTTTACAATAAATAGGGAATGAAAAGACAGTTTGAAAACAGGGGAAAGGCTGCAGTGCCAACTGCTTCACTGCTTTTCTAGTGGCTCCATATTCTTCTGAATTTTTGCCATCCAGAAGGAGTGATCAGGTTGGATTTTTTTCATAGCTTGGCTGATCAAAGGAGATTATGTATTTGTAAAGAGAGATTCTAGAAGTTATAAATGGATACTCTGCTCTGCTTTCCACACAACTAACTTTAAAGAGGGTCAAAGCTGTCATCATCAAGAGAGGCATCGTCTGCAGAAAAATCGCAGATTTAATTGTTTATGTACTGTTTCTTTTTGAAATCAGAGGAAGAGATCTTAAAAGACACTCTAAATACTCTCATCTATTTTGCTGCCAAGGCAAGTTTACTTCTACCACATATTTGCTAGTGCAGTACTCAAATAACAGTGCTTGGAGCTGCTTCTGTCACGACCATCAAGCATCACTCACTCTTTCAGCAGTGACACCTTCTGCTCCCTATAGCCTAGAACAAGATTCTTCCGGGGTTCCCAGTAGATAGTTCAACCAAGTAAACTCAAAATAACAAGTATTTCTCTGCAATCCACACAGCTGCTTCTTGTCCTTTTTTGTTCTTTTTTTTTCTTCTTTTTTGGTATAGCTCCAGTTAGGAGCAAAACTGGGGATTACCACAAATTGTGCAGGACCAGACTTCAGGAGATCCTCAAAAAACTACATCTAAGAGTGCTGCAGGCCACAGGAGAAAATGCAATTCTAATAAAATCCTTCACCTGGAAAGAGATCAAATGCAACACGGATCACCAAACTACTTCAGTGCTATCCCAAAATTACTTTTGCATGTAGCAATGTCAGCATGATTTTTTAGGAAAAAAAAAAACAGGAGGAGGTGCATGTTTCATCAATGAACTTATTAAGTTAGTCATTTTCATACTCACTGGAAACTGGTATTGGTTGCCTGAGTGTCTTCAAATGCTTGTTGGTGTATTTAAAAATGTTTGTGAGTCCTGAACTTCACATTATTCTTGTTTCTCATTATCAGTTAATTGCCATCATTAATCATTGTTTTCTTGATTAAAAAGTAACAGTCAGTTCAATACCATGTGATATGGATGACTAATCACAACTCAGGAGTAATAAAGAGTTGAAATAAGTGTTCACGAACAAGTTGTCATCTGTAATTTGTCCTCATAAAGTGGTTGGCAAATACTTATGTGCAATGAATACTTCTATACAAATTAAGATGAGCTTCAATATGATTTATAAACAGGGGAAAATAGTGGAATTCATCTCATATTTCATTTGCAATAAATAATTTGGACAAATACAGTTATCAGAGGGGGGAGCAGAAGGCCTTTATGGAAAGTAGCTACAATGCAAATGAGTTGAAAATCACTTTTGTTATTGCCTTATGCTATAAGATTTTTAAAGTGCCAGGTGCTGATGGAATTAAGCAACACTGTTCCATAACCCTAATAGCATTCCCTCTTGAGAAAGTTTTGATAGGTTTTTTTTTTCCTCTCTTAATTATTTCATTACTCCTTTTGCCACTTGATCTTTCTCTTATAGGGTGGTAGATGGACTCCTCCATGCAGACTGTGCTGCCTATTGCTTCAGAATACTTAGTTCCAGCAGTATTAAGTACTTTTTGAGCAGGATTCAGTAATCTATATTAAGTCATCACCTGTGGCAATCTGAGATTCTTAGATGGGTGTAGCAAATGGGACAGAGCCTGTGGAGAGCCCATTGCCTGTTGGAGAGCAGCTGAAGGCCAGCCACAATACCTTAGGCTTCTCAAGTGGTAGTAGAAACCTGCATGGGGCCAGTTGATTGGAAGAAGACTCCTTCATTGCCTGTAATGAATCTCAGGAGCCTCACCTGCCTGTGGAAGGCATGCTTACAAACCTAATCTTAAGTGGCCGAATCTGCACCAGTACCCAGCCTCAGAATAAGGTGACATGAAGCTCACTCAGAGAGACTCCCACCTCCATGCCATAGTCTTGTGTTTTTACGTGCCACCTAAGGAAGCATTCTATATCTGTATTTTCTAGTATTTTCAAAATGATGGGATTTTTTGCATTCATTCACACCTAAATTAGTTTTTTTTTTTTTTTACTTTTCCCCAAATGGATCACTCTTTTTTTCCTTTTTATCTTTTTCTTGACTGTATGCCAGCATTCTGAGAGCCATTTTTTTTCCTCTATCCATATGCAGACTGGGCCCTTTTCCCTTATCCTGGCATAACAAGCTACTGTGGAAACAAGCTGTCTATGTAGTCTCTTAGAAAACTAATTAAGCCATTAGATAAGTGCATGGGTAATGATGTGCCACATGATACACAGTGCACATCTCTGAATTGGAGAAGGAGTACCCAAAAGCTTCCACAATCTAATTGGGCAAAAAGAAGTACTTTTGTTTGTATGGGATCCTTACAGTAGCCAAGTCAAGAACTCACCTGAGTATTTTGATTTTAGAAAAGTGATCTAATCCAGCTAACGTGGACCCCTTGCTTGTACCCACATTTAAATTGCCAGGTGAAGCAGTTTTTCTGTAAAAAGTTTTTGTATTCACTAGAGAGAGGTAAATGCCAGTTTTAAAGACCTCTTGAGGAAGAAAACTGCTTTCCCAGGAGCCAGAAACTTGGTTTGCTGGAACTGTTCTGCTCCTGAAACCTTCGGGGTCATCTGCCTCTGCCCTGTGAGTATCCAACAGTCTTCAGAAACCTACTGAAGCACAAACGGGATCATCACCCAAAGAGTCCATGTCAGTCAGAGCCTGAGAGAAGCAAGCTGTGTCCCACCTTTCAGATGTGTTCAACAATGCTTATTCTTCTATAGAGGGGCTGTTACCATCTAGGTAGCTAGTGATAGATTTCCCTTAGGGCATTGGTTCCATTTTTTCACCATGGAAGCAGCAGATAGATTCTGACAGCAGCAGTTACCAAGTTTGTGATATTTTTTTTCCTTTTGAGCACAAGCCCATTTGCTTTGATACATTTACCGCTGCAAAAGTGAAAAAGTGATGTGATATCTCGACATTCAGGCATTTTAAAAAATCATCCTTCCTCTGACATGTTCTCTTCTGTAAAGTTGATATTATTATCACAAAATATTTGATTTTCCAGTATGAGCTTTAAGAGAAGAAAAGTATGTGAGTGAGTGTGGGCACAAGTGAGAACCTGTGAGTGTGTATGTGTAATTTTTCTAGTTAGAGATATCCTGTTCAAAGCTACCTCCAGCACAGTGATTAGTAATACTATCCAAAGTATAAATTAAGAGACACAAATAGAAAGAAAACATCTTACCCTCTTTGAATAGCTGCTACAGCAGATCTTTTTGTCGGCCTACAAATTACTCCAGTGTTTCTAAGGGAGTGAAATACATCATCTTTTACTATTAGCTATTATTGCTACATGCCTGAAGGGGTAGAGTAGTGTGTTTCTATTTCAATTACTCAAGCTACTTTACTGGATATGGATTGAGCTGATTTGACCCTATAAGAACAACTGCTGTTATTACATATAATGATTAAATCCTGCTTGTACTCAGCTAAAATATAAATCAGCAGTTTGGAAGAACAGGCTTCAAGCTAAATAAAATTGCTTTGGGAGACCAAATAATTCAGGGAATTACCAAAGGGCTATTCAGGCTTTCACCTCTGTAACAGGTCACTAATTGGATTTTGACCAGTTTCATAGTGGTGATATGAATTTGGAACCAAAATTATTATGTCTGCTGTGCAGCCTTCAGTGCCTAGTCGTCCCCATCAAATTCTTAGAAAGTAGCTGTATCAGGATGGGCATGACCAAAAATTACTCACCCAGCCATGTTAGGTAGCACAGTTGGAGATGTGTCGTATTTTGGAGTTGCCTACTTCTCATTAAATAGAGGAAGTGTCTAGATTAGTAGCCCAGAGCTAGACCTTTTGTTTCTAGGTATCTGAAATTAGAGACAGGTACAGAGTTGCTGGTTGATGAGGGAAATTTTGTCATATGGAGAAGTTGGATAAATGCTTTTATTCCTGAATTTCTAGACCTCAGAATTCAGAAATTCTTTTCAAAATATGAAAAAAATAAATAAATAAATAAAAAGGAAAAAAAAAAAGTGTATATATAAAACAAGAGAAATACTGATATTCTCCTTGTCTCACCATGAAATACTGGATTCTAGTAGGATGCTAATAATTTCAGACATAGCCTTTGGTTTTCATTTTACTTTCAAGCTAAATTTCAAAAATCCACAGTGATTCAGGGTAGGGATGAGGGCAGAATATGCCCCTTCAATATATGGAACACATTTACAGCAGGAGGCGGGTTGGTCCATAATGCTAAGAATTTATTACTTCTTTATCTGTTCTATCAGTTGATATGTCCTACTTTCCTCCTTCAATTTAGTACAGACTCATGAGTCAGGAAGGGCCCTGCAGGACTATTTTATCCCAGGGGAATGCCAGGATTTCATATCATATCTCTTCAAACTCCTTTTGATTATAATTGCTTTGTGATTTCATGCAAAACTTCAGCTGTAGTAGTCTGTATTGTTCGTCATGCGAAGCTTTACTGGAGCTAGCCAACTGGTTTGCTGTGGGGCTTGGTGAGTTTTGTTCAGCCAATGGTAGCGTTGCTGGAAAGCTTACACCACCTTGGATGGGCACATTTTGGTACTGGGGCAAGGGGGCTCACTGGGTATCTGAGCTCTCAGGTTGTGAAGGGGGCAAATATCCACTGAATGGTACTTGGCTGGAAAATATTTGGTCAGTGTCTCATTACTTCTCCAGGGTCTGTCTGCGACTTCTCCCTGCCAGATGGTGTGTGAGAATTATTTCTGAGCTTCTAGACAGGGACAAAGCATTTGAACTCAGAGAGGCCACGTCTTTTCTCCAAAACACTTCTAAACAAGGATTTCAGAAGTCGCTGCTGTAAAGGTTGAAGTGGAAATCTCTTAGAATTCAGTTTGTTCCACATTCACAGAGGAGTTTTTCAGTTGTCTTCGCAACCAAAGCAGTTTAAAGGAACTAAACCAAAAAAATACATTGCACAGTACAAGCAAGCACACATGAACATTCTCAAAGCTCAGTACCTGCATTGTAGGTAGACATTCACTGCTGATTGAAGACGTCCAGCTATAGGCAGCATCCTATTCTAAATAAAAACAGCATGACAATGCAGCTCTGTACAAACATGCCAAACATTCCTCAGGACTTCTGACAGCAGGCAGCCAATTACTTTGAAAAGAATGGGTTCTGTCTTATGACTGCAGCAGCAACACAAATGTATCTCCCTTGATCCCAACATCAAGGTAGAGCTTTGCATTTCCAATATTTGAATTCAATACAAAGCAAAGGTTTCAATGTTGGGGGTTTTTTGGGTTTTTTGTTGTTGTGTTTTGTTGGTTTTTTTAATAGTGAGTGGCAGCTTGTTGGATTTTTCTGCAATCAGATGTAACAGCGGCAGGGTTAAAAGAGGTATATAAATAATAGATGGTTTCTCTCACCTAAAGAGAGATCTGCCAATTCTTGCCCTCCTTTTAATTTTGGGAAGGGAATATAATTTAAAAGATGACATATTTTTTCCCATCAAGTCAGAGAAGAAGGAAGCCTCCAGAAAAACAATGGCTGATGCCATAGCATGACTATCTGACAGGCTTGAAAAGTGACTGTAAAGTTGCCAACACAACAAGCCTTTTATCTTTGATGATAGTATTTGAAGCTTGTGAATTTCATCCAAGGAATAGGAAGAGATAAATAATGTCCTCCTACCACGTCGTTTCTTACTGTTTTAATTGTCATTATTTAAAAAAAAATGTATAAATATTCACAGAATAGATATCCTTTTTTTTTTTTCCTTAAATTTCTCTAAATATCATCACTACACTGCTGAAATTGGCTTTATTCCTAATATAAAAATACATTACTCTTTTCAAATTTCTTTACCTTTATGCCTATTTTCTGAGTAAATGAGTAGCCCTACATGCAAATAAATTTCTTTGGAAGTTTACTCACAGGCCCATTCAGTTAATGGGAAAGCTTGACCCATGTACTAATACAGCCAAGGTTTTCTCTCTACGTGAGTGCCCGTCATGGGGCTTTCCTGAGCAGGCTGTGGCCTTGAGCACTCAAAAAGAAAAACCCAAGACCTATATATAGCCTGGATTTGTGTGTTACAATAAGTGGAATGTGGTTAATTAAAAATTTTCCCCTGCTCTTGTGTGGGCGTGGAACCCAAGTGGGCAGCCCGCATCTGCTTGCTACGACTAGAGAACTGTGACAGCTGCCAGTGTGCAATTCAGACACAGAAACCCGAACCTGGCTTAAGTTTGGGATTTCCCTTGAGGAGAGGGCCTCCACAACCGCTCTGTTCTGCGCATCTTATCCTGGAGACTTCCTCAGACTAACAAGGTTTGAATTTATACCTCCCAGAAGTACTGGAGGGTACATGAATCTGCAGGCTCACCTGGGTAGAAAGATGCCTCCACATCTGTTCAAGCTGAATTTTTGTGCAGCCAGGCATGCAGAATTCGTGGCACTCAAAGGAAGAACAGAAGAAGATCCCAATTCTGTACCTGGGAATAAAAACAACTGTGTATCCAGATGTGTTTGCAGGATGCTGTATGCGCATTTTACCCTACATCGGCACTGAAGGGAAAATGTCATCTAGAAAAAAGAAAGGGGCTTTTTCTTCCCCTGGTGAGGCATCTAATATCTAAGCTGGATATATGCTCTGTCTCACCTCTTCTGACTGTAAATTTTTCACACCTGCTTTAGAGAGGAAGGATGTAGGGGATCTTCTTAAGACTATATCTGACCTCTAGCAAGGATATCCTTCTCAATCCCTCATCCTAACCTGAACAATGCGGACATTAGTTTAAATCCTTGATCTTCTACTTCCTGACCAAATGTCTCACATTTGGTGGCGTTATTAACATCATTTGTACAATAAATTCCACCAGTTCTTTACTGAGGTCAGTGTCATCCAAACAACTTAATCTTGGACGTGGCAGACTTAGTAATTAGACCTTATGAGAGAGGATATATACGTCCACAAGTGGTCTAAGCCAATATAAAGTCTTAGTCTCCAAGAGATTGATTTCAGCCTGTGCTCCACATGTCTGCTACTTAGCATGCAGGTGGCCACACAGTTGTCATCTAGCTGACAGTGTGCAGCCACAGAAGTGCCTGTGCTCACACTGACCTTTCATGGGTCCATGTGCCCTCGGTAGGAGGAGGAGCAAGTAGAATAGACTTCCCTTTCTGGCACACAGACTGGCTTAAATTGCCTGTGTCCCATCATTTAATACAAACCAGCAATTATAACAACGGGACCTCCATCACAAGAAGCAGGCATCAAGGGAGCTTGCTCCAAAATATCAGTGACATTCTGGGACATAAGCAGGAACTTTTCAATCAAGTCCAAGCAGCTTAGAAGGAGTTTTCTGTGATCACTGTCCTCTATTTGGCCTTCCCACATGATATTTTAAGTGCCTGGAGCTGTTTTCTTGAGTTTGAATCCTCTGTGGAATAAGGAGAGTTAAAATGGGATTATTGGCACACTCAGCAGTATGCTGAGCTATCAAGGCAACAGGAAAATATGTGAAATATTCCCTTTCGAGCTTTAAAAGTAACAGTTCTCAGGATAATCTGTGATTTCTTTTACAAGAACATAAGGAGTGCATCACTAAATTAGACCAAAGGCACGTTTAGCCCATTTCTTGGTTTTGACAGCAACCAATAGCAAAGGCATCAAGAGGACGTTAGGAGAGGAAGAAAGAGAAAACCTGTCAATAGCAAACCTTCTCTGTTCAACAGCTTAGACCCTTCTACAGCCACAGGTTATATCAGATGCTCATATTTGACTTTCTATTACAACTGAGTAGGCTGCGAGAAATACTTCCCCCCCCAATCTGCCCTTTGCCCATTGGTCTTTAACTCTGGGACCTCCCAGTATCTCTACTGATGAGTTTCATAGTTCAATGACATGAAAATATAGAATTTGTTTGGTTTAAGTTTCCCAGATAACTTCAGTGGGTGTTACATTAATTATTGTCTATTCACTTTTTCCATGGATTTCACTTTTTTCTATACTCTTTTCCCCATTATGTCCCTCCCCAGACTGCAGTATTTCCTTCTACAAAATAGCTGGGCCAGATTTTCAGCTACCATTGATCATTCATGGGAATATTTTCTACCTCTTTTTTTTTTTTTTTTTTTGTCCAGAAATGATGATGAATATTATGCATGAGGAAGAACTGTAAATTATCTGTATCTGGATCCTCACTATCAAGAGCCTTACCCATTCAGCTGCAAATTCAGGCACTCTTTCTGCTCTTATTTCTAGTCCTGTAGCTGTTAGACACAAATGTTATAAATGCCAACAGATTTACCTCTTCACTTCTCTCCAATGCCCCATCTGTTTACTTACAGTTTGCCTGGGAACTTCCTTTGGAGTGAAACAACTTGCTGCTAAATTAGTTTCTTCCTACTCTTAACTCTCCTGGTTAAGACCTCAGCAGTGGCACAGGTGAAGCTGCATCAAGTTCAGTTCTCCTCTGGTGGTTTAGACACCAACAGCTATCTCCAGTTTTTTTTTTTTTATTTCAGAAGCTTGAGATACTGTAGCTACAATGAGTCCGGAAGAGCCTGAAGGCCAGCACAGAGGGGCTTGGCACTGAACAATATGAGTGCAGGACATTGACTTTGGCTTTGACTGCAAGCACTCCTGTATGAGAATGCAGCTGTGGTATCAGATCAGGGGCAGAAGGACCCCTCTGAGAGTGCCTGCTGCTGCTTTTTTCCTATGAGGCAACCTAGATGTGAGTCTCGGAAACAGAAGACTGAATCAAAGTCTACTGACTCCCAGATTAGTGCTCCAGTCTCAAGGTTATTTCTACCTCTCTGAGCTCTGTATTTTGTGCAAAGTCCATCCTGCCAGCTATGTGGCTCAGATCATGTCTGACAGACTGACATGAGGATGCAACTGCCTTTACAAGCCACAGACAGACTGAGACCCACAGCCTCTGGGCGTCTCTGCAAGCAGAATTTAAACCATGGAGGACAACGGGTGTTTGCAACTTCTCAGAGAGCTAAACAAACTCAGAGACTGAATCTTTCTGTTAAGAGCTCGGTGCTTAAAGTACAAGTGGCAAGTATTTTTTTTCTAAAAACCCTCATGAATTTAAGATTGCACTTAGATAAAGGGGAGGGAGGTGGTTTGTCTATATGAATACCCATTTACTGTGCACATAAATCTATTAAATATACATTTTATATTTGTGTACATATGGTACATATACATGTACAAGTATTTATGCATGCATATACACATGTGGTTTGTATATAATGTATATGTGTGCATATATACGTTAATATATATGTACATTAATAGAACAGACTTTCTCATTTGGCTATTTAAGGAAAAATTTCTGATCAAAAATTAGTGCCAAAACCCCATTAAGTTTTCTGACTTACTCCCTCTGACTTCTCTTAAAGCTCAAGGCTCAGCCAACAAATATGAACACAAAACCGTCTATATTCCATTCACAGAAACTTCAGCCTCATCTTCATGAATTTTTCATCTGAGCCTTTACATTTTTCTTCTGTTTCTTTTTCCCATTTTTTCTTCAATTTCTCTACAGATATTTTAATGTGTTATTATTAGAACTCATTTTTTTATCCATGATATTCTTCCTGTCTTTTCCAGAATATTTGTATTTGTGGTTCTGGTTCCCATCCAACAGTGACAATTTGGGTATAAACTCTGCAGAAATGAGAGGAGATACTACATCATCTCTGGATGCCTCAATCCAGTTTTCTAAGCTGTGGACTTCAATCTCCTTGTGCGCTGGAGTCAGTGGAAAGAATTAAACCCCTTCCTAAAGGAACAGGGGCCATTTTCTAGAAGCACCTACCTGTTTTCCATATGCACAGTACCTACAGAGCTCTGCTGTTTCACTTAGACACCTACAGTGGGATGCATCAAGCAGAGCTTGACAGTTTTTAGCTGTCTTGATGACAGTAACTTTTATTCTGAACTGAAATCTTAGACTGAAAACAGGTTTAATTAAAACAGTGAGAGCTTGTGTGTAAACCAGCCCTTAGGCACCTTCACAGAGCCGGATAAATCAGAGCCATACAAGACATGTTATGTTCCTGAATGCATCTGCCTGTCAGAGAGAGCCCACCCATGCAGGATATCTTGTAGCAATTTATTCAGCCTAGTTTTAGAAGCCCAAATCATTCCGCCATTTATTCCAACTTGCACAATACACTCAGAGCAAATGCCCTGACTACTTTAAGGTCATTTAAAAACCATACAACACTATACATAAAAATTGCTACCAGCAGTGTCCTGCTCAATTTATAAATAAGATAATTGCAGCACTATATAAATTCTGTTTACAGTTTCAGCTTGTTGCAGTGCTTTTATTTATTATGACTGCTATGATTTTATAATAACACTTTTGTTTTAGTTATGGCTGTTTGTAACGAAAACCTGAATATATTGGATAAGGAAGTAGGTAATACCATTCCTTTGTAAAGGACTTCGTAAAAACAGCTGCCATGGCAGTGCAGAGCTAGAACTGAATACCAAGGTAGCAGCACAGTTAGGATCATATTTTCTCTACCTGAACTTCAAGACAGCCTAGACCAGGTTATAATGGACATTTTGAAGTAGCAGCCACGTTCTACTACTGCCATGAATAAAGTTAAATGTTCCTACAAAAAAACTAGTAACACAGAACAAACGAAAAAGGGAAGACGTGATGTTTTCTTTAAATTCTTTTGGGGGAACACATCAGAACTGACCTCCCCATCCCTGAAGAATCAGTATGATCCACTCTCTGCCATCACAGACCTAGCAGCCGTTTGGCCCCCAGGAGATCTGCCAGGGAGGGATTGGAATCATCTCACAGGTAGGTTTCCTTTTCTCTGCAGCTTCATGTTATGCCTCACCTTTCACTGATGCTCAGACACAGATAGAGGAAAAAAATACAGAAATTAAGAAAAATAAAAATGCCATAAGATACCTCACCAGGTGCAAGTTCTGCAGGAAGGAGAGAATCTCTGCCTAGGAACTAGTCTGAGTTCATGTAATGTACACCGTAAGTCTCCTGGGTGGACCTCAAACACTTCTCTACATCCCATTTTCTGGCACAGAATGTGGACATAAAGATTTTACTGGTCGACATGTTTGTAGCTGTGTATCAAAACACATCTACAGGGCCAAACTGCACCATAACATTTTGCTTCTCTCACAAGACTGTCACAAGTTTTAACTCATTTCCACTTGTAAAGGGAAATTTTGGAAAAGCAGCAATGTGGGGAAAAAAAAAAGCCATTGATACCACTAGAAAAGAAAAGAAAAAGAGCGCTCTGAAAAAAACATGGATGTGAAAAGAGCTGTTTCTAGCAATCATGCAGTGCCTCTGCCATTTATCCACTTCTCTGTCTTCCTCTCTTTCAAGAAGCAGGTGCCCAAATAGATTTGCTCATGTATTCAGATTCCATGTTTCTTTGCAAAATGCTCATCATCAGGCACAAAAAAAAAAAAAAAGAAAAAAAAAAGAAAAAAAGGAGAAAAGAAACCATACCTAGACTTCAGCAAGGCACTGATGAAAGGCTTTTCCCTGATATTCAGAGACGGGATACTGAAGGGGGCAATTAAAAAAAAAAAAGGTAGGATGCACTTCACAGTCGGGCTCCAAATAAAAATGGCGACTCTGAAATCCAAAAGTGAAGACAGGTTGTCATTTTAGTACGTCCTGCAGCACTGAACAAGCACAGAAGCCATTTTCCTTTCAAATACTCAGAGAAGAAATTATTCTTGCAAATAAACAGTCTCCGAGCCATGGCTTAAGATGTCATGTAAGAGTGCATATGTTTGAGTGCAGTCGCTCCAGATTTTGCTTCACTTGCATTGTAGCATATTGTGACCTACATTAAATGGTTCCTGTGCACTGACCACAGAACAAGCAGGCTCCAGAGCCCAGCATGCAGACAGCCCTGTTTCATTAAGAAAGCAGTGCAGAATGCTACAGCTTTGCTGTTTGCCATTTTAGGACAGCAATGTACATCTGCCAAGGTACAGACACCACTGGGTACTGCAGCCCTGTGAGAGGGGTTAGAGGGGTCTGCACTCCCATCTAAGGTCCCCATCTCAGCTGACTTCCAAAAAGATGAAGTGCACCTCATAGTGCGGCAGATCAGGTGCTAGTGCCCTGCTGATGCGTCTACAGTGCTTCCACTTTCCACGGAAGATTACCAGTGGAGGTCAAACACCAAAGGCCCCTCCATGTACTTATTGTCACCTATTCACAGTGCCTTACAAGAGGCAATAAACCTCTGCACCTAAGCTGGCTTCCATGGTTCCAGCTTGAAAATGTATGGGCAAAAAACCTTCTAACCCCTTAAAGAGTTATCATGGAGTACATGGCAATAGGAAGCAACCTCCTGGTGCTAATCAGCAGAACTTATCCATGGGATTAGTGCGAAGAATTCTAAATCCCAGTTTTACAGAAAAGAAACTCAGATGGCTAAAGTTATATTATTTTCCTGCGCTGTAGCACAGATATACTAAAAATGAAATATAGTCTTTACTATGGCTTTTTTTAATAATGAAAAGACATAAAAAATAAGTGGATGTGGACATGAATATATACAGAATAAAGTGCATATATATCTTGCAGACATACATGAACAAATGAGTAGAAAATAAGCATGTATAAGAAGAAATGACTGTGTAAATTTAGAAAACGCCAGCTCAAAAATTCCTTCTGTAATATTCTAGCATTTTAAGGATGCAGTCTTCCATTGCCACAGAAAATAATAGATTTTTCTCAGATGCCAATAACCACTGTAACTAGGAGTAAATATGGCTATAAATACCATATATATGCAAAGGGTCAGATGTGGAATTGCATAAATAAGTTTAATAATAACTCTCTTTGTTCCTAAGTTCTGAGTTTGCAATCTTATTGTTCATTAAATGCGTATGTTAAACACAGACAGGATCGCTTTCTGTATTTACACAAATATACTCACCACTTTTCTGAAATAAGTACCTTTTGGGACAGACTGGAAATACGAGGTCACCAGCAGCTATGTGATATACATCTGTTCAGCTGTGTTATTTATCTATGTATGGATCCAAAGCCTCCAAAATGTGGTCTGTGGGATAGTTTGGGTCACTTTCTTTGTCCAGATGGTCCCTCTGACATGTCCCTCGTCACACAGGGTACCGTATGCTGGGGTATGCTCTGAGGACTTGGATCAGATGTTATCAAGCCCTCATGTTCAGTTTGCTTCTGCAAAGTAAAAACAAACACCAGCATGTCCATTTGGACTCATCTGTGGTATTTCTATTTACCACATCAACTCCAGGCAGCCATCATAATTAGCAACCTCATGAAGCTTGTGCAGCATTTGGCTTCCTCCTGCCTGTTTGACTGAGCAAATGGAAGGACATTTGGTGTGAGTGGAATAGACAGGGAGCAGCTGGGGAGGTGTCTGCATTCCCACCTTCATACAAAGGTTCAAAGTTGCCTTTTTCCACCTCACCAGCTCAGTTCCTGTGATGACCCTGGCCCAGACACAGGACATCTCTGTGAATATAACAGTCATAACCCTGTCTGCATAACGCTCCTCTCTGCAGTATCCAGATTCCTACACTACCACACTCCGGACACTGTCTGCAATGCCAGACGTTTGATTTTACAATTTTGTCATTTCTGACTCTCAAAAAAAAGACTGGTTTGAGCTCACTTTATCTCTGGGAAAATTCCCTTTACTCTGCTAGTGCTTCTTGTCAGCCACTGTAGATAGGCAGCAGAGATTTTGATCTGCACAGTGTTGTCTTTCAGGCCATGAAGGTGCAAGAGGTACCAGCATGCCCTACATAATCAAAACCTCTGGAAGGAGATTGTCCTGTTTCAATGGTCCAGTCTTTCTGCTCCTCATTATAGCGATTAACTGCACTCTTTTTTCACCAAGGAGAGCATAAAAAGAAAGACATTGAATTTGTAGCAAAGGCTAATTTTGGATTTAAGAAGGCATTGCAAATGAAAGAGTAGTTGCACATCAGATTTTGCTGCAAGGGGCATTTGTGACATCTAGGATTCATAATGGCTGAGCCATGGAGAGTTTGTTGCAGTTGAGAAGACAACACCGTCACCAAAGGTTTAAGTACGCCTAATCCTGCTTTACTGCAGATAGTGGCAGTAAGTGATTTTTGAGGGCCTTTGCAGTCAAATGTTTCTACCATTTTGTCATCTTCCTATCTGTAAGCTTTGTTTAGCTGATCCTGATGAATTTAGCAGAAAGTTTCATCTGTGACACCACCTGCCCCTTGTTCCACAGTACACTTGAAAACAGAATGCCACACAATTCAAACTCATCACTAAAATAATTCATCTATCTCCTACGCAGTATCAATGTGAGGAGGAGAAATTCCTAATGAATGTCTCCAAATCCTCAGGGGATGTCAGAAACAACACCAGCCCATTTTTCTTCCAAGCCCACATAAAACTGAGAGGCTATGGTTCTGCAGGGAAGTGGGATGGATATATCTGTTTAACAAGGACAAGCAGTCAGTAGAGAAGGCAGAAAGTAGGGAACAAAATAAGCTTTCAGCAGTATAATTTGTGAGAAGTCTGTGCTATCAGGGACTTGAAGAGCAACATATGGGGACAGCTTCTCCATGATGCTCAGAGAATGGAGTGTTAATCAGAAGAGTAGTTGCAGCTTGTCAGCTAGTCACTGAGCATTGCATGTATGAGAGTTTGGGACAGTTTTCTTGATTACAAAATCCACTGTTAACTTTCACCACATAATTTTACTGCAGCATCCCAAATACCACACAGAGCAAGTCCAGCACAGCCATACCAAAATATTTTGTCCTGTATAAAGCCTCTATCTCCCTCATAAATTCCTTTCCAACACCACCCACAATCTGTAACTCCTGATTCTGCAGTCAACAGACCGTGGATATGCTTGGTCTTGTTTGGCACAATGTACTCAAGGATGACCATTCTTGCTAGGATGCTGACCTTGAACTGCAGAAAAAAAAAATCGTATTTTAGTATTCACATAGACAGATCCTTGCTGGCTAAGGTGAGAAGGACACTGCCTCCTGTCACTAGCAGTAACATGAGAATATGGATAATCCTGCAGCATCTTCATACTGTACAATGGAGTTGAAATTTATTAGCTGTTCATCACTGTTTTCATAAATCACAGGAGTAAATAAACCAGATCTTTCTCTCTTTCTATCTCAAAAGCCAAAACAAATTATCTTATCACTTATAACTACACCTTCTTTGCAAATACCATATGCCTTCTCTCCCCCCAGAGTGTGTTTCCTTAGGAATGTCTCTTTCCCTGTATTTCTTCACCAGTGCTCCAAGGTAGAGTAATTATTTTTCCTCAAAGCAGATGAAGATATAATGATGGCTTTACTATATAGAGAAGTGATGCTGAAATTTCTCTGTAATTTTCAGGATGTTAATAATAAAAATTAAATAATAAAAATTCTACTGCAACCATTATCCCACTGCCTCTTGCCTGTTCTTCAGCCCACTGTAATGACAGGCTGATTTAGATACGATTCCCAGCAAGAAGAAAGAGCAAGGAGAAGTTATAAAATGTAGATATGAAATCTGAAATTTTTACGAAGACAGTGAGTCCTTGCAGACTTAGAAGGACTGAGGTTTCTAGCAGTTGAGATTGCCAGGCAGAAGTGAGTTGGCTGCAGCAATCAACTCACCATGCATTTGCAGGTCACTGCATATCAAGCTCATAACATTGAAGGTCAAGCAAGAAAGTCAAGTCAGCAAGCCAAGGTCAGCAATGGCAAAATTAGGGACTGGAGTTTAGCTAAAGCAAGAATATAGGACAAGTGCTGAGTTTAAATTGCAGGATCATGGGATAATTCCGTTTGGGAGCAACCTCAGGAGGCTGCCAGGCTGAACTCCTGCTCCAGGCACAGCCAGCTATGGTGTCAGAGGAAGTTGCTTCGAACTTTATCTAGTCGTATCTTGAAAATTTACAGGGATGAAAGCTGTGCGGTCTCCCAGAAAACCTCTTCCACTACTGAACTGTCTTTATGGATTCTCCTTACATGGATTCAGAATGCATGTAAGGAGAATCCGGCTTGCTTAGCGTCTCCTCACAGAGCACGTGCTTCAACACTGACCATCATAGCAGCCCTGCTGGACTTGCTCCATTTTGTCAATTACTTGCCTGTACTTGGACCCCAAAAGAGGTTTCCCTACCTAGATGTGATCTATGAGTGCTGAGTAGGGGAAGAAGGTCACTTCCCTCAGTTTACTGTCTCCACTCCTGTTCATACAGTCGAGGCTTTTACTCTCTGTGCTGCAGGGCTCGTGTGCAGCCTGCTGTCTGTCAGGTCCCCATTTCATAACGCTCCTGTCAGCCTATTCCACCAGCCTGCCTCTGTGTGTCTCTCTGGCAGCTCTGCCCTTGAGTATATTGACAGGTGCCTCCCAGTCAAGATTGATGAGTTCATCACCTCCTCTAGGTCACTGACTAACATGTTAGATGGGTCAGGGCAGAGCAGAACTGACAAACCTCACTGAAGATGTGGTGGTACAAAGGAAGACCACATAGTTCAAGGAACTCTGAGCATCCCCTGTAGCTGATCCACAGCTTGGAGAATTGAGGAAATGCCTGATAATCAAATGACAAGCAACAGGAAAAAGGAAAAAGAAGACAGGAAATAACAGCCAAGCATTTGAGTGAAGATGTCAGAAATAAAGGAGCAGAATGTGTGCTCCAAGAGACAGTCGGACAAAACATACAGAAACCTGCCACTGTGCCCGGGGGAGGGGGGGTTTGTACCATACCTGATTCAGTTAGCATTAACTCAGTGCATATTTTTTCTGTCACTGTGGCTTAAGTATAGATGTGATCGCCAAGCAGACTTTATCACATTTTCCTGAAAACAGTGATGACTTTCATTTGAAGGTCACCTTTTGAATATTTACAAAGTAGCATAACAGTAAATGACTTACAAAAATAATGGCCTTGTCCTATATTCACACTCTTGACAGAACATTTAATCTTGAAGACCAGGAGAAAATCCCCCACTGGTCTCAGGTCCATATAAGACATTTTTATTTCATTGACTTTATAAATGTCTGAGTTTGGGTGAGCTCATGATTTGAGGCTCCTTTTATAGTCAGTAGACAGAAATGAGCACATCCAAAGAGTGATTTATTGAACGGTCTTAAATGCAAATCTCCTCTAGAGACTTCAATTTCTCTCTTCAATTTCATTGAAGGGAAGGTCATGTCTCTAGCTCAGACTTGGTTGCCTAACTTAGAGAAGAAAGCAAGAATCCTTCCTCCTGTAATTACACAGACCATTGGGAATCCTGCCTGAGCCTTGCTAAGAGCAGCTGATCCTTATGGGAACAAGAATTTTATTGCGTAAGACTATAACAGGATCAAAACCCTCCTGTCTGCTTTTTTCATTACCTTTGGTTAGCAAACATTGTTCTAACATATGAAGTTTTAGAGATAGTGGGGGAAAACTTGAGGAAATATATTGTCGTGCAAGCAACACGTATCAAAAATTAACCCCAGATATTTCACTACGAAAAAAAAAAAAATCCCCTGGCTCTTTGTATCATAGCAACAACTTGCATCCTGTAGTTGTAAAGCAGCAAAAGGACAGCAAAAGCATTAAAATCACTGAAGAACAACTTCAACTTGATTTTCATTCATTTTTGATTCTGTGTCAGAAACATCTGTGCAGAGACTATATCATGTAGATGCTCCAGAGAAACAATGAATGTACTATCACCTTGGAAAAAGTAGGAATCCTGGGTGTCTTTGAGATCCATGCGCCCAGAAAACCAGAAACTTGATTTTGAATTCACTTGATCACATCTAGAGATCTACCACAGATGTCTCACATCTGAACATGAGGCATTTTTTGTACTCAGTGGAGGAAAAGAGCTGTTTTCAGGGGAACTTCTGAGCTTGCAGAAGAGCAGATGTCTAATGCTCAAGTCCGTTGCACATATGTAGGATTCTAGTGCCATTTCAGGTGTCCTACAGGGACTGCAGTATCCAATGGGGTTGTCACATACGACAAAGGATCTACGTCTTCCTGGAATAGGAGCTAGTAGCCAAGTGGGAGTATCTTAAACTGCAGTAGGTGCCACAATAATGTAGGCATATTGAATTGGGTTTTTGCGTAGCAGGGATAGAATTCAGGTCCAGAAAGTAGAAGCATGTCAGATATTTGAAATCAGCTGGTCACATGAAAGTATTTCTTTTAGACTGAGACTATTAGCTCTCAAGATTCTACTGCATTGATTTAGACCTTCATCCATTGTGACTGGAGGCTTAGACACTTACCTTGCATGCAAACACATTTCAGTGCCTCAATGTGCATCCACTCTTAGAGTGACATTGAGCTATCTAAGTTTCATAAAAGATGCCATAAGACTTCCAGCTGCTTCAGGAGAACTTGCAATTTTTGTTAGTGATGTCTCTTTCATAAGTCAGACCTATATGGGTGTCTGACATTCCATCAAGCACCTCAGATTGAATTAAACACTGTATTTTAATGACTGAATTGTTCTTCTTGTAAGTTAATGGCATGGTTTCCAAGTCTGGGGTTCACAGCAGGAGAATACCAGCACATCCCTCGGCAGGTGATATACCTGTGCTACGAAGAATCCTGCACCTCCTCCCATGCAGGCACACAGCTGAGACAATAATGATGAGCTGCAACAGCAGCAATGGTTGAACAGCAGCAAGAACACCTTAGGTACTCCTCACCTTCCCACATGCAAGACAACTTGGAAGAGGATCCATTCCATTTCAGAAAATATCAGTACCAATTTGATACAAACTGGGCACCGGAGAGAAATGGATGCTATTAGGGAAGAGTTCACCTGACATTTTCTTTGGCATAGCACCATTTCTGCTCTGCAAGTGCCAGCTTCCCTTCTTTGACTGCCAAGGCAGACTACATGACCATTTCAAATGTAATTGTCTCTACTGTAAATGTCAAGATCTGGTCACATCCCTCATTGCAGGATACAAGAATCTCAGCAGCAAGGTTGCCTCATGCTTTGTCCTTATCCTGGGAAAATGGATAAACTGGCTCAAAGAAACTCTTAGGAAAGTCTCCAGTAGGTGATCTGGCCTGCACTTCTGACACTGCAAGACTGCCCCATGAAGCAGATTTGCCTCTGCCTCTCACTAATGTGCTCTTACTTCATTTTTTTCAAGAAATGTTTTATGATGCTGACAGCTTTTGAGGAAAGACTTTGAGAGACAGAAATACATAATCTCTGTGTGTATATGTATAAGGTCCTTCCCCACCACTCCATAGTTCTGCCCAATCCTTTCCAAAATTACAGGAGTTCCATCATTTCCATAGGAAATCTATTCTAACATTTATTACTTTAAAAGTTCACTCAATAGTTACTTTGGGCTTAGCCTGTATTTTATTTCTGTGAGAACTGAAAATGTGTCAAAAGCCAACAGTAAAATAGAAGGAGAGAAAAAAAAGGAAAATAATGCATAGAGGCATACAAGGAAGGGATTGTGGTATATGCATGAGCATAAAACTACAAGAAAAAGTTAAATTAATGAAGGTAGTTCACAGTTTAAAATTAATTATTTTTGCATTTCTTTTTCTCAAAGGTTCCTCTTCAGTATTCCAAATATAAATGGTGGTGGGATTATTTAGAAACCAAGTACATTATAACTAAGGCCTATAGCAACCTCACTCAGCAGTGAAATTTGTTGTCTCCCTCTGATCCACAGATTATGGAGATGAGGGGATGAATGTACATCAGTAAGATTCCCTACCGAGATAGTTTTTCACTCTTTTCAGTAAGAAAAAGATCAAAGGGAAAATAGCTAATTAACATACCAAAGGAGACAAAACCCCTAGAGCTTTATCGTTGTTGCAATCCAATAATAAACAGCCAAGTACAAAAAAGATTATTTGATAGTGACACACAGAATTGAAAGCCTTTGAAATGTCAGCTTCTCAAAAAAAAATATTTTTGGAAGGAAAAAATATTCATAATTATACAGAATAATGCTTAAGCATTGGGGAGAAACTCTTCACTCCTATGAGAGCTTGCTTGTAAAACTACTGTGCTTAAGAGCAGCTTGGGTTGTCTTTATCTAAAATAAAATAAATTTTAAAAAAATACCACACAAAAGGTTTCAAATCCCTTCCTGTGCAAACATTCAATTCTTTTATAAATTAAAAATTAAGTACAGTTGTTCTTGTTCTGTTAAAAATATCATTAATCTCCATTCCCAGACAATCTTCCTACTTTTACAAGCTTGAGGGCAGTGGAACACCAAGGTTTCAAATTATGGCTGTCTGGGCTGGTGAACTCCTATTCCATGCCGTAAGTTCTAGCTACTTTTAGAAAGCCAGAGGCAAAAAAGACAAATTCAAGTAGCAGTAAGTCATGTGAAACTCTTTTCTGGGGAAAGCAACTGCTCAGATGACATGGATACATCAATATCAATAAAAGAAAAAGGACCGGGGCATGAGCCCAAGTATATTAATTTGCAAGTGGTTTCTCTGGCACACTTCTGGCTGAGAGCAGCTTTCTTTTCACAGCACTGTTAAAAAATTAGCATCACTCTGAGACCATTCACAACAGATGCTGGGACACAGACAGCCTGAGTTTGGGGATAATTTAAGCTGCATGGATGGGAACAGTTTCAGAATCACAGAATCATTTAAGTTGTAAAAGACCTCCAACATCATCAAGTCCAGCCTTTGACCAATCACCATCTTATCAATTAGACCAGAGCACTGATGGGATGTGCCTACAATGGCTGATGTCAGTACTTTCAATTACCTTTAAATGATTGTGGCAACAGGTACAGGTACCTGAGGAAGGAAGGAAAGAAACCTCATTCTTGTCTTCAAAAAGGGCAAAAGCAGTGATCCAGGGAGCTACAGGCCAGTCACATTGATCCCTAGGAAGGTGATGGAGCCACTAATCCTGGAAATTACATCCAGGCACAGTAAGGACATGAAAACCATCAGAAAGAGTCAGCATGGATCCATCAAAATAAAGACATGCTTGACCAAGCTGAAAGGTTTTTATGATGAAATAACTGGCCTGGTAGATGTGGAAAGAGCAGCGGATATTGTCTGCCTGGATCTCAGTAAGACTTTTAACAGTGTCTCCTGTAAAATCCTCCTAGAGAAGTTGATGACGTAGAGACTGGATGAGCAGACTCTGAAGTGCATTGAAAATTGTTTGCATGGCTGGGCCTAGAGTGTGGCAAAAGTCTTGTCAGTTCAGGCATTAATTGGCTGTGGCGGTGTGTGTTTTGTTTTATTTGTTTTATGTAGGTTTATACAGAATTTATGTATTGGTTCGTTCCAATGTACCCCCCGGTTTTCTGTAATGGTTCGGACTTGTTTACCACAAAGTGGTCTTTAGTTCGTTTTATGTCAGTCATCCCTTCCCCCTGTACCTAGTTGTCAATCCTCTCTCCCCCATCTTGGGCGCCCTGTCTATCACTCCAGGATCCTTCCCTGGCTTCTAGAAAGCTCCAGGGAGGGCGTCGAGTGATAGGCTGGCGCCTGGGAAATCCCCTACTGCCCTTCTGTGGTTGGTCCTCAGTTCTAATGTTGACACCCCCAGTTACACGCCCGTTCATCCCCATTGGCTGACTGGTTGTCGCCACCCCGATCCCTCCCCAGTTTATAAACCAGTGCACAGCTGCTCTCAGTGCACTTTCTGGGCAGCAGGCTGAGAGTGCAGAGCTCCGTGCTCCCTCTCTCCTCAATAAACTATCCTTAACCCTGCTCAGAGGAGTCATCTCTTCGTTGGTTGCCGCGGTCTTGCATCACATCAAAGTGCCTGTCGCTGGAGGTGGGGATCCAAGTTCCCACAGGGAGGAGGTGGCTCGCCCTGCCTGCCACCCCGACCTTACCATGCTTGCTGCAGTGAGGAGACTGAGCTAGTCTGTGGCTGCGCTAGTCGCGCTTATAAGCACACTGCGACAATTAGCTAGGTTCTCCAGCCTGTCATCATGGGGTACAGGCTACAATCCTGTTCAACATCTTCATCAATAATCAGGATGATGGGACGAGGTGTGCTCTCAGCATATTTCCCAACAACACAAACTAGGTGTGGCTGATACACCAGAGGGTCGAGCTGACATAGTGAGGAACTTCAACAAGCTGGAAAAATGGGTAAACAGGAACTTCATGAAGTTCAACAAAAACGTAAAATCTTACATCTGGGGAAGAACAGCTCCAGTGAGGAGCAGATCCTTGGGGTCCACTCTGCTGGAAAGCAAATTCAAACGTGGACACCAGATTGAGTATGGGTCAGCAGCGCGCCCTGTTTGCAAAGAAGGCCAATGGTTCCTAGGCTGTGTTACACAAAATATTGTCATCACGTGGAGAGAGCTGATCCTTATCCAACCTATCCAACCCCCTGGACCCCCCATCCAACAATGATGTGTCCACACTTGGAATACTCCATCCAGCTCTGGGCTCCTCAGTATGAGAGAGACATGGGCATAGTGGTGGAGAGTCCAACAAATGGCTATGGGGATGATTAAGGAACAAGAGCACCTCACGTACAAGGACAGGGTGAGAGAGCTGGGACTCTTTAGACTGGAGAAGAGAAGGCTCAGGGGATCTTATCAAAGAATATGAATAACTGAAGGGAGGGTGCAAAGAAGATGAAGTCAGATTCTTCTCAGTGATGCCCAGTGACAGAAGAAGAGGCAATGTGCACAAACGGAAATACAGGAAGGTCCTCCTAAACAGAAGGTAACACTCTTTCACTCTGAGGGGGAACTGGAGCAGGTTGCCCATAGAGGTTGCAGAGTCTCCCTCCATGGAGGTATTCAAAGCCATCTGGACATTGCCCTGAGAAGCTGCCTCTGAGTGATCCTGCTTGAGCAGGGGATTAGACCCTCTAGAGGTCCCTTCCAACCTCAGTCACTCTGTGGTTCTGCAATATCTTCTCCCAGCAAAGATATTTTCCCTTTATTAGGGCTGCCATTCTTGTAGGAGAAAAAATATTTTCCTTTGCTTTTATTCCTCCTACTCTCTGAATAAAGGTAAGTTTCAGTTTCTACTGGAACCAGTCATTACAATTAAAAAATCTTCATTTCACACTACAGTTCCTTAATTTATTCAGCATATTTGTGACTCTCACTACCGAAGTGCTAATCTATAGTCCTCATTGACAGCAAAACAACAGTCTCGTTTCTTGAACCCTTTTTATGCAAGGCAGGGATGCAAAGGAGATGCAAGGCAACACCCAAAACTCACTGCCTGATTCAGCCATTGAAAGCAGAATCCATAGAGTTAATATACAGTAAATACTGTGTTTTACCTTTTAGATCCTAAAACAAGCACATCCATGACACTGGCACTAGAGGATCAAGAAGCAGCAGTGAGTGGAGGACCCCAGCTTTTCAATAGATCCTGGCTCAGTCCAGGCTATTTCAAAACCCGATCTGCTGGAGAGGAGCTAGCCCTCATGTGAACACAAGCCACATTGTGCCACACAAATCTTGGACTATGGACTGACCTCTGGATGTCCTTCCACAGCAAAGCGGCAATTTGGTCACAGTCATAAATTACCTCCTTGCATCTGTATTCCCAGTTAAAACACAACAGTCACTAACTTGACACAGAGAATATTCTAAATTAAATCTGTTAGATCCAAAACTGAACAAAAAAGCCACTTTCAGAGGATCAGTCTTCCACTTCAGTTGTGCCAAGCTTAACATGTCAGCTGTTATATATATAGAGAAGAAGCTTTCCATTGAAAAGACACAATTATTATAAATAAATCCCTGAAAGATGCCCAGGATATGACATTTGAGAGGCTAAATGTGACTATATTGTGTTTTAGTAATGCCTACTGGTTCCTAAGTGCAGTGCAAGCTGGCCAAAATAACCACCTGTAGCTGCAGTTGGCAGGATTTCCACTGTCACTATCCTGATGCACGGGTCAAAAGCATCCAAAGTCCACACCTCTGAGTCTGCCTTGCTAGTCTGGCAGCAAAGGCCTGCCTTTAACTATACTAGTGGTAAACTCAAGCACACAGCACAATTTGGCCTGAAGTCCCGAAATAGCTGAAAACTCATTCTACTCTTCAATGAAGAAATAATCCTCATGTAGTCAGCATAAGTGCTAAACCCAAACTGATCTGGAACTGTAAAAACTGGGTTTCAACAACTCCCTTCTAGTTATGACGGAGTCGCACCCCCTATTTAAAAAGTCAGTCTAGAAAGAGAGGAGGAGAAACTTAGCAGTCAGCTAATAAACAAAATTCTTCTGTGGGTTCTTTGTATGGATGCTTTGGGCAGGCTGTGCGCACACCTCTGCTCTTGCAGTTAGTCATTTCAGTGTGAGTGAGATGATAAAAGTACCCAGTTTTAACCTCTATTGTTTTTCCACTTCAAAAAGACTCCAAAGGCTCTCAGAACTTCTGCAGTACTGCAAAAATTCTTAATGATATTTACTTGTGTGTCCCAATTCACCCAAATGTGACATTTAGAAATGCTTTTGCTAAAGCAGAAACAAATGTGTATTACAGACTAGGAGAGATATTATGCCAATATGACTCTTCGGCAAGCTCTCAACACATAAAAGGCTTCTGACAAATCAATACAAAAAGTGTTTTATGCAACATAATAATTGCTTTAGCTATCTACTAGACACATTATTTTATGTTCATTATCTTTTCACTATAAAAGCATTAGAGAATTTAGAAACATCATGTGTGTATTTTCATGTCTGACTATTCTCATGTGTTACTAAAAATAATCCTTTCATCAGTCATTAATCATTAGTACTAGGCAAATACTGCCCTCTTCCCAAATAAAAATCACACACATCCTTGTAGATGGCAAAATTAATTCCCTTCAGTCCCTATTGTGTTTATTTTCTCCCACTTTTTTAGGGAATGTTTTTAGAAAAAGGGGGAGAACTGTTGAGAAGGGCAACTATCTATGAATATCAGAAAACCGAGAGCTTAACTTACAACTGAAGATACGTATATGTTTTTTACTATAAACCGAGTTCAGTGTGTTGTGACACGTAACATGCCACATTACTTGTGAGATCGATCAGAACCATCCACATTCTGAATAACAAACACACACAAAGAGTCACTTATGAAATGGAGAATTATTTCCATAAATTAATTGGGAACAGATTTCCTCATGTCTATTCCCGCAAAGAAGCAGCTTGTTCCATAGACAGGTTTTTCTTGCTTTAATATGAGTAAGGGAAAGCACTTGACCCTTGACAAATGATATTGAAAAACGAATATGTTCTTAAAATATCCCAATCTGCTCATGGTCAAATTCATCAGCAGAACAGCAGGCAAAATATTCTACCTTCATTGCTTTTTATTATTTAGCCATCTATTCTAATGTCTCTTTGAAACCTCACCCTTCTCAATGCCCCTGCCCCCTCCTTCTCTAACTCCAGCTGCAGCAGTAGAGGTTTTTGTAAAAACCTCCTGTTGATAGCATTCATTACATGTTAGTCTGCAAAGTGATGAGGTAGAGAATGCTTGGAATTAAAATAGGAAAATGATTACTACAGAGGAAATGCAGTGGCAATAATTATCAAGTACACTAAGTTTTCACTGTTTGATTACGAATCTCAACCAGCTACCATAATTTCACATTCAGAGGTGATTGGGGTGGAGGAAAAAAGGAGTATGTTTTTTAAGGCTTTGTGAGGCTCCCTCACTTCCTCTTTATGTCAAGCTTATCTACACAAAAAGATGCTCTAAATGAATATTGCTCAGATTGTAAAGTCAGCATTCCAGTGCTACTAAATGCCAAAATTAAGATTTCCCGAAAACATTAATTCAGTCCCTTATACATATGCATTGTGCCACACTCTTTAATTACTTGATGACATACTATTTTTTCCACATAGTCCTTGCCTCATTCTGTACTCATGCTTGATGGTGCTCACTTAAAGAGTAAGCTATTCAACCTTTCTTTTTATCCTCCACATGCAATGTGGCCCCAATGCTTTACCTACGGCACACTATTGAAACCCTGCTATGAAGATGGAATTAATTTTCTCACGGGCTTTTCTATGGTTTTCATCACTATCATATCTTAAATATTCATTAGGCCAGAGAGAGATGCTGTAGTTTGGTGTTTGGAAGACTCACCTGGGAGAGACCTCCAACACAGTATCTGCTCCTATGAATACTTAAATAGCATGTATCGAACAGAACACTCCAAAATGAGACCCTAACCTGGTACTTGCAGATTGCTGGTTATAGCAGTCATCAGAAGGGTGGGAAACTTGGCTTGGAGACCTTCCCAGTCAGGCAGAAACTGTCCCTAGGCCTTCAGAGGGTTCAGTATCACATATCAGACCGCTGCTTGATTTTCCAACAGACGACTACTGTGGATAACACACTTAACTACAGGATGTGGCTTACATTGATGTGAAGAAATGAAAAGTTGGCTTTCCTCTAGCTGAAGGCATCTCTTCATGGCCTGCTCGGGAAATTCCTCACCAGACTTTCTGTCTTCTTCAGACTCCTCTTGAACATCCAATTCCCTCCATGTCCCCTACCAGGGCCCAGCATATAAGAATGTAAGCCTTTAATGGTAAGTCTAAAGTAAGTACCAGTGAAGGACCTAAGCCTAGCCTAGTCCATAAGAACCTTAGAATAGGGCAATCCTTCTTCAGGCCCACGTTTCCTAGCACTCAGTGCACATGGTGTTACACCACTGCAGAAGGCATAAAGGCATCTGCCCCAAGCAGCTCAGCACTCACCTCTTTCTCTGTGAGATGTTCAGAAAACAAGCTCTTGGTGAGTTAAATAGCCTCAGAGTGTGGACAGAAGCTTGAGGCTTAAATACACAACTTTTTTTAGGCAAAGAACCAAAGTAGGCTCGAATATCTCTGCACTTCATTCCTCCCATGCTTAATCACAACCCTGTGGATTTGGAAGCAGTTTCAAAAGGAGGAGAGAATAATACCACCACAAAACATTTAGAGTGTCTTGAGTAAGGTGACTTCCTGCTCAGCATAGTAAGGGTCAAAGAAGCAGCTTTTTAGCTGGGAGATAGATTAACAGCTTGTTAGACTGGCTGTAGATGAATGCAGCTGTCTTTGCCTCTTAAATTTGTTCTTGGCTAAGACAGTTGTAAACACCAGTTTTGCGAGTGAGAGTCAAACTCCACCCACTTTAATGTAACTTCTTTCTAATTCAAATAAAACTTATTTATGTAATGCCGCCTTCACAGTTTTTTACTCATTTGAGGGCTTGGTTTCTTAATTGTGGAGGATTAAAATATTTCAAGTGATTTTCTTTTGCTAACAAGTATATATTATAACAAATATATCTTATAAGGAGGTTTCAGCTAGCTGTCTGTTCTTTTTTTTTTTTTTTTGGACCCTCCATGTCTGCCTGTGCTCCATATAAAACATTTTTGTAGATTTCAGACTTTTTTCCCATGGGCTTTTCCACCTTTCCCTGAAAATCATCCATTTTGGAATTTCAACTTCTCTTAATTGTCAGAGCACACATTGTCAGAGCACGCATTTAATTTGTCACAGAAACACAAGCTTTCCCACATCTAACATCCCAATTTAAATTTAAATGAACACTGATGGAGACAAAAATAATCTGAAATTTCATCTTCCTGCTGGGGAACTATTGGAAAGATTACAAGGATATGAAAATCTTTTCTCCAAAATTAGTCATAAACACAAAAGCAATCCCTGACTCATTTCACCTGTGTCTCCAGCTGGTCATCAGGTGATAGCAATGCCTAATCACCATTAACAAGGGTCAGATTTTAACTGGCGTCCTTAACTCTCAATGTTTTATGTGAAAATTACCAATTCTTTGAACTGTCCAGATGGTTTAATAGGCTCTTTTATTCACTCACATCTAATTACTTGTCTCCTCCAAATATTTGGTTATATTCATTAGAACACTGTGTGCTCAGGAAACACCAGTCAATCCATAAAACCTTTATTGAAGGTTACAGTTTAAAGAGCCTATTGCCACCTCACCGTATTTATCATGCATTGGTCCAGATTCCAGCAGGCCATGGGCCAGTGTCATTCAAAGGTGAAGTCTTAGACTATACACACCTAAAACTCCAATTATTGTAACTCTGTCACCAAAAGGCACCTGAGAATTGGTGCTGTTTAGCAGCTAGATAGTAGCCTAATGAGCAGCATGTCTGAGTTTCATCTCAGGGCTCCACAAAACATATGTGGTGCTGTATAAATAGTGCATAGGGACCAGAAAACAACCAAATAAAGAGCTCCAAGAAATATAATTTGAACTGAACACATGGTGCTGGTAATGATTGGCATTGGAGTGCAGGCTGAGCACAGGGTTAAAGGAACAAACAGATTACCCTCCATTGGCAGGAAAAAGGATCATTAGGAGAACACGTAACACAACATATAATGAAGTAATTATTTGTATGGGAAGGTGAGCCTGCCTGACTCTTTGGATGTGTGCTGTGTGCTTCTTCATGAAGAGCAGGCAGACCTATGCTTCTTAGGTGCCCTGTGGCCTAAAAAGAGGAACTTGTCTTATCCTCCCAGTGCTAAGCCAAGCTGTTCCAGAGGCCTCATGGTGTCTGCAGGGAATACCAAGCTTGGAGCAGGTTTTTCTCTAAAAAGCCTCAGTTCTTATGGAGTCCCTGAAAGTTTGAAGTACAAGAGAGGTGGCAGGAACCAGCACTGAAAAAAAAAAAAAAAAAAAAAAAAAAAAAAAAAAAAAAAAAAAAAAAAAGCGCAGATGACAGCAGGACAGCAGAAGCAGCCCGGCAAATAGTAGCATTATTTGATCTTCCTTTCTCCCCATCTGTGGTCATACCAAGAACCTTGAGTTTGTTCTATGTCACTCACATTAATCCTCCCCTGCTCCATTCCTACTTACTGGAAAAACAGAAAATATTTCCTTATGGGCTGGTTACAAATAGCCCATTTACATGTATCAAGGGCCTAGAGTTAGATAACAACTGCATCCATCTCCTGGGGACCATCACTCTTGCCACGGCTTCATTTTATCACCAGCAGCCACAGGAGAGCCCTGCCCAGCCCCAGAGGCAGCCAGGTCTGCACTCACAAACACTGAATAACAGGCAAGCCGGCAGGCAGGGAGGGGAAATACAAAGATCTTCTCTCCCTACGTAGGCAACCACAGCAGAAGCAACTGTGAAAGAGGATTTTTCTCCTCTGCTCCAAGGGTGGTAACCTGCTCACACCCCCCTCATCTCTCGAATGCGACCCACACTTAATGGGATGGAAAGCAACGAGACAGTTGAATCCTGTAGCATGTTCCAGCTGTCTTCTCCATGTCTTGCTCTGGTGTTATCCTTAGTACCTGAGTGGGCATTGCTTCCCAACAGCTTGGGGACAACATCCTCTGGGAATTTCATACAGGCAAAGAATTCAGCACAGAATTACTAATTAATGTCAAGCCTACATCCCCAGCCATCCTTAAAATGTCCAAGCTCCAGAACACAGACTTGTCAGTATGATGGGTATGCATCCCAGGGACTGGAACCTTTTCACCCTGCAGCATTCAGAAAGGATTGAAACCATTATGGAAGGCTGAGGAGTGGAAGAGGGGAGAAGGTAAGATATGAATTCGGTAATCCAGCCAGTATGTAGCTCAGCTGTGTTCACTCTGAGCCCTGCGCTCTCAGGACTCTGTCCTTTTCATTTACACTCAGGATGTGTTTAAATGGTGTTTATTACCTAACTGTGAATTCACAAACATTATTGAAAACAATTCATCACAATTGGCAGCTCAGGTTGCACTCTTCAGAATGATGGAAGGTGTGAGTAGGATTCTGTTGTGTTAAGAACCTCAAAAAAACCCCTTTTCTCCAAAGTGAGTGCTTTAACCACTACATTATTATGCAGAAAATTGGCAGAGATATTGATTCTTTTGACTGTGCGATTGTGGGTTTTTTTCTCCCTACACAAGAATAACATTTTTACAGCTGCAGGGATTCCAGCTCACTGCACTGCAAAGGGAGCACAGGGTAATCCCCTGAAATCTGCAGAACTGCTGCAGGAGCATGGGGAAGGGCGGGGGTTCATTCATCTCTCTTTGCTCAGTGTTCCCCCACTCAGTCTGTCCATGGGTGGGTTTGGATTCCAGCCCAAGGCATTTCGCCTCCCTCACACACAGAGGAGGGAGCATGTGTGTCTGCTTGGGGATTGTGGAGTACATAATGAGAACCAAACACTTCATTTCTAATAACATCTGCCTTCTCCTGTTTATGCCATAGCCTTTCACTCTCTGATACTAACATATCATCCAGTCTTCTTGAATATAGTATCATTTCAGAATCATGATTAGTCATGTTACTATTTTTATTTCTTTTCTGCTATGCACCCAGATCTTTCACAAACATCCCTTAGTTTGTCATTTATCTGACTATTTCCTTTGCTAATTTATATCTGTATCTATGAACTTCTCTATTTCTTTTTCATTTTGAAAATATCTAAAATATATTGATGCCTTCTTTTTCTATCTGGTAGAACATCTTGATTTTTAGGGGAGGAAGACAATACCTACAGAAACATTCATTAAAAGAATTGCAATTTTCAGATATATATTCTTTCATTTAAATGTTTTCTCACTATTTCATCCATGGTTATTTTCATCTTTAGTAAACTAGCATTCTTAGGAACCCAGCTCAATTTTATGATTTGTTCACATTTTGTTCAGAACAAGTTCTACCTTGCCACAGAGCTGCTACTAGTCTCAAGTCCCTGAGTGCACAAGTGGCCCTGAAGCTGAATGGCTTCACCTCTGACCTGCCTTGTCACAGAGGACCTGTCTGGAGGCCACTGGGCTCTTGGACAATCCTCAGTCCCTGTCACCGCTCTGCTGGCCTCACCGGGGCACCACAACCTGAAGGGAAGGACACTGTCCCTGTCTGTCCCTGGACACCACCTCCACTCCCTTCCACTGTCGAGCAGCCCTGTGTGTGCACTGACACCAGGAATTTATCAAGCCTTTGTGCTCTGGCATGCTATTCTATGTAATAATCAGATCCTCTGAACTAATTTCTCTTAGTAATCTTGGCATGAGTGCACCAAAAACATGAAGAATGCTTCATAAAGGAAGTGCGTCAACACCACTGACCTCAGGAATGGTAGGGCTTTCACAGCAGTTGTATCTACTGGGATGCCCATGACTTTCTCTACTGGGACTGCTCAGCTGTGTCTCTGCATTGCTCAGAGTTGGGGCAGACCACACAAAACAGTGTGAGTAATGGATTTCTCAGTACTGCCAACAAGGAAAAACAAAAAACAAAAAACAAACAAACAAACAAACAAACAAAGGCATCATTTCAGAGCCTTTGGAATTTCTTTCATCACTTCATATCCAGAAGAATTAAAAAAAATAAATTACAATTGTTTTTTCAGTGTATATCATTATATTCCACTGTTATAATCAACAGAGAATGAGAGTATTTTTGGACACTAAAAAATGAGGAAACACCTATTCCCCCCTAAAGAGAGAGAGACAAATTCATAAAACTCACTGGTGATATGATTTTCCCTCTTATCTGTTAGCAGAATGGGAGCCAGGATTTTGCAGTCCTGGATTTAAAAGTCTGCCCTTCTTTATGGTAATTGAAACTACATCTCACAGACCCACAGCCTGGGCCAGCCTGGGGTTGAGAGCACCCTGACAGCATTTCTCCACATGTTGTTAGCAGGACACCATCTTAATGTATGCTTCATAAAATGGAGGAGCTCTGGGAAGAACACTCAAGAGCATGTGCATCCCCAAAACCCTGCTGCTCAGGGTTTTTAATCTAATTGTTGTTATCTAATAACAGGATGCCCAAGCTCAGGGCCCCCTTCTGATCAATTTGTCATAGACAAAATGTCCAAGACTGCACATCTTCATGGAACAACCCAGTCACTGTGCATCAGAATCTCCTGCATGGCTTTCCCTCAAAGCTGCTAGAGCTGCTCCTGTGTCCTAAAAATTGCAGCAATCGAATGCTTGGGCAATGATATAAAATGTGATATTATCCACAGCAGATGAGAACTACCTAGCCCTGGGTAGCTTAACAGTAGAGGCCTTCCCAGGATAGATCAGGAGAAATGAAACTTGTTTCAGTACAGCTGAAGTTCAGTCCCAAACCACCCAGAACCTGAGCACATGGTGCACCACCCTATACTGCTGAATAAAAGTTGTTTCCCAAATTAAACCTCTTACATCATTCTGTCTCCCACATTATTGTGCCAGATTTACTCTGTTAACCCAAGTTTATGCCTAGCTTTAGGAAAATTAAGATTGTATTTTCCAAAGACTTTAACTAGTCACAAAAATAAATACCAGTTATCACTTAGGTTTTCTACTTGTTCAACTTATTTAAATTAAGTATGGAAAATCATAGTAGTCCATGTAAAACAGATTACAGAGGTACTTTGAAAACCAGTTCACCACCCAAAATCACTTGCACAAGCTCAAAAGCAGTGCTAAATATTAATAATCTAAATTAACAGAATTTTGCAGCCAAGTTATATTGGCAACATGTATTTTAAGAGATTAAGACTTCAGACTTACTTACATCTGTAAAACTGTCTGGATGAGAAAGTATTCACTGCCCTCTTTTTCTTGTCATCTCTCTCAGTCACCACCCTAATCATAAGCCATCTCTTCAGATTTCCCTCATAAAATGATATCTACATCTATCTGTCATCCAGCCTTGAGTGAAGTGGATCTTTCACTCATCTGACAGAAGCAGAGTTGGTTTGCCAAATTTCCATCACTATCACTGCATGGCACAACTCAGGGATATTAATAGTTTATTACTTAGGGCCACCCAACATGGATTACTTTGGAAGCATCTCTTATCTTCGTGCAACAATTCTAGCATTTAATAGGTTAAGGGACACAGTGTATGTAGGATTTCAGGAAATCCTTTCGCAAGGTTTTCATTCCTTAGTTGAGATGCAGAGCACAACTATAGGAGGATTTGCTCGTCCTTCTCCCAACACATGCTTCTTTGATGATACCACATCCTTCTATCTTCCTCTGTGGAACCGAAATGGAGAATAGTCACGCTAGGGGAATTATTAGCCTCAGCCTCCTTTATACCTTTGAGGCAATTACATTCCAAGACAAGAGTATGTAATGTGCAGCACTTTCAGCATGTGTAACTTAGGTAGTTTTATGAAGTCATGAAAACCTCCAGATATATTCCTCTTTTAAAGACTGCCTTATGCTATAAACCTTAAGCCAGGTTTAATGCAAGTGTTGATTTTTTTTTAATGTTTTGAAGATGGAACATGTTTTCAAATTAAATATATGGGCTTTTTTTTACTCTGAAAATAACTCTGGGAACTTTTCCCCCTGGTGGAGAACTAAAGGCAGAATTTCCTAATAACCCAGGATAATTAATTTGTTTGTTTGTATGTTTTAATTCAACACTCAGCACCATGGTATCTGAATGGAATATTGCTGCAATGGAGGAGCATACAAAATAGTTTATGGAGAGTCACAACTTTCAGCCCAGTACTAAAGAACAAATACTTACATACACACATATTTTGCACAGTATCCTGTACTGGGCAGATAATGTATGTGTGATTTCTGCCAGAGATGTCCCAGGGAAAGCCACTCCAAATGCATCAGTCTTTGTCAAGATGGAGGGAGGAAACCAATTCACATATCCCTGAGCAGACATCTCTGGCATCACTGCCTATCATGATAGAAGACTGGGCATAATAACAGGCACAGAAGGTGCCCATGTTCCTCTGTGTTAATCAGGCAGAGATGCTTGAATATTTCCCATCAAATGATTTTCTGAAGGAAAAAGGTATGTCAGATAAACAGAAGAACACCTATCTTTATGTATCTTCCTCCCTGACCAAACCTTCTTTCAACTGTTCAGAATTTACCTCCTCTCTCATGGTTAGAGCTTCTCAGAGTCACACCTCCACTCCCACAGTCAAACAACTTCTTTCTTAGCACCTTTGCTATGAGGTATTTCTCCCCACTCCCTCTATCCATTCATAGGCTTTCTTTTTGTCTGTTGAGTCCTTCTGACTTCGACTTTGTTGAGAAATTTCCCCCTAAATTTCACTAGGTTAAAACCACTTCCTACCAAGTAATCCATCACCTGGTTAACCCTCCTTGAAGTGCAGAATTGAAAAACTTCTTTGTCCAATGACACTCTGCCTTTACTGGCATCTATTCAAGGTTGCTAGAGTTCTGTTGTTATTAATACACTTGAATTTTTCCTATTACAAACCATGGATTTAATTCTAGTAGATGAAGAAAAGCATATCAGAGAACAAAACCATATCCACAGTATGCATTTTTTAGCCAAACACTTGTGTGCATGACAAATACCCATTATCAGACTGACCTAGCCCTTGTACACAGGCAGGATATCTTCACTGGACAAAAAGTGTCTCTGTGGGTAAACATCTGTCTTACAAACGAACTAACCCACAGTTTCCATGAGGAAATCAAAACTAGAACCCTTAATTTTCCTCCTCACAAATAAACATGTTCCCAGTTACAACTTTCCATTCCATCAGAATTTTTCACAACTAAAAGATTTGTCTCTCAAAGCTGTTGTATCCAAGGGGTTTTCAAGATCATAGCCGACTGAGTTTCACCTGGCAGCAAACTGGAAGAGATAGTAGAATGCAGGGAGAGGAATATTGCAATGGTATTTAGTGACCAGCCCACTTCTATTTCTAGCAGATATTTATAAATCCTTTTAAAGCAGAACATGTTGGAGAATTCTTGCTTGGAACAACAAAGACATGACTAAGTATGACAAGCTCCTTGTCAGAGAAAAAAAGACGTTTCAGTCTTCTGTCCAAATAGATTTCAAAAGACACAATGAGATACAAGTTTTGTCTGGAAATGGACACAGAGTGACAGGTCAAGTGTGGCTTTTAACTGATGACCACATAGTAAATAGGAAGAAAATTACTCCAACAGACAATTTAGACACCAACAATATCCAGCTTTCCTGATACTTCCATAACCATTTCTATCTTGTCTAATCTGCTCATCCTAGTCAGATGGGGTCAGGAAACATGAAATTCTTCAACGAAATAAAAAACCAAAGCAGTACTTCCATTAGGAGCGCTGACATCCTCGATGGCTCGCTGCCTAACCCGGTGGACCAGCTGTCTCTGAAGGGAATGAAACACATCTGACCTTCCAGAGACTAAGAAGCAGAATATTCCTTTGAAGAGGAGCAGATAAAACACCTGTACACACACAGACACGTGTACCTACACAGTCTGCATTGGCAGAGAGTTGTGGTTCTCCAGCCACCGTGTCTCTGCCTGGGTTGCGGGCAGGGTGCACACCTTACCCAGCCTGTGTGAGGGCTGTCATAGCTGTACCCAGCAGAGCAGCACTGTCCTTTTTCTCCACAAGACACTGAGGGTACCTCTCCAGCTGCCACTCCAATACCACTCAAGTCTATAAATCCAGCAGCATATCTCTTATACCTCTGCAGATGTCAGAGGTGCATTTATGTATCTAATACAGAAAAAAAAAGAAAAAAAAAAACTGTTTCGGGCACCTGTATTGTTCCCTTGGGGTAATACGCAGTCTGAGACTAAGACATCTAGATTTAGGAGCAGTATTCAGCTGACTAAACCAAACCATGCAGTGCCATATCAGGCAGTCCAGTATCTAGGACAGTCAGGTGGAGCATCCCGAGGCACCTCTAGTGGCAGGCGTGGCAGCACGTCTACCCCCCTCCTCTTTACCACGGATAGTTGGTGCATAAAGAGACAACCCAGGCTGAAAAGCTCAGCAAGGGGTCATGCCTGGCACCAAAAGGGCTCAGATCTCAGCTAAAAATCAACATCTTAGTCTGGAGAGCTCATGCGGGAAGAGATTAAGGAAATATTCCTGACTAAGAAACACAGTTTTACAAACTATAAAAGACACGTGAATTATCACAGAGGAAGAAGCCTTCTACACACGCATCCTGGAAGTGTGGGAGACTTCTGCCCAGAGACTGGACACAGGTTCTGTGGTTACTTCTCTGGAGTTGAGGGAAAGGATCTTGATGTGTGCTGCACCAACAATTGGATGGTAAGATACATTGAATCCTAGGTTATATTATTTCTTCCCTAGCTGTAACAGGTGTATATATCTTCTGCATATATCTTCTAGTCTCTTTTGTCCTTATTCCTGTGTAGCATTAGTTTGTTTCAAGTCTTATGTCTGTTCGTTTTCTGTCTACTAAATAAATAATTCATTCTATAATAGACCATTATCAAAGAACTTGTGAATGAGAGTGGGTTTTGGGGTGCTGGCCACCTCAGTAAAGCTACTGCCCGATGCCAGAGGCCTGGGCAAAAGGCAAGGACTTATCTATACCCCCACATCCATTCATAACAGCAGGAGACTCTGTTGTTTAGCTCAGATGTTTACCTGTGACATGTACAATTCCCATTGTAGTCAAAGCAGATTGCACACACATACACTTGGAATTACATTTAAGATATGCTGTAATGTGGAAGACACTCATGTGAGGAGGATGGATATGGCAGCAGGCCTACAACAAGCAATAACTTTCCATAGCAGCAAGCAAAATCCAGGGAAGGCATCTCAGGGAATCTAAAACATCACAGAGTCCGTGTGTGGGCATCTGAATTCAGTTGCCAGTCAGTACATTCAGCAGGGCCTAGAAGGTGACTCGGGTAATGCTGAAAAGCTGCTATAGGGCTTTAGTAAGTTTCCAGTAAACATCTTCATTTAGACACCTACATTTAAGCATCTCTCTCTGGAGCTGAATCCCATCTTATTGATCAGACAGATGCAGTCAGAGCAGACACAGGATCAAGATTGTCCACGATTTAACACCAAGTCTGCGAGCCTTGGTTTAGAATGGCAGGAGAAACTCTGGGTCACTACACCATTCAGCACACTCGGACAGCTGTATAGTCCTTGTCAAAAAGGAAAAATAGGGTGAAATTCTTCCAAGACCACATCTGTCAAAGTGGTGTGGCTAGAGACACAGAAATCCCACTCACTATAGAGAGCTGGTAACTAAAATGATCCTAGCAATTGCACTGTGTTTACCATCTATTGATGACCTCATCCCTTACCTTTAGCTGACCACATAGCTGAGAGTAACTAATAAAGCAAATTATTCCATGATTCCTGGGGGTAAAAGTAACTGGTTTGCTATAATTTCTGATCTCTACTGTTTAGGAAAGACTCAGTTCATGAACCAACTACCAGGAGAACATAGTTTCTTTTCCTCTTCTCACTTTACTATTAAACTGCATAAATTGGAAGTCACTAAATGGGTAACGAATGGCCCAATGCTATAATAGATCCCACCATGACCTGCAGGTGTGCATTTAATCTTGGAGAGATGGAACAGACTAACCAGAGAAGATACTAGGTCTGCTTACTTTTCATAGATACCATTGAGATTCAGGTCAAATAAAAATATGTCAAATATTTAGGCTGAGCTCTACCAGAGGGAAAACCAGAGAATTACATCTGATACTTTTTTGTCAAGAAAAGAGAAGTTTTTCTGTTGTGGTAGTGAATATCAGTAGGACAGGACTGCTACAGGTGCACTAGAGTTCCTACATGACTAACAAATTGCCTGTGGCCAGGTATATATAGGGAAACATCGCCATTCATAACATCAAACCAACAGAAACAATCCACTTACTTATAAATTTTGTGTTGTTCTTGCTTCTGACCTAAATTTACAAGAAGTCTGAGGTTAATTTGCATCTTGCTGGAGTTCACTGCTTTTGGGAGCATTAAATGTTTCATTGCTATGTGGGATTCTGGCTTCGGCAGATTCTACTGTCATTCCGTCACCTCTATGTGTTCCCTTTAGGTGATGTTAGATCTGTAATCTATTATGTTCTGCAAATAAACTGCCAGTATAGTGGCACTTGTTAGTCTACTTTAAAAACCTTTCTTCCAACAGTAGCTGACAAGGACTGGGCAACTAGTCAAAGGCATTCCCCTTTGGTGACCAGGACAGCTACGCCTAGGAGATGTGAAAGGAAAAGCCAAATTGTGTTAAACTCTGGTATTAAGGGAGCCAGGAAATCAAGGAAAGGAAAAAGAAAGACTTGGAATCAGTGTAGTAATTGTGTTGTAGTTGTTTTTATTATTATTTATAACTAATCTTTATTCCCAAAATCATAAACATGAAGAATAAACATGCATCTATCCAGATCAGACCAATTTTTTTTAAGTAGCTAAGCTGTGCATATTATTATAAAGGAACTAAAAAAATATTAAAATTAACCTCCACTAAATATTCTGAAAAACCTGAAACAGACAGTGCTGTGTCAGTAAACCTTTTTTTTTTTTTACTCTTTGTTCATTATTAAATGTATATATTTATTATTTACAATAAGACACTATCTGCCTTAAGTGCCTTGGCACTTTTAGGACCTTCAGAGTTAACTTGCTGTCTTTCAGAACTAACCTTGATAGGAAACACGGGGTTTTTTTACCTGCAAAGCGCTGGGGGTTTGCCGGCACTGAGAACAGCCATCACAAATGTACAGATGAACACAGGCTAACTGGCGGGGCAGACAAGGACTGCCTTGTGTCAAATCGCAGCCCAGCGGCGATTAGCGGGCACGCACCTCAGCACCGCGTTGTTGCCATCTGAAGCCAACAGCGAGCGCTGCGTAACACAGCGAGAGACTCAAACATTAAATTACTCTCGAGCAAAAGACCTGCCAGAGGGACTTGAGGCCTCGCTCCCCGTCCTGTGAGCCGCCAGCCCCAGGAGGCTTGGTGGCAGCAAGGCAGGAATCGGCTCCGGGCCCCGGCAGGCGGCCGCCGCCCCGCCGCTGCACAGCGCGGTGCGGGCAGCCAGTAGAGGGGAGCAGCTGTCGGTCCCCGCCGACCTGAGCGGGATTCCTGCCACAGCCGGGATGCGAAACCGCTCTGCCTCTCGGCATCGGCCCCGTGAGCCGCTCAGCATCACGCCAAAGAGCCTTTGCGATGGCCGATTTCAATTGATAGGGCAAAAGGCTTTCAGAAATAACGCTGACCTAAATGTGAGCTTCCTAAGCTATGCTGTTGGCTTAAGTCGATATTCAGGGGAAAAGGAACACTCGGGCAGAACTGCATTGTCAGAGCGCCTGGAAATGTTCTGAACAGATGGAAAGGCAAGAAGAAAAAGACTGTCTTGTCTATCCGTAGCTTTGAAAGAAGGGAAATTAATAGAATAAGAACAAAAGGGTTATTACATATGTGCAGAACTTTCAAAAATCTGTATCTCCACGTTTTCAAAAACCTGTCAAGTGTCTTAAACATTAATTATCTTTATGAGGAAAATATAAAAAATGCAATCATCATGCTATGAGGAATACATGAAAGGAGCGAATATCTCACTGTTGGAGAAAATAATGCCAAGATTTCTTTTACAGGAATACTCTCTGGTCCATGATGACTGTTACTGATCGAAAATTATTAGCTTGAAACTACAGGATGTGTCTTATAAAAAAAATTTGTAAATTTAATAACATACTTTCTGCATAAATTAAAATATTTTAATAGAATGTACTTGCTAAATAGTTGAATAAATGCTAATTGAGGGAAACATCTGCTCTGAACAAGAGCATTTACCACAGGCAAAGTGCTTGTCTGCAGTAGCAGTTTGCATGAGGAATAACAGGATGCAAAGCCTCAAACTGTATTTTTACTCTGACAGAGAGTTTAAGAATATGGCACATCGAGTTTAACACACATTGTGTCCCTGATTTCCATACCATACTTGCTTAGTTTTCACAGGAAAAACTGAAGGAGGTGGGAGGAGGTGGGAAGGAGATGCTGCAAATGATAAGAGATGACACTCAGAAGCTTAAACTGGGATACTTAAGTCAAACTGTAGTTTTCTGGCTCTCCATTTTCTTCATCATCTACACTAATAAAGGATATTAGGCACATCTGTACATCCTCAGAAACACCCATGTCATGCTCACCTGCTGACTGTGAAGAAGGGACAACTTGCTTAGAAGTCCTGCAAACAGCTTTCTATCAAAAAAGAGGGCACATGATGCAAATGCAACCCCAAGAGCCTCCATCAGCCTTCCCAGTTTTTCAGACCTGCCAAGTTACATGGGTTTGGAATCTTTTTTTTTTTTTTTTTCCCCACCTCCTTTTAGAAAAGCAGCATCTCCATCCCTGAATAGACCCAGAGAGCAGAGCTGCTGAGTAAGAGGACTGAGAACTGGTGTAGATAATAGCAAAGCTCTGCCTACCATTTTCACATGCCTGCTAAGCTGTCTTTAATGAGCATCACAATTAGCTTCTGATAGCTGCTCGGAGGCCGGCACGGAGCAGGCTGCCTGGCTGCGTGTGGGTCTTAGTAGCGAGCTGCCTCTTCACAAATCTGCCTTCACAAGTGACACCCTTCTCAGCAGCCTCGGCGGAAGGGAAGGACTGAACCCATTCAGGGACTGAACGGCCTGCAAAGCCCTAAAGGACACAGTAACAAGAAAACAATGTAAAGGAGAATGCAGGAGCAAGGACAGGAGTGCATAGGGGAAGCTGTGCTGATGCTAAATGGAACGTGATTGTCATAAGGGTGGTTTTTTGACCTCTAAACTATCAATCTGATCATTTTCTCCTGGGCTAAATATGCTTACAGCTAGTTTCAGCAACAAGCAATTCTTGTGCCAACATCGGTAGCTTTTAGATATGAAAAAATTAGCCTCCTTTTAGGACTTTGATTTATTCTCCACAATAAAATAAAATTATGGTGTAGCTGAAAATAACAGCAGCCCACAGTTCTCAAGTACCTGGTAAAAACAATTTGGCTGGCTGACCTCTTGCCTATGTTTTCTGATTATGTTGTCACTAAAATCCAGTTATAATGATATTTTCTTTATTCAATTATGTACTCCTGGCAGGTGTGCTTGCTTTTGTAAAGGACAAAGAGTATAATGCATGATCTCAATGCATTTTAACATCTAAGTCCTCTTTAAAATACACATTGTGTAGAACAAAAACAGTGCCAAAATGAAAAATGTACATGCATTGAATGAAGTAAGTCTAAAGCAGGGGTCGGGTTTTTTTGTTTTCTCTTATCATTATTATGTTATGCTTTATATAATGATATTCCAGACATCATCAAGGACCTCTCACAAAAATCTGCATTCATGGAATAATTTTTTTCTAACCTCCAGCTGAGAAAATGTCTTTTAGTTTCATTTAAATCTGATCATTATTTTCCTTCCCATTCTGCATACATACTCCCTGACACAAAATCTCTCAACAGAAAAGTGAATATACAGGTAATTGCAGTGTTTTGTTCGAAGACTTACAGTACATAATTCAAGGTTTCAGTCTACTAAAAGGTAAAACTGACCAATTTCCAATCTTTGTCTGAAAAATCACAGCTGTTCTCCAGAGTGGTCTCTGTCATAGAAGAATCAAAATTAATATAAAGCAGATTTTTTCCTACCAGTGTCTTGTATTCTGTAACACTTCTCTGTTGGATCTATATATACAGGCATGTACATACATATAGCTGGATTTATACCTCCTAGAAATCCTTTCAGCAAATTTAAGAGGGTTACATCAGCTAAGATCTTGACCAATAGTTTTGCGTAATGCAAATTCAATATTCTGAAATTGCAGTGATGCAGGCTCTTCTAATAGGAATAATTATGTTGGCAAGCCCTCCCTGAATGGTAATGTAATAATAGTCTCATTCTGAAATCTAAGAACTGTCCTCAGGGGAAGATCAAGCATTCACAGCGGCACAGACAATCAAATTTTACTGTCCCAGGAATGAGGACAAATTCTTGCAGTCTCAGTGTTCGATAAAGAAATGCAGCGTCGCAGTAGCCCCAAGCTCCACGCTGCCACAGCCGGTTGCTGAGGACAGAAGAGAGCTGGCACGGTGGAGGGTTGGTAGTAGGGGTGGCCATGCAGGCAGTGGGATCATGGCCAGCCACCACTGGGGACTTGGAGGCCCACCAGTCATGGCATTCTGAGTTGCTCAGGAAGGACTATACCAGCAGGAGAACTCTGCCCTAGGTAAGCTCACCTCATGAATTCATCATGGCAGTAGCCACTATGACACCAAAAGCATCCTTCTCATTCTTTCCCTTGCTCTCCTGGCATAATCTTTTGGCTGGCACGCCAATCCTGGACATGCCTGATCATGCTGAAAAGTGCCCCAGAGTGGCTGTGTAGAACAGCTCTCTGGTAAACCGAAGCGTCTTGATCAAGTAAGCTCCACCTCAGATGAGAGCAAAATGTGAAAGTATGAGGCTTTAACAGCCAGGCAAGACAATCAGACAATGCCGTCTGACAGAAGTGACCAAAACCAAAGCACACACCAACCCTGGAGGAATTTATTTCTGCGCTGAATCATCTCACTTGCTTATCTCCAACAATGACATAAACCAGAGCCATGAAAACAAGCTTTCTTAGGCCTTCTGAAATGTTTGAGTCTCAGGGTTTCAGCTCAGTCTGACCCTTGGTGAAATCTTGACATCTGCAAATACAGGCCTTTCACATGCAAATAGAGGGATGTAAATAGGGAGCGCAAGCATTTTGGAAATGCTTTGACATACTGGGCCCTTAGAACAACTTTTTCTGTGGTCACTTTTTTTCTCAGTAGTTAAGAAATGTTAAGACATATGCCGTGCAACATTGTTTGCAATGATGGGTAGTGAGGGATTCTTCCCCTCACTACCCATGTGCCTAATGATTTATATGGAAACATATTCAAAAGGATCATTCACCAATCTCCCTGCAGGCTTAAATATTTTCAACTCGGTGTCAAAGGGTACTAAAATGGGAGTGATACTCTGTCCAGCCCTTTTCACAATACAAATCTTCCAAGCCATACAAGCAGAGAGTGTGTGAAAAAACACACGCAAGCCTGATGTTATTGAAAGGTTTCAGTGTTAGCACCCTTGTGCTGGGAAAGGGCTCTGCTCAAGTTCTCCTGTGGTGATGAGAGTTGCCTCTGCATACAGAGGCAACACATTCCAGACCCTGTGCCCCTGTAAAGGCAACTGCATGCCTTCACCAGATAATTCAGATTTTCCTGCTCAGAATCCTCTGCTCCTCTGCTGCAGCACTCACACCCCACTCTCTCTTCAGGTGACAGTCTGAGTGCTAAAATGACCCCCAGTTCTTTGCATGCTGCTTTCATTTTTACTATTTTAAATCTGAAATTGACAAAGAGCAGGTTCCAGACACTCTTGCTAAAATCTCATAAGCAATTATGATTTGTTGAAATAACCCTGGTCCTCTCTTTGGGATACTGTCTTAAGTTACTTTCCATCTCATTTCAGCTGATTTCCTTGGTCAACACATGGACCTTGTGATTCAATAACTCCTACCATCTAGTTAATTTAATATTATTGAAATGCTGGGATTAGCCCAGAAAACATGATATAGTCTGATTTTTACTTAGATTCTAATTTCCTCTTTCATGGAACTCACAGCACTTATAATTTCATCTGTTGAAGAGCCTTTAGCGAGTCAGTTTATTTTTGTGCTTTTGATATCAGATTTATAGTCAGGTTACTAAGAACTTTAATGACTACAAGGTCTTCTCCAGGGAAAGTCTCTCAGTAAGAAAGATTTCTTGGAGGAGTTTTAACCTTTCTTAACCACAAAAGCCTTGTAAAATTCCATCTTAAGGCAATACGTGACTGACAGTTTTTTCCATTTTATTGCAATAATCTTGCAATCCTGCTTTACAATACATCTTAATCTTCCACTTTCTTCTGCACTATTGGATTGAGATCACCAACATCAATAAAGAAGCTGAAACAGCATCTACTTATATTTATCAGGAGGAAAGAATTTCTGTTGACAGTGATGAAGAAAGATTAAATTCTTGTTCACTTTCAGCCTGTTCCTGGGGATTTTCTGATGGATTTTAATCTGATGGATTTTCGCAGGACCTATAAACAAACTAAACTCGGGGAAAAAAAAAAAAAAAATCCTACAAAGACCCTACTGAGCAAGCAAAGTTTTTCTTAAATTCGTTGTATAAATCCTTCTCACACACTTTCCCTTACTTTCTCATTTCCAGGTTAGAAATCTGCATTCCAGATACAAATGTTTTTAAATAGCACTGTAAAGTATAGGGGTGGCAAAAACACTTCATGTATGTAATGATAAGAGTTGCTTTTGCTGTTATAACAGATCTGTGTAAAGAGAATGAATTTGGGGTCGATTTAGGAAGGGAAGGAAGGGAGGAAGGGAGGAAGGGAGGAAGGGAGGAAGGGAGGAAGGGAGGAAGGAAGGAAGGAAGGAAGGAAGGAAGGAAGGAAGGAAGGAAGGAAGGAAGGAAGGAAGGAAGGAAGGAAGGAAGGAAGGAAGGAAGGAAGGAAGGAAGGAAGGAAGGAAGGAAGGAAGGAAGGAAGGAAGGAAGGAAGGAAGGAAGGAAGGAAGGAAGGAAGGAATTTGAAAATATGACTACATGTCCCCAAAGGCTTCAAATTTTGCTTTGTCTCTATGAGCAAACCATTTATTGGATGCAGCAAGCATCAGTACATTTAGGGGATGCATACTCCAGTTTCAGCTTGCCATACCCTGACCATTTCTTATTCCTATCAGCTCTGCTGTGATCTTTTAGAGCTGGACAAAACATACAGCTTTTTATAGCACCCAAGTTCAAAGAAGAGCATCAAAATTTCTTATAAGTATTTTGTTTGCTTGCTTTAGTTTTCATCTTCTCCACTCAACCGCACTTTCATTTTCTGTGGAAAGCATCTATACTTCAAGTTGGTTTTCTTCTTGGTGAACTAGGGTAATCAGGCCTCTTTTCAAAATCTGAATATATTTCCAGGAAGACATTATTTCCCCTGGTGCACATGATCCTACAAGGATGGACTGGCCTGATAATTTTATGTTCCTTTGTTACAGACCACTTACCACTAAGGTAGAGGGGCAAAATACAGGGGAAATGTAACTTTACTGTTTCAGTCTTGCAGAAGGGGAATTTAGGCCAATATTAAATATCATCTTAGAATATCATACTCTGTTGTAATAGCCTGAAGAAATGTGCAATATTTAGATTCACAGTCAAGCCTTAAGACAGCAGTACTTCTATTGGTTTCACTGGTGCATCCAGCTGAAATCAGGAGTCAAAATCAGGGAAAATGCAGCCTGGAGATTTGGTGGAAAAAAATGTGAGCCTGGCTCACTGCAACTTGCTACCTCAGAACTATTGTCATTTCTGCTGGACATTGTGTAAATAGGAACATGTGACAATGGAATGTTCCGACCAAGAAACATTTTGTACCCACATTATGTAAATGTCAGACAGAAGAGACCATGGCTCCTGCATGGCCAAAGGTTGTGTTCAGGGCCAGAGGATCCCTCCAAGGCCTTTAGCAAGCCTTTTGGACCACTAGAAGTGGATCTACAGGGGTTGGCACAGAGGGGTTTGGGCATGGCAATAAGCATATTTCTCAGTATTTCACGTACAAATAGTTCTAGTCTGGTTCTATGGACTAAGTGCCTGTCTGCAGCTCATGCATAATAGGTGATCACCTCAGTCATCACTTCCAATTCAGTTCCAAGCTAAAAGAATCATGAATTGATCATGAATGCTGAGATCACTTCATGCTAGAAGTCAAAGCACAGAACGTGACGGAGAGTTTGCTTTTAGGGTTATGGTGAACTGTTGGAGGTTCCTAAGCACTAGAGACACATTTGACTTACTAATTCCAAAAATGCATTTACAGTAGGTAGTGCCTATCACACCAATGACTCCTTCAGTGGTATTAATTGCAATTTGTTATGCATGCATTCATTAGGCCTGTTCCTCCAGATCTGGCTGTGCTCTGCTTGATTCAGCACCCGGGTGCAGCATAATTTTTCTTGCACTTTCCGGTGCCTGTGCTCATCATTTCAGCCCCTGGCATAATTAGATTCCCTGTTGGGAATTACAGATTCAGTCAGAGATTGCTCAAAGCAACAATGATCCACCAGTTCTCTTTCCTTTAGGAAAATTTATATTGGGGTAAGCTTGGTTCTGCACCAGCCTGGAATTACTCCCAGTTTGGATAACCTCACAGCAGCTTGAGAAGGACAGGATCAGTTTGACTGCATATTTCCAGGTTATCATACATAATATGTCGCTTGCTGTTGCTCTGATTTGTTAATCACTGTATATCAGCAGTGGACATTAGGCTTGTGTTCATTGTTACAGATTAAATCTAGCAACACAAAAAGTTCTAGGTTTTACTTTTTTTCCTACAGCTTGATAAATGTCACAATCCTGTGTGAAACTCTCCCTTTTACATTTATTAATTTTTTTAGGTATGTGTCTATTCTATGCATGGGATGATTTCTGTAAGAATGTAAAGATGCAGCTCTAACAGAAAAATTGCCTAGGAAGCTCAGAGCATTTGAAATCAGAAGATGAGAAAAGAAACCATTCTGCAGACTTAATTAAGGCTTTTGCTAGCAGCAAAAACTATAATGCAACATGACAGTTATTTGAATGATTTTTCTTAAGATGACTATTGCTTTTCATTATCTAATTTGACATTAAGGTTGGTGCTGTGTGTCTAGCCTGCAAAACAAAAATAAAAGTTAATAAAACACATGCTAGAAATAGAATACAAGTTCAGAGGGAATGCTCTGGGGGTTAGGCCTTTCTTGTGCTTTGGGGAGAAATATACTACCATACCCTTGTCCTAATTTTTTCAGTGTGGTTTAGAAAAGGCCTTATGGCTAATATGTCACATCTAATATAATTTGCTATTTCTGCTTTGCATATTATTGAACCTTACTTTTTCATATTGTAACTGCTCGGCTAGAAGGGCTACAGATAGAGTTGTGTCAGCGTTTCATTATTAACACTGGCTTTTCAGTGCTTTTCAAGTCAGACATTAACATAATTCTCATCCCTGGCTTTAGACTGGTAGATATTTAAAAACTTAGGTGAGAATCATTTAGAATAATTTTAAAGAAACATTCTGGCCTACTTTTTATCTGAAGATCCATTTTTTTCTTCTCAACAGGGAAACAAAGCAGGACTTCTACTGAGTGCTGGAGCTTAAACCTCAGCGAAGGCAATTTCTCCTGGTAGTTTAACTTTCCAGGATCTCTTCTTCCCAGTTCTCCAAAGTATGCCAAAAGTCTGGCAGCAATAAAGTCTGACCTTTTCAGGTGCTGAGTGCATTTTACACAAAATGTGTGGATCACTCAGGCTCAAGAGTGTGCATTCATAGGACAGGGAGCTGTCTCTGCACATTCTGTAGATCCACACAGCTGCCACACAGTTCAGTTTCAGGCTTGAAATCAAAGATTAAATGCAATGTTGTCTTAATGATAATATTTTTTAAATAAAAATGCATTCCTCATGAAGGTTTCACTGCATAGGAATAAATGACCAAATCTTCTGGGACTTTTACTTAAAACACAGCAAGAAATAAATAAATAAACACAGTAATTCTTCCTTGAATTATTGAACAATTGAATTGGTTAATACCCTCAATGCCAGCTGCATGAAGGAAATAAATGAAGCATTTTTAATGAAGAAAAACGGTTCTTGTCTCAGCTGTGTGCCCTTCTCTCAAGAAATGTAGGTGCTGAACTGGAGTATTGATTGATAGGTAATTAACAAAACATATCTAATTTAGCTGATGATTAAAGATCTAAGTATCTCTTTCAAGTGGATTAAGAGAAATTCAAATATAAGTATTTCATTTGTGAAAGTGTATTGCTTAAGTAATTCTGTATTAATTACTTGCAAATGAGGTATTTTTGTTTCATATGCTTTAAAACTCAACAAATACCCTTAATGAATTAACTGATAATGAGTGTCTTTTTAAAGCACATCAGATACTAATTTGAAGTAGCTTAATAGGTTCTTAACTGCTGATATTGTCACTACCTATTGCAAACATCAGCAATTTTTTTTTCTTTTTTTTTACTGTCTCCTTTTACTCTTTTCTAGTAATGCAATAATGTTAACCCTACAGTTTATATCTTCAGTATGATATTTTACAGGATAATAGCAGGAGGCCTTTGTGCACATAATGCCAATGAAAATAACCTGTGCCCCTTATTGATGGACAAATTAAAGAAAAAAATACCATGTTTCTATAACTGACTTGGAAAAATGTATGAAATAACAGAGCAGCTGAAGTTGGAAGGCACCTCTAAACTAATCTCATGTGACACCCTGATGAAGCCAGGGCTGACCTAGCTCAGGGCTTGAGATTTTCTCAGGACTGGAGATATGACCACCTCGGGAAACAGAGAACCCTCAAGTTCCCATGGAGCATTGCAAGAGTTTAACATTATCTGCCTTTCTCCATGTGTTCTCTCTCTTCCTTTGATAGCCATCCTGCACCTTCTGAGACAGACCCAGAGCATTCTGTGCCCAGACTCTTCAGATGTTCCATTCACCAGTACTTCCATCTCACCTTTCTCTCCCCACTCCATCACACCACTCCCCCTCCAAATTTCACTGTTTTTTTCTTAGTTTCTGTATCACTTATGAGTAGGTACTATTGCAATTTCCTTAACTGGAAGTAATGGTGTTCCGACATCTTTTACACCCTTTAGGTCAAGGTCAGGATACTCTCAAAACTGTATTCAGATTCTTCATTGCAGTTCTCTTCTAGTGTTAAAATACCACATATTCCTGTCAATCTTTCTAATTCTCAAAGTTACATTCTAATTTGCAATTAGATGTTGACTTAAAATGCCTACAACTTTATGAAAAAAAGAAAAAAAAAATAAAATAAAAGTAAAGAAAACAAACACTAAAAACCCACAAGCCTTCTGTCCAAAAAAACCCCCAAACTCTGAATACTGTTAATGAAAAAATGTGTATTTTGGTGAAACTTAGTGTTGCTGGCATGTGGAATTTAACACCCTAGTGTGTCATGCTCCAGTTCATGGCCATACTCTACATTCCATTACAAAGACATCTACTTTGACACAGCTATTTAGCCAACCTGGATAGAAAGGCATAATTGTTCCAGAGATACGGCCATTTTACAATGCTTGTCCCAAGGTACTATCACTGCATATGCTTTTCTCTCCTTGTCCTCACCCATGGGCATCGCTGTCCTTTTTAAGATCTCACTCTGTCTCTGTACTTTAATAGTCATTGACTTCCAAAGATCTTGGGAGGATATTTCTAACAAGGAATATCTGGTATCATCAAGTCACTTGGACCATGCTGTTGGCTATTGTTCCTAGACACAATAGCAAATGCACTTTATGAAACTGGTTTGGCAGAGCAAATATGTGTGGATGACGACTGAAAATTGATTATGCCTAGTCAGTGGAACATGGGGAAGACAGAATCAAGGCCAAGACAGGAGAGAAAAGAAAGGTGAAAATGCTGAATGCAAAAAAGTACAGTTGATGCAGAGAAGCAGAATGGTCTGAGCAAAGAAAGATGTGACAGCAAACAAGTCTGAAGTGTACAGAGTGGCTTTAGATAGAAAGAATGAAACAAAACACATCCATCAACAGATGACATGACAACTACACACGGAGAGAAGGATGCAGAGCCAGAACAATGAAAAAAATTAAGCTGAATATGTCTAGCAATTATTTCTAATTATCAGTGTATCACTCCTAAGAGCACCACAGTGATTGCATGCAAAGATGTGATAAATTGTTTAGCACAAAAGGAAAGAGATGTAGCAAAACTTTTCAAAACTGGTCTTATAAATATAAATTCAGCGTATATCTATGTCCACTGACAGACTCAGCCAGAAGGGGCATTCAGGGCAGACAATCTCTGAGTGCCATCAGACAGGCAAGATACACTGATTAGAGGTAAAATGGGAGCGCTTTCCCAAGACCACTGCCTGGTACAATATTTGTCCAGCCACTCTCCACAAGAAAATGGATATAAATCTGCTGCCAATAGACCACTTCTCATCTTTCATGTGTTGCTTCACAGGCAGGATATAAACCTCTGGGCTCTGCGATGCAGCACTACTGATTAAACACCTTTATTATGTAGCTCACAGGCACCCGTTAGAGAGCAGCACTTAATTGCACGGTGCAAGAGGAAGAGGACAGAACAGGCTACCAGATAATTTGGGAGAGTTTCTCTCTGCCCCCTCCTCCCCCCACAAATCACTCCAGTGAGAGTGACAACCCCACAGGCATGGGGTTGCCACTCTGAAGGACAGGACTGTACACTGCATCCTTTTATAGGCAAAGGTGGGCAGCACTGAAAGAACAAGGTGGAAGGGAAAGAGTATTCCGCTCGCCCCTCATTTAATACAGTTTAACATGCACTCTCTCTCTCTCTCTTGTTTACTATCTGTATCTTCTGGAGGAGAAGATTCATTTCCAAAAACTACCTGGCTAAAAATATGATACTATTGAAGGGGAGATATTAACTGAACTTCTGATAAGAACATATACAAAAACCCCTTTTACACTGATCTTCATATGATTTCATTGATGCCTTGAGTGTTTTATTTGAAATGTTAGACAATCCTTAGACAGAAATATAAGGTTTGGCTTTTAGCAACACAATCAAGGTTTTATTCTTTTAATCACCATCTGTTGTTCAATAAATGTCAAATTGTTCCTAATGCTATCTTCTAGCATACAGGGTTTTAATTTGAATTTCTGTTCTGCGTTCATTATTGGCAGCTGAGAGCTTGTCATGTAAGATTTTCATTCCTTATACTGTGTTGATTCCAGTAGGAAATAAATATACACATGCATTCATACACTGACAAACAAGCATGCAAAAGATGGGCATGATTTTCAAAGCAGGAAGCATACAAAATTTTTCTTGCAGCGGTCATTGCTACTGAGGACCCCACCAAGAACATAAAAAGAGCAAGATAACGACAAATCCCTGCAACACTTTTGAGAAACAGAATTTTTGGACTGCATGTTTCAATCAGAAAGTTAAAAAGACATTTTAGATTAATATACTTTGTATGCTACAGTGAGGTTCAGGGTGCAACCAGAGGACTGTGTCCAAGCCACTTAGAGAAAATAAATCAGACATTGACTCAGAAGGTGGTTTGGAAGTCACAGAAACACCATGGAATTCCAGACTGGTTGGGCTGTGATATTCAATATGAGAAGGTTTTCTTCTGATCACAACAGAGAAAAAAGAAATGAACTGCCTTTGATGAGTTTCTGCAAAAGTCAACAGAGAAAGCAGAAATTCTGTACTGCTCCCTGATACGGGATATCAGGTCATCTGACTGTGACTGGTTAAATAATAGGAACACACTGTTTTCCTAGAGAGTTTTACAAATATTTCAGGACTTCCTTTCTGAAGAATTTTCTCTGCAATCATCAAGGAGAGGTGAAATAGCTTTCAACTGTCAATGTGCTGTTAACAATTTGAGCTCTACGTGACACATCTGATTGCTTAGGTCAATTCTGAAATACCCTAAAATGCCTTGGGAATGTAAAGCCTTTACTGTATGTAAAGCCATTTGGGACAGATTCAAGGTTAGAAATACAGAACACCAAGGTAGGTCACTGTAAAAAGCCTCACAACTATTCAGGCTGCTAGTGTTTAGATCCTCAAGAGGTATAAATTGATTAAAAAAGCAAACCAAAATGTCTTGTGAATGTATATAAGACAGTAAGTGGCAATTAGCAAAATTCAAGAATGAAGCTGGAGCTCAGTATTAAATGTAATTCTGGAACTGATATAAGTCAGAAAAAGGAAAAACTCATTGGTGATCTACCAGACAGGAAACGGATGCACAAACACGAGAACAGGACTTCTGTCATGACAAGAGGCTGCTCAGATTAGAACCAGCAGCACACCACAAACAAGTTTGTGTCATTCTTCGCAGGTATTTGTGCAGCCTTAAAGGCACTCTTATCCCCAGTCATTCTCTTAGGTGTTTGATGTTCTTCCATTTATAAATTCTGCCTAAATCTTGATCATACTGTTTTCTTGCTGTAACTGAAGGCTGTGACTCCTTGTGCTATGTCCTGCTGATGTGTAAAAGAAGTCATTCCTTTCTCATTTGACATAGCCTATTTATTTCTCCTCTCATCACCATTTATCACCAGAAAGAAAAGCACTAGAGAGAATTGGGGTTTTTTCACACATTTTCACAGTTGCATCATTCTGAAGTTGTCCAGGTGGGCCACGATAAGAAACATTTTGCATGGTGAAGTAGGAAGAGGCACCATACATAGAGCTAAGAAAATAACAGCAAAGCAGTATCTCAAAGATAACCAAACACCCCAGCTATTTTTTTCCTTGCCACACATACAGCTGGTATGATATGCCACAGACCACAGCCAGGTGACAATAGCCTTTGCACATGGCAATAGCAGCAATAAGGTGACAAGTATATTGTACAAACAATAAAAAGTGCCATAGGAACAGACAGCACCACCAGATAAGAGTTCATTCTTTTCCTTGCCTTTGTAGCGGAAGTGCAGCCACAAACTAGACCATTGAAAAGCATGCCCATCCTTTTGCACTGCTGCAGGAGCCTGCTCCAAGGACCTGGCTGGTATATTCAGGATGCAGCAAAATCCCTGTTGCCACACCTCTCTGCAGCCACAAACTGTTGGCGATTCCAGTTCAGATCAGCTGGTGGGCAGAATCTAAGTCCTACAACATTCTAGAAATGCTGCTATTCAACGTGCACAGCCACCGACTGGAACCATGGGTAAGGTTTTGCTGAACTTGTGACCCAAAAATTCCAATCCAGCACCTATTTTACATTAAATTTTCAGAAATCTGCCTGAGGTGTCTAAACACGATGGCTTGTGAAATGAGAGGTGGCATGGGTGGGAAATAATTAGTGGCAGGAAGGAGGGGAGAGGACCACTATTATTTTACATGAAGAAGCAGAAATATCTTAACATTACCTGTATATTGGGATTTGGAAAAAAGGATCCAGGTGAGAAAAGTGTGATGCCCTGTGGCAGAGGAAAGGAAGAGGGCTTTAGGGGTGGCACTAAGACCTCCATTTTGTCTGCATTAAGCTTACACTGATGGCTTCAAAAACATAATTGCTTCTAAAGTAGTCAAATTGCACATTATGAATACATTATCTCATGCATTTTGATCGCTTTTTCTGTTGACAAATAATTCACAAAACAATCCAGATTTCTGCAAATGTATCCACTCGAAGCTTAGCCGGTGATCTAAAAACAGACCTTTACAACACAGAGAGAAACCCCCCAGCCAGCTCAGCTCTGCTGGTAGGTCAGATAGATAGATCTTCCATTAAGACAGTCATACTCTCTCACACACATACATGCATACAAGTCAGAACATACTATCCAGCTTCTATATTGTGGCAGCCTCCTAAACGTTTCTCAGCTTACAAGAGCAATTGCCATGGAAATGTTGTGACAATCCCCTCAAGGCAAATGAGTGGTCTACACAACAGCATTTCTGAGCTCAAGAGGTCCCTTTTCAAGGCTATATTGAATTGAGTAAGTCACACCATTACTGAAGCAGTCTCAAGACTGGCAGTGCAAAACTATACAGTGATTTGCCAGCCTTAATCGCTTTTCAGCTCTATGCAGCAGCTCTCTGGAAGTCCTGAGACATGCTTTTCCAACACTTCCACACTATAACTGAAGCATCCATTGTTAAGGAGCTGTTTTCAATTTTTCTTAGCAGTCCCTTTTGTGGCAGGGTCAGCCTTTTAAGGACGGCTAGCACTCCTTTAGTGTCAAAAGGACCCCAGTTTCCAAGAGAAAGATCCCACAAATTAAAAAGAATTAAACAGATTATTTAAATAGCCTAATACTGTATTATCACAGCTCAGATTACTTCTGTCTTCATTCTTCAGCACAGCTAACCTCCGCTGCCTTTTCATATAGCTTTCAGGTATGAGCCTTTTAGGGGTTTAAGATTCACTTTATTCTTTCCATTCTTTACCTCTTCATATCTTTTTTTCACTCAAGGTTTCTCTCTCCTGTCATTTGTGTGATACACAGGTGTTAAAAATTACTGCTTATCGTGACCTGCTGTGCACCACCATACTCCCACTGCCGTAGAGCTGTTATAACCTACCCCAGATCAGAATATTTTCTTATGTCTTTTATATAGGAGAGACTCCAGTTTCCAGTCACTGCTTGTAACCAATATTTCTTCGAGACCAAAGGTCAGGAGGATTTGAACTGAGGGAGGCAACCTTGCCTGATGTATAGTCCCAATTGCAAGCTCTAAGGTCCTCTTTGCTTACACTCCTCTCTGGGGTCTGGTTCAGTGCCATCTCTCTCTGTAAAGGGAGTAACTGCTCCCTAGAAGGGCAAGAGTGACAGTCTAGGAATTTAGAAGGCTTGCTCAGGGACAGAAAAGGTGCAGCATAAGTAAGAATAAGACAAGGACTTTAGTTCATGGTATGTGTCAATGCTGAGTTTGAGGAAACATACCCATAGGAGTAAAAGACATTCATTTTTCTCTGATGTGTTTGCTGATATGCCCAACAATGCAAAGCATTACAGTGACGATGCTGATATGGGGATAACCTTTCTTTTAGGAGCCAGGCTGAAAAATAATTCATTTCCCCATAAGCTGTCAAACAGCCATTTCCACAGTCACAGCCCAGGGTATGTAGATGGAGTGAGGCTTTTGTATTCACACTGCACTTGCAGACACCCTGCTCAGCCCTGTTAGGAATACATACTTTCTTAAGGAGAGGAATACTGATGATGACAACAAATATGAGTAACCTGCCCATAAGGAATTGGTTCTACGAATTCACTCCCTGAACCTGCCTCCTGCGTTGTCACCAGACCAGTCTCCTCACCAAATGACAATCACTTCCAACATCATGGGCCAAGCAGAAGCTGGCTCCCTCTTCCCACTCAACAGAGTTATGCTCACCCCTCCAGCATCTACAAAGCTTGTGTTTACCCACCTCAAGGTGGGCAGACCTGAGATGATCATCACAAGCTCCATGATCCACGTGCCCTCCACCCACACACATAGCGATGGTCTCAGCTCACCAGGCCCACCAGCACCCAACTTCAACCATCCCCTATTTCTTCAGTAATATGCCTGGTCCCACTGTAGCCAGACTCATGAGGAAGGTGCAGGTCCATCTTAAAGTCAGGAGCCTGCTCAGCTGTCCCTTCCTAGAGAGACGTGTAGCTCTGCTTCTTAATTATAAACAACAGGCATGGAAAGGGAAGTGGAAATTTTTGTGACCAAGCTTGGACGTGTTTCAAATTTGCCTTGCATGCCCAAATGCAATACTGTTTTTCTTGAAAGGCTCGTTGCTATATTATAATCCACACTGGCAAATAAATGTACACATTGCATTGATTACTAGAATGACTGAAATGAAATTACTTCCTCACGTCTTTCTGTCTTTCTTATCTCCGCACATGTAATTTTCCACTCTATTGTACTTGCTCTGAACTCTGCTTTGAAGAGTTTTTCCATTTACTGAAATACAAACCAGTCACAACAATTTATTTGCACTTCTATTGTGCCTGCCTCCCCTCAGAGAATATCAACACAAATTACAAACATCAGTGATTTTAGCCTCCATTCACTCCAGCAATATAATCCCCAGCCCACAGATAAGGAAACTAAAGCGTGACTTGTCCAAAGTCATATAGGAAACTCGCTCCAGAAATCCGTGGTGTCTTAAGGATGCTGGAGGCCATGGGTACTGTGAGCATGTGCATCAGAGACACTCTGTACGTGCAGTGAGGCAAGCTCCCTGAGCAGGAGGTGTGAATTCACTCCATCTGAGTCTCCAGTCATGAAGTGCCACTGCCAAGAAAGTCTGACCTATTTGGCTGTCAGGCTGCTTTTGAAGGAGAAACACAAAACCTGAGCCTTATGGTATCATAGTTTAGGAAATCACTGCCAAGAATAAGAACCTGCCCAGGTCCCTGCCAGCTGAAATTTTAGTCAGCACTTACAAAAGTGATGTGCACATCAGCAGAAACTTCATTTCATTTTCTTTTCCTCCCAGAGGTGCCTTTAGTCCTTCTATCCCTAACCCTCACCAGTGGTCTGGAAACATTGTCATTAGACAATTAGAACAGAATGCACTTAATCATCTCGGCTCGCATGTCAAGCTTTAAATGCTAGGCTTGTGATGAGGCAGATCTCCTAAACTGTGTTTCAATCCCTAAATAGCAAATATGGAGTAGTGAAGACTTCAGTAGAGAGGTTATGTACCCAAATCAAGTGACCAAAGATAGATGGACTTCATAACTTTTTAGAGGTTTCTTCAAAAACATTTATCATTCCCAAATATTTACATAGAAGTCAGCCTTCTAAATACTTAGATAATTACTATGGAAGGATCATTTAAACAGCAGCTTAAAATATAAGTTAAAGTTAAATACACAAAGCAGGACAACTAGACCTTATCTTCATTTCATATGCCAAGTTTAGCTTGTTTTGGTTTTCAATTCAAGCAAAAACACAGTCAAAATTATTTCCTTAGAAATCAAAATTTTTTTCCATTCATAATCTATTCAGTAAAAATCATCATACAGCCAATCTTTTTAACACAAATACCATGGGAGTTGAATTTTCAGTCGTTCTTTTACAATGTAGAGAGTCACAGGAAATGAGTTATCTTCCTCTTACAACTGAATTCACTCTGTGCTAGTTTTATAAGTTGCCTGCTCACACATCAGATATGGATCTATCCTGAAAATATAGGTGAATAATAGATTTGATAAAATATGTTGTTTTCACATGATAGAAACTGTGTAAATTTGATTTGCATTTATTTGACATTTCACTTGAAAAAAACAGGAATGAAACTTTCAAAATGGCACATTTCATTTCAATACTTTCAAAAGGAATCTTCTGCATTTTTTATTTCAAAATGGCTTTTTCATATCAAAATTGACCTCATTTAAAAATAAGAGTATACAACTATATAGGGAATGTGTGGTTTTAGTTAGCTACACATTTTAGTTACACCACTATGAAGCAAATCATATTGTTTTGGGGTCCTGCGTCTCCCACCAAAAAAGGAGACATGTTCCAGTTTGATGTGAGTTGAGCTAGCTTTTTTTTTTTTTTTTTTTTTTTTTTTCCCCTCACAGTTTTTTGTCTCAGCCTTGGGTAACATTCATCTCGCTCAAATTAATTCCCCCCAAACGCAACAGTGGAGTTCAGATATTTATGTGTAGGTGTCCAGGATGCCAGTCTCTTCATCTGAGGTGGGTTTCATCCAAGAGCAAAAGAGAATAGAACCAACAGAAACAAGTCTACAAGTACTGGGCACAACCTAGAGTGAACACATACACCTGATTATTAAGGAAATCTCCAGTTTCATTGACCATGACAACTGAGGGACCTTTGTTTAGGCATTCAGTTGTCACACACTGTAAGCACCTAGGGCTGTTTGAGGTGTCCTAGAAGAAGTATTTGTGGGAGGAGCTGTGGAAAATGCATCTCCCTAGAGCAGATAGAGGCAAGGCAATATACACTAGGGCAGTTCAAATGACCCTAAAAATACCAGGGTGGGACACAGAAGTAAACCCACCTAACATGCAAAAACACTCCAGAGTGTTATCTGGCCTACCTATTTTGACAATTTCATGTTTTCCTTAAGGACAAGATGAATCTGTTGGGCAGTGTCTAACTCTTTCTATGGATAGTGCCTATTCAACTAGCTTAGAGTAATAAGAGTTTTAGATTGATAAAGGTGCATAAAATAAATTTCATTCCATTCGATTCATGTGGCTTTGCAGTACAATAACAATTGTGAACTTGGAATATTCACTGCAAACTCATCACACTGAGAGGACCATGAATGTTACACAACCAGTCACAACAAGCACTTCATGAGCTATTCATTAATATTTTGCAAAGAGGAAAAGTGGGTTCAGTTTTATAATTAAAGCATCCATGCCAAATCATTTGCTGTGTTATAAGAAACCTACTGATTATAGAGTCATAACAGCACTTAGTTTCACTTGTGGAAGCCCAGGCACTGTTCTAAATGGCACTTGGGGGATTCATGTTGCCAGCTTTAGGCATCCCAGAAAAGCACCTAAATTAGGAGGCCAGTTTCCCTGGGCTCCTTGCATAATCCACAGGGAAAAAAATAAATGGAAGCAATCTCCCTGTAGGACACCTCAATCTCAAACACCAATTGGTTCCTTAAAGCCCTCCTAGCCCTACAGATGATTATAATTATTAATAAATTGGTTTGTGGTTGCTTTCACGTGGGTATTTAGGACCTTGCAGCATACCATGGGGTATCATGACTATGGGATGGGAAGCACAGATCCCTCAGGAATTGCTGTGGGGACCAGGCACAGCACCTCAGACAGCTCTAGACCTAAACTACACTAAGGTCTAAGTGACTTCCCAATTTACCTCAAAATTCCCAGAAGTTTGTCCTTAACTTCCCATAAAGGGAAACTCTAAACACTAAAAACACTAAACACTCGAAACACTAAAAAGGAACTCTGTTTTGAGGGTAAGTGTTTACTGACTGCCTAATCTTGCAGTCCAGGATTAGGCAGACAGGTGACATTTGGGAGAATAAGTCTCTTGGAAAAGCTCAGTGTATACTGGTCTGGCAGAAATTCCATGGGAAGCCAAATGTCCCTCTTGCTGAAAAGGCTCTTTGGTGGCAGACGAGAAAGGTGATGTAACGATTTAACAGTAATATTTGAAATTCACTTCACTGTGTTTAGACTTGTTCCCTCCACAACTGCCTCCCCCTTGTCTGGACTGAACAATCCCCGTGATGTAACTATGGAGGTCCTTGAGATGTGCACCATATTTGGGACGAAACAATGCTATTATCATACAAATTATGCTGAAGAGCCTGCCTCTTGTGTAGGCTACACTAAAAAATGAATGAAAAAAAGATTAGATTCTGTGAGATCCTTCCTTGCAGGAACAATGTATTGTAAGGCAGATTTGCTTCATTTCCTTCAAAATCCCTCAGATAATGCAGGACAACGCTTTTCAATGGTTCCCACTATAAGCACTGCGTGTCTGAGTAAATGGGAACATGGTACACTTCAGAAATCGTTGTAAAGAATTTCTGTTTATCTGGATAAGGAAGGGTAGTCTTAAGACCTGATTATGCCTGCTGATCCAAATGCATTGAAAACTCTGTTCTCATTTTCACATTCCTTAAGTAGCAAAACTTGACATCTGTGCAAAAACTGTCCCACCAAACAAAAAATATGGGTGCTAGTGCAACTAAAAGGGCTGGAGTTCATTGCTAATGAAACTTTCACCACATTTTTATCTGTCCTTCAGAGGAGTTTGCGGTTATTGTTTTTTTAAAGTTCCCACAGGAAATCTCTGCGGTTTTATCTGCACTTTGAGGGTTATGTAAAAGCTTGGGGCATGTTTGAATGCTGAAGAAATTATTCAGAATGCAGATTTGTAAGCGAGGGCAGTTATTTACTCAGAACAATTGATCCGGGGCATAAAAGCCAGGAAGCACATACACAGTGAGAGGGCTAGATGCCAGCTCGACGTGCTCACTGCCTATCGGTGGTTCTGAGCAGCACTGAGTATCTCTCAGTCAGTGACACTAATGAGAGATGAGGATTTTCAGCATCTCACAGGCTCTGACTGCTTCAGGGCTGTTTGCAAGGACCATTCCAGAGTGTGCATGCCTGCTACAGTTCATGGAAATATGGCAGTGGAAAAGAAAGAAGAGAAAGAAACTAATCAGCTTTCACCTGGACTTCTGTTCTAGCTTTAAACACGTGGTACTGGTTCTGACTGCTGTTACTCGTTCTTCTTTTTAGCACTAGAACTGCCACAGTCACAGTTATCCTCTGTAAATTGATAGTATCCTGGCAACAATTTTAATTAAAGGATGACATCACCAAATATTCCTAAACAGTCTTTCCATCCTGTGAAACATGTCTGATAGATCCCTGAAAGATTTGTATCTGTTTCACCGAGAGAAATGCTGAAGTCGATCATTTGGTCACTTGTGCAGTGAAATCAGTTGTCGACTGTATAGGGAGCAGGCTGCAAACTGTGCTGATTTCATTATGCACAAAGAGCAGGTATTGAAATGATGCAGCATTCAGGCTCTGCCTCCTAAAGATTGCCCACCACACAAAGCAGAGTAATATAATTGTTAAGAACGGAGGGGTACATTTTCAGAGTGCTTTGCTCAGCAGTTTATTCTCCTGACTCTGATTAAAATTAATGGGAGTCATGCAGCTGAAACCCCATGGATTGCTCATGGTTTGATGACACAATACAGCTGCAAACGAAGGCAGGATTGTGTGAAGAGTCAGGTACAAAATGGCAATTTTTGCTCCATTTAACCATAATCTCTTTTCCAGCTCTCAGCACATTAACCACTTTTCTGCTGATCATGTCTGAAATGTCTAAAACTAAGCAGTGCTCTTTAGAGTGCCCTATTTCAGCAGTAAAAGTGAGACCTTCAATACGGTAAAACTGAGACCTTCAATACAAATGAGTCAATACAGCCACAAGTACTTCTGGTAACACCTATCTTGTAATTTGTTCCTCACAGTAGAAGGAATTTAACAATGTGGAGTGATGAAAGATGCTTTTCACCCCGTTGCAGTCTGCTAATTCCTTACTAAGATAGGTGAAGGATTAACTCCTGGGAATGCTCCACAGGTGCTACTGCTAAATCCTTGTTTGGTGCTTTGCTCAATACAAACAGTATTTTTCACTGTATGAAATAAAATTGTGTGTTTTGCAGGTACAAAATAATTCTTGGCCAAAACTACATTGTGAATGTTGTGAACAAGCTATAAACACAGAATATTTAAAGGAAAAATGCGTAAAAGCTTACTTAATAAAGTACTTAACTGCCAGGAAATTTTAGTTAAGCATTACTTCTCTTGAAAACTAAAAGTCCAGAAGCGTTGTAGTCTGTCTTTGTTATGTGTTCCGCCCCAGAAGCTTTTCAAAGCCAAATCATTCAAACACCTTTTTTCCATTTTGATAACAAATCTGTATCTACAACTTGCACTTTTACCCTGTAAATATCATCTTTAGTCTACCTTAGGACACTCAGCCCAAACCACACCATAGGCTGGCAGTGTAAAAACTTCTTGTTCATGTTTTATAGACACGTTTCATATGGAGCTCTGTTTCCCAAGCTGAAAAAGAAAAAAAAAAAAAAAAAAAAAAGGTATATCCATATAATCCATATGATCCATATGATATCCTCTGAGTCATAGAAATCCCAGTGCTGGAAGATGAAGCTATTCACTAACAGAAGATCCTTACTCGTAAATATCCAAGGATGAGGAATCACGCTGCACTGCTGATCACCCACAAAGCGTTTCCTCACTTGCTGTCTCTGCACTCCAAGCAGATTTCTTCAAAAATCAGCTGTGAAAGAGCTGGGATCTCTCACCAGTATGTCAGTCTGTGACACTTGGACTCAGCCCTATTCTTGCAATATACCTACTGCCAATACTTTTCCTGAGGGTTGCAAAAATGGATTTCTGTGATCTGGTTATGAATCTACCTCTGTTCCCAGGAGGAATAAGTGCACTTAAAAAGTCACTTATTTATGAATCTAACTGTATTCAAATGCTTTTAGGAAGGTTGCTTTGCAACAGAAGGGTGTTCCTTTCTCATATTTCTCTATATAGAAACATGAAGAATTAACACTGGATAAAAACAAAAATCAACAGATCGTTCTTTTGTCTTAAGTCTCTTATGCCATGAACATCACCCCAGATTCCAGACATCACTCCAGGGATCAGAATAAGAAAAATAATTGCCAGCCTCCTTGAGCCTTTTTCTGTGCTACAGATGCACATCTGAATCTCTCTGGGCCACTTCTCTTACAGCTCATACAAAGGGAAAAGCAGGAATTATTCTGAGCTTCGGAAAAGAGAAAATACTTCCCATCTCCAGCAGAGAACAGACACACAGTTAAAGCCCCCAGGCCCTCAATAAGAAGACATCAAAGAATCACTTCCAAAACATAATCTGGTTGCCAAAGATTTGCACTAAGAAATCCCTGCAGGAGCTGGTGATGCCAGAAACAGTACCATTCCCCATCCTGGATCCTGTTCTGCGTGGCAGGGCATAGTGTGAAGGTGCACAGACTGCACCCCCAAGTTTTTAAGGGAGTCACATTGGTCAAAAGCAAAAAACGTCTGAGTAGTCTGCAGAAAAAACCCAGGTGCACACATTTATTTTCTCCTACAGAAACCTAACTGCCCCCCATTCTGGAAAGCTGCAGATTCTTCAAAGGAAGAGAAGCTATAAAAGGAACGTTTTGCAGATAAAGAGATCTTTCACAACCTCCAGCTGACTTTTCCTCCTTCCCCACTTATAAAGGCAAGGAATTTTGCATGAATATGAAGATTATTATTATATCTTCCCTTTCTCACATTGAGGTTTCCAAGTTAAATTACTGCTAGTGAAAGAGTGGGTGGCCCACAGAGAAAAACTACTTTATGAAGAGCTAATCATTATTATCCCCAATTTAAATGCCAAAATAATCTTTTCCTTTTTCCTAATCTTTAAAATAGACCAAAATGGAGATGCAGAAAATCTTAAATCAAGGTGCATTTTATCACTCCAAACTTTCCTGAGTTCCAAACACTTGGTATCTTTAACGTCACTCTTTCTTGGGGGTATTTTTCATCACAACAAAACAATTCAGCAGAGAATGTTTCCATTCAAAATGTTTCAAATTGCATTCCTGTCAAATGTATAAAATGTCCTGCATTATGCATAAGAAAGATCTGTACCTCAGCTTTGCTAACATAAAACTGTATTTTCAGCATAGGCAACCAATAGAACAGGTTAATGCTCTGGGGTCTGTTCACAATACAGATGGTGATGATTTGAGCAGCTTGTGTATGTGCTTCCCACATAAACATCAAGAACCTGTGCTCTTTTCGTCAATCTTTCCAACAATGATCTTCTATCACACAGGCAATGACAACAATCTTCCATCACATCAGTCTTCCCAGAGTAATCTTGGGCCCTCCCTGATTACAGGTCAGGAGCTAATTAACTGAGTCACATAGATACATTAAAATGAGCCAAGAACCCAGTAGGTTAACCAAACTACAGCTCACTAGGTAAAGGTGCAAAATATATTCCCGACCCCTTGTTGCATAGTGACTTTCTGCACTGAGGAAGTCGCCTGTCGATGTACCCATGCCACTGAGGGTTTAGAAACTCCTGGCGAAGGGCTCGTCAGGAATGTCTAAACAAGCTGGGTCATCTCTATGGCAGAGTGCTTGCACTCTGGAAGCCAGTTAGCCACATTAGCATAGCCTGCTAGCCAAGTGCTCATGTTAGCATCTGCTAAAACAGCTATCCTGTTTTTCAGCTTCAAGAATCTGTCTATACCGCCAAATGAAAGCAAAGAGGATTCTGTCCTTGGTCCAAGGGGCACTGGCTACTTTGCATCATTGCAGCTGAGTGACTCAAGTGTCACTGTAAGGACTGGCACTGCAGGGCACAGACATGTCTGCAGCTCCCCACGTAATACTGTGAAAGACCTGAGCTGCTCAGAGGAGGATGCAGAACAACCAACAAACACACTGAGCCAGCCAGAGGAAATGCCAAAGAATGAAATCTCCCAGTAAGTTGGCAGTGCAACAGTAGGAGTCAGAGCCAAACCCCATACAAATTCACATATCCTTCAACTCTCATTACAACGCAGCAGGGGCTGGGGTTTGGGTGAAAATCCTCCATTCCCCCTCTGAAAACTGTATTACCATGCAAGCAGGAATGCAATACCCTGGGCCCTAAGGGATGATTGCCCAGTTCTTCTGCACCCCTCTGAGGAAGCACTAGGCTGGTTCCTCTACAGGGCAGCTTCTGTGTATCTCAGGCACATCATTCATGAGCATCCAGTGCCAGAGGCAGGCTGTGGGACTCTCCGTGTTCAGGATATTGCTTGGGCTAGGGTATTAGCCCTATCTTCTTGGTTTTTTCTCTTTATGGCTCTTTAGCCTTTTCCTTTCAAACCAGATTGGGCCAAAACTCATCAGCAATAGAAAAGATGGTGGCAGTTCAAAGTGTTATAAGCCATGAGATTAGCGGGTAATAGGTCCATTCTCCTAAAAGATGATTAAAAGAGTTGTAGGTCAACTACAAATGAGAATCAGCGCACATTTTATAAGGTTTAGAAAACTTGACCAAAGTGGAAGGGGCAGGAATCTGGAGTTTCTTTTTCTAGAAAAAAATAAGACATTTTAGCCATATGAAAAGCATTATCCATGACACAAGTTGTTCTTACACAGAAGAGAATTAAGAGCTGCGCTTTGAACTTCTTGCAGACAGACCAACAAAACCAACTTCAGGCTACAGAAGTCCAGTGGCAGGATTATCACTGCATCCTTGTCCTGTTGCTGTACACTTCTGTGAAGCCTCTGTTATTGGCCACTGCCAATAACAGAAGAGATGCTGGGCCAGCTAAGCCTTTGGTCTCAGTGACATAGTCATGCTTATCTCCTTAAATCCACTTTCAGCAGAGAAGGTTTATGAAAAATTTCCTACTTGTGGGAGTAGTTAAGTGCCAAAACAGGCCACTAGGGAGACTGTGAAATCTCCATCATTAGAAATTTTAAAGACTAGATTACACAAACAGCTGTCAAAGGCAGCTCAAACATACATGATCCTACCTTCAAGCAGAGGGGGTGACAAGGAGTCCTCCTGGGGCCTGGGTCTAGGATTCTGCCCTCTTTTAGCCAAAAGCAGATGTCCAGAAGCAGATGTCTTCTTCCAGTGACACTTCCTGCCATGAGCAGATCCACTAGCTGTATAGAACTCTTGTCCAACACCTTCTCTCTCCAGTATAACGCAGGGACCCAAGGCAGAGAGATGTTATGTGGGATATGACTGTGTCCAGTTACTCCATAGGAATCACACTTAGCAGGCAGAAGTTAAGGAAGTTTAGGATCTGCTGAGCTGGGGACTGGGCCAGTGATTTCCTACCTCATTGCTGAGGAAGAGCAGAGGTTTAAAGCCAAATTTACTTTCCCATGTGTTCCAAGGACAAGCACGGCCAACACGGCCAAACATACTGGAGAATGTAGGCCAGTGGCAGTAGCCATTCCCTGAAGGGCTGTCCATACGTCCTCCCTCACTCCATTTGCTTCCCTGTACATGGCTGACAGCTTGCAAACTGGCAGCAACCCAGAAAGCAGAGAGGAAGACACACGCATTCACCCTTGGACGTGCTCACTTTTACAAACTGTCATGCTGCAAGCCCTTAATTCTCATCTCTCCAAACCCAGCTCACCAACAAAGCAAGCATTTTGTCCCATTAGGAGAACTCCTAGTCCTGCAAAATGACAGGTTGTTTGGCAGTATGAAACAGGTTGTGGCTGCAGACTCTGCACATGTCTTACATTTGTGCCAGTGGTCTGTGGCTTTCAGGGAGCAACTGTTGTGCAGTGACAAAAACGCAAAGAAAGAAGAGAAAGAAACCAAATATTTACAGGAGAAAAAGTGATTCTACCCCACATGGTACAAATTTAGTGATGCATTGTAGCTACATCATGTGCGTATAGCTACTGAAACGGTTTCCAACAGAATGTTTACACTGTTGTCTGGAAGCATATTGTTTGCCTACTTTTCAAAGCCAATTTATATGCAGCACACATCGCAGCATGCACGGAAATTCAGACAAAAACACAGATGCATGCAACAATCCCTGGCCAGCTCTTGTTGTTCCTTATTGTTTATTTCTCAGAAGTACCCAGGAAAGAGGAGGAAGGTAGCAACCCACTATGCTGGCTGCTGTATAACCCAAACTCAGACAGGTATTTCTCTTGAGGAACATGTAGACTCTGTTTAAGACAAGATATAACAAGTAAAATGTAACAGAGAGTGAGGGAGTGACATAAGGGAATGAATAATAAGAGAGTTTATGCGTGCCAGCTTTATGCACTCATGTGCCAGCTAATTGAATACACGATGCATATAAATACCAGTCTCCTACTGAAAGCAACAAGTTAACTGTAGCCAGTTAGCAATTTATCAAGATCTTCACAGAGAAATTAATGAGAAATTTAAAGGAGTCCAGGCAAGGGCATCGCAGAGAAAAGTGTCAGGTGGGAGAAACAGAAAGGCGTGTAACAAGGGAGCAGGGGGATGAAGAAGGTTGGCTTTGTTGCATTGTTTAGGCAGCAAAACAAAGAGGCTCAGGTAACTTGGTTGCTCAGAGGAAAGGATGTGAAAGTCCTGGATCAAAGAATAGAGTGTTTATATCTAACTTATTAAAGAAACAGTGAGACCAAGGAGGACTACTGCAAAAGGCAAAAGAGGATGACAGACTGCAACTTACGTCATTGCAGGCAAAAGCCTTCTCAAGAAACAGTGTAGATCCACCAAACCACTAAAATTCCATGCTGGGAAGTATGGAGTAGGGTCTTCTTCACATCCGAGGAAGAAGGAAAGGATGGAACGAGTGTTCCCCTGACATGGCTGACAGCTTGCAAACTGGCAGCAGCCCAGAAAGCAGAGGGGAAGACACACGCATTCACCAAACAAAGCAGAGGTAGCACTGACAACAGAAGAGGGGGAAACAGGGGGAAACAGGGACAGCGAGTGAGGCCTGCTCAAGGCTGTGTGCCATGGCCAGCTCAAGAACACATTTTAATTTTAATGGCCAGCTCTACTGAACCACCTTCAGCCAAGGCCTGAATGGACACATCTAAGAGAAGAAGTGAAAAGATGTATTAGTCCCACTTCTTGAAGTACTCCTTTGCAGAAGATCCCCCTCTCTCACCATCGATGCATGGATCAGAGCTGAGTCTCCTACCTTGAGTGTTTTGAGTCGGTGGTGTGAAAACCACTCATCAGCAAAATTGCCTCAAAGTCCCTGTACTGCAGTTCCCTGTGTCACTGCAGAGACAGATGTCCTCTCCACCTACCTCTGTGGCAGGAACTATTTATGCTCAATATTGTTTATAGACCCCAAAACCTCCATGCGGAAATGCCAAGTCAATAGGCTGAGTGCTGAAATAAAGTCATTGTGTGTTTTTATTTTTTCCGCTTTAAAAAGGACAGTGATCTTTTTACAGCTCTGCAAAGCTTATTAACAGAAGCACTGCCTGTGCCCCAGGGGCACTTATGTACCTCACTTTCCACCATGCCAACCTGCTGTGGCTCCCCCCATCCTGCCCAGGATCCCATGTCAGCCCCCAACCAGTCATGCCACATCCAGCTCCCCACAGCCCTGCCCTGCCCAGCCTTGGACTGTCCCCAGACGGCTGCCCAGTGCCTGGGGCTGCTCTGGTGCCCACTGGCCGCCTTGATCCTTTCAGGGGCAGTGGGATGACCCCTGGATGCCTGGCCTGCCCTGACAGACCCGTGGGGAGTCCCCACTGCACCCTGGCACCTGCCACATGAGAAATGTCCTACTACAGGACAAAAATCAAAAGACAGGCTCAGCCTTGCCAGCACTGAAACATCCTGACCCAGCCCCTCTACACAAGGTATTTTAAAGTTTTGAGAGTGCAGGGATGTTTCTGCTTTCCTTCTGGTGCTGAACTACCAAGCGCCAACCCAGTTGTGCTTTAGCCACTCTGCAGTGACATTGAGTGGCGTCCTGAAGAGATGGCTTGCTGTCACAATCTTCCCCCCTCAATGGTCACAGTTGGAGCCTGGTGCCAAGCCACACAGGGTCTGGGCCACACTGCAATTGAACATGGTGGACCATCAGAGCATCCCCACATCCAGCTCACCATGGAAGCCCCCAGTCCAGGCTGAATGTGATTTCCAAAGGGGAGAAAGCTGTCCTCACTAATCATAGAACAACAGAATTTTTGGTTTGGGTTGGAAGGGACCTTAAAAATCTTCTGGTTCCGACCCTCCTGCCATGGGCAAGGACACCTTTCAGTAGACCAGGTTGTTCAAAGCCCCATCCAGCCTGGCCTTGAACATTTCCAGGGATGGGGCATCCACAGCCTCTCTGGGCAGCCTGTTCCAGCATTTCACCACTCTCACATAAAAAATTTCTTCCTCATACCTAACCTAAATCTGTGCTTCTTCAGCTTAAAGCTATTGGAAAATTAAAGACATTGAAGGAAGAACTTGAGAAACACAATCAATTCACCAGAACCTATTATTTGCATGCTAACATGAACTCCCTCCCTAAAAGTTTGTGAGCTGAGGAACCTCAAGGCCCATGCTGATGGCATTTCTTGATAATAAGTGGAGAGCTATTCACCTTCCTTGACACACACACAGATGAAGAGGGAAAAAAATTTTTTTGCAGTATTCTCTTCTTCCTTTCTCAGCCTAATTTTTATTGGGTCTGTTGCAGATTTTTCACACAGCAGCCTTGCCTGTACTTCCTGATCTGATTACTGCACCAATGCCTCCATGGCTTTCAAATTCATTTCACAGGTTTCCAAGAAACAGATGCTGATACCTGATAAGTGGCATCACCTGGATTCAAAACATGTTATCAGTTCATCTGCCTCCAATATCTTGAGTAGCATCTCAGTTTGGTGAAGAAGTGTTGCCCTAACCAGCTAACATATTTCCATGCAGGGAAATAAAGCTCCCTTTCCATACTTGTTGACATACAGATTCACACCTTTGCGTTGCTCCTACTTAAGCGTACAGAGTCCAAGTGAGTGCAGTGATCCTGTTTCAAATATTTAGTGCCCAGGGTTCCCATTGCATCCCAGAAGTTACCTATTTGTCACAAATAGCTTTAAATGGCTCTATAGAACAGCTGAGATTCTTTGAAACAGTTTTTTATTAAAACAAAGGCAATCATTTGCATACACGTTGATTTTGATTATCAGAGGGCATAGACACGGTTGTATATGTAACAGAAGAAAACTAACCACACGAACTGCTTTCTTCGTCATTTCAGAGGTCTGAATTTCAGTGTTTTAGCTTGCTTTCTGACATGATGAAAGATATTGTCACAGTGCACATATTCAGAAACTATCACACAATACCCACTAAAAAATGAAAAACATATTATGTCTTCTATTAGTTTGACCAGACTCATGTTTTCCACAAGACCTCATACCTTGCTGTAAGACAGAATTACCCAGGGAACAAATTGGAGCCTAGATTAAGAAGGCTCTCAGGAATCTAATTACAGAATGGCAAAAATGTTGAAAAGAGGCACATCAAATAACACGCCTGTTATTCTATGGCAATGACACCAAGAGTCACTCGTGACCAATAAAGTCAATGGGAGGATTTGCATAAACTTAGAAGAGCATAAAGAAAAGGAAAACAGTGTTCTTTGCACTGCACTGGCTGGAAAATGAAGTATATAGCCAGATTGTAGTAAGACCATTCAAAGGGCCAGGTTTAGACACACAGAATTAATAAGGGAAGCAGAGTGGGACAGAAGGGGAAACTGATGAAAACCATACTGCCAGTTTTGCCTCTACAAGCACTCCAATAAGGCAGCCTGGTGGTGTGGCAGCTTGGGAGAGTGTTGAACTGCTTGGAGGTGCTATAGGTGGAGGCTAGGGGCCACTGTCCCACTGCATCAGTGCTGCCAAGGGCCAGTGAGCCCTGTCCCTTCCACAATGCCTTCTCTTCCCTTCCTATGGTAGGACTTACACAGTAAAGCGCATTTTTACCCTCCTTCCTGAAGTCTTGAGCCAGATACTACTGCTTCCAGCTAACAAATGGATTGCTGTCTTCCAACAAAGTCTACTTCCTATTTTAATCCTTGAATTAATTTCTCTGAGGCCTCATTTCACTCTGATGAAGATCAGTGGAAATTCATTCTGTTTCTGAGTACCTTGCCTGTGTTACTCTGACATATGCAAATAAGAGGGTAATTAGCTACTTGGTCACCAGATAGTCTGTGCCCATCTATTTCTGCAAACAAAAAGCACTAAATCTATGCACTGAATCTACCCCCAGAGACAATTGTAAAACACCAAGCACCAATAAACACCAAGCAAAATCTAAAAAACCCCGTAGTACCAAATGCTGCAAGCAATGTTAGTGGTCAGAGTGGGCAATCCCTTTAAAGAGTGTAAGTACCTGTATGACACCCCCACATCCAGTACATCAGATCAGATGAACTCTGAACTGGCAGCAGCGTTGTTTAAAGGTCCATTGGATCCCTCATACCGGCTGCTGCCAGTTTTATCATACGCATGTGCTGCTGAGGTACTAAGGCTGGAAAGTCACATCATATCTTACAAGGTAACTATCACTGTAAACATATAGTTTCTGATCTGTGGGGCTGTAATCAATACTCTGGATTGTATCTAACTTTTTATCCATGATGATACTAACTCTACCTTCTTGGCCAGTACTTGTGTCATACATGTAGAAGATCTCCTCTTGCTTAGTGCTCATTGGCCTTGTGGCGTAAAGAACACCACATAACATGAAAGCATTGGAAACAGATGGCTTGTACTGTCTCGTCTGCCAAGTACTTAGCACATCAAGTGTGGTCTCATTGAGCTTGCTAATCACAATGTTGCCCATGTTATTTTCAGTTGAATATATTACCCATAACCCACTTTCATCCACGGCAAAATCTATGTCCTGCCATGCTACGCCTGCATAAGAGAAGCGGTTACCAATAGCAGCACCTGGAAGCTCCTTCCTCAAAACCTCCGTGTTTGTTTTTATATTGTGCTTCACCATATTTCTCGAACTATAAGCATGATAGTACAAGTGATTTTTATAAAGGGCTGCACCACTTCCTTCCCCATATGTTATTCTCCTTTCATATGAGTATTTAAACAGGAGCAAATCATCAAAGGAATTATAAATTCTGAAGTACTCTAGGTATCTCCCATCAGTGTTCAATGGTGCAACCCAATAGACTTCTCTCTCTGGGTGAGAGGGATAGTAACCTCTACCCCAGGAACCGTATTTGTAGGAAAATCCTCTCCAGTTCAGCTTGGCAACATAAGGCTGGCTAACATTCATCAGTCCACGGTGAACGCAGGTACCTGTAAGTAAAGAGAAAAAAACAAAACAAACAGGTTTTCCAAATGTCATTACGAGGAGGGAGGTTTTGCAGACAGTAGCTGTTGGAGTCCAGGGCATTCCTTTGGCTGCCCTGGAAGGTCAGAGACCTGGACAGGGGGGTCTGGGACCCTGGCCCAGAGCCCAGAGGGACATTGGCTTTGATCCCAGTCCATGGGAAAGGCTTCCTGCACTGCGGGAAGGATTGCAGGCCACAAGAGTGTGAAAGATAGTAGTTTAGCTTATCACAGGGTGGGAAAACAGTAGGTTTGGGTTTTTAGTATGGAAGTGGATGGGAGCAAGATGGAGGATTTTGAGAGTTGTCTCCTGTTCTTCTTTCTTCTTCCCTTGCTCCATTTTCTGCAGTGATGGTGGCATAAAGTAGTTTAAGGAGATTGGGTCGAAGTAGGGATGACCTTTTTAGTATAAGTGATATGTATTGGGAAATAATGATAAATAAAGAACACATAACAATTAGTATAAAAGATAACGACTGCCCAGTCCGGGAGGAGTCACCAGATGCCTGAGCAGCTGCACAGACCTTTGTTGGGCACTGAGAAAATTGTAAGATAAGAAACAATAAACAGAGCATGCAGCCTTGAAAATCAGAACCTGAAGACTCTGTCTCTTTCTTGTGTCTGGCTCAGGGTTTTGCAGAGGGCGAAAAGACTCTAAAACCACCTGAATCTCAGAAGAGAAACCGAGAAGTAGCCTCTAGACTGTGCTTAGTGGGGAATAGTTTTGTGACCAAGCACGGATGTAAATGCACAATTTCATGTGTAAAAGGCTCATTTTGGGCCAAGATCAGCAACTGGATAGCACTGAGTACTCCAAGCTGACTCAAAAAATCAGAAAAAAAATAGAGTACATATTATTACACTTATTTGAAAGCGGAGGTGGGGGATTAATTCACAGAAAGTAAGTGCTCACTGTGCTGCTCCATACAAGGGACAGATTTCTGTTTTCACCCATTTGAAGCAGGCCAGCCTGATGCATTAGGAAATCCCTTGGAAAATACAATTTCAGAAGCATTTTAGGTTATTTTCTACCTCAGTGGAACTGAAAGCATGGGAGATGAGGGAAAAAGAATGAGGAGCATCTGATTTCTGTGTATTTCATTGTGGAGGGGAATAAAGGAGCAGCAGCAGCAGTAATTCCAGAGTCACATTTCAGATTAGCATTCTGCTGTCAGAATCACAGCTTACAACTGTGTGTCACAGCCACATGGTGCCTTCCACCTCAGGCTGTCAAAGAAATCTGCAGACAGTAACAATCACAGCCCAGGAAATGTAGACTGATATTACTCTGACTTTTCATGTGGGGTGACTCTAAAGAAAATATGACTTCAATCTGAACCAGAACAGCTCTGTTTTACACATATCAACTGCAAAATCATTTTCAGGATCATGGAAAAAATAATTGAAATGCAAGAAACAGTTTCCTTTTACTCATGCTGAATTAGTGACATTCCTATTTCCTGATAAATTCTCAATAGCATACGTCACTGGTAGGAAAAAAACTCCACTCAGAAAAGTCCCTCAAATTCTGATGAGTGTGAATCTGCCACTGGCAAAAACCAGCATGCACTTTTCCAAGTGTTAACATTAGCTTTTTGTATTGCTGCCACAAAAGTGTCCCAGATTTTTCTCTGTAAGGTTATCTTCACCTGAGGTAACAGAGACAGAGACATCAAGTGGCTGGCACCAGCTCACAAACTTAGTGATACGCCAATGTTTCCCACTTCACCAGGGTGTTCTAGACACTAGATAGTCTTTCTTATTAAAGATGGAATATAATATGAATAGACCCAAGTCTCACACATCAATAAGGGGATAAATTAATGGCCACAAATTTTGGTGTTAATAATATCTCTCTCAAAACAGGAACTCTGTGCACTGACAGCTATGGTGCTGTTGAATGCCAAGACTGTCTTCTGAGGTTCTAATACTTTGAGTGGGAACCAATGTCACAATTTCTTCTGCAGCTTCTATGACAAGAATGGCTCATAAGCTCAGTCATATGATGGGATGTCTGGCATGAAAATAACCTCTGTCTTAGTACAAAGAAGAGGAATAACAGAGAAAAATTTTATCTTTTGCCCTCAAAGCTGACCATCCCTAAACATGGCCAGACTTCAGCATGGTTTCTGAAACCATGGACAGAAAAGGTCTAGGAGACATGTTGTTTTCAATAGCTTTGCAGTCTATCTCACAGAAAGAAGGAAAATTAGAGGCAGAGCAATCTGAAGTATTCTACTTGGAAAAAGATTGGGAAACAAGATAATTGGTGAAAAAAATGCACAGCTGCAAAAGCAGGGAAGTCTTTTTCTGATCTGCTTTGCCCAGCAGAAAGGTGCTCTACGTGTGGGACTAGAAAACCTGTGTCCTGAATGTTAGTAATGTCCAAGCACGTTTGTGCCAATGTGTAAAGTCAATTTGGGCAGTGAAGCTCTGCATGTCTCCCCCTTTCTCAAAATGTACTATTTTCCTGCTTCTACTGCATAACACCTTCACTCCTCACAGTTTTGTACTGTCCTATGCTAGTTACTGTGACCTGATGGATCTGTGATTCACCTGCAGCCTCCTCTCTGTGGAGGAAGGTGGGGAACAGCTTTATATTAAATATAAACCACTACAATGAGATAAATCCCTATGTCCCCAGGCCATGTTGGCAACTTTCTTGGGGTCAGTATTGCCCATGGGAGCAGCTCTTCATCACTGAGTCTCCATCTGATGGCAAATATAAACACTCCCATCTCCTCTCCCAGACACTTTTGTGTCCTGGGTTTCTTGCAGCTGAAACATGGCATGACCCTGGTTGAATGCTGCTTTCCTCCGTGCCACCAAGAATCTATTCAAATCAGCACTCCTGGCTCGGAGCAGATGAGCATTTAAGCATGCACTTAAGTGCTTTACAAAGGATGAGGCCCTGGAGCAGAAACCTCATTTCCAAATATAGCACACAAGGCAGGCACTGCTGTATGGCTGGCCAGGCTGTGTCTCTGGAAATGGCATGTAGCATGTCTAGTAACATGGCCTCAGCACTTGGCACAGCTACCAGCATTTGGAGGTGCTTACACCTCAGCTTATGCAAAGGAAGAAAGCTAAGGCACCCAGTGCAAAATGGCTTGTAGCCTGCCAACCTCACAAATCGAGCTGTTTTTTTCTCATATCTCTATTATGTATTGCTACCTCCGACATGAGGACTTCTTTAAAGCTGGTGACATATTGAATATATTACTGTGCTTAAATCACGATAAACTTATCTCAGAATTAAATGGTTATTAAATGCTCTAAAACTCTTCATTTGTTTAAAAAATGTAGCACCGAAGCTTGCAGGTAGTAAGCACCACTAAGCTCATCTATATGCGACCTCAAATAATTTTTCATGTCATTAAGCAGAACACAATTCCAGATTTATTTTAATAATTTATACATTGTTTCATAAATAAAAAACAAACGTGTGTTCAGCAGAGAGACCTTTTTTACAAAAGAAATAATAAATTATTATTTCTTCCCTTAAAGAGATCTCTCTGCTGAACACTTGTTTGGTTTTTATTTATGAAACAATGAATTATTAAAATAAAGTTAGAAGTGTGTTCTGTTTTAATGACATCAAAAATTGTCTGAGGTTTCTATAGAGTATGTGCTTGATTTTTATTTCCTTGAAAATTCTCCCATAATTTTTTTTTTTTTTTTTTTACAAAAAACCTCTGTGGTAGTCGGGGATGATCTGTCTTTCACACAGGTTCAGAAGAATTCATTGTTGTTTATTTAATCTAAACTTGCCTCCCTGTCTAGATCTTGTGGGAGAAAAATGCACAAAGGAAACAAAATGTCATGTAATTTTGTAAATATTAGAAGGTACTTGAAATAAATCCATATGCATTATTCAAACTTTCAAGTTTTTAACTCCTTTCTCCACTGTGTTGGGCCACAGATAAATGACATCCTGGTATTCCTGCCTTCCTTTGTCTTGTGCTTATGTAGCAAACAGAGAAGAGAAGGACTAGCACAGGTACATACATACATACTTATCCTCACATAAAGAACCAGTATCTCAGCTCAATTATATACTGATTCTGATTCATCAGAAAAAGAGCTGACACCTAATTGTCAGGACTGAAGGGAGCCTGACTTGCTTGGCTAACAGGCTGCAGAGCTGAGCATGAGGCACAGGCTGCTGGGTCGCTCTTTACCCACTTCACTCTGAAGCACTGGCACAGCACATCAGCTTCATACTCCAACAGTACAAGAAAATATTCCAGCAGCCTCCTCCCACCGAGCAGCACCTGACTGCAGAAGAGAAGGGACCACCCTTGGCCTATGCATCCAAAGGTCATGAGGCAAGGTGGGACCCCCGTTGGAAGGAACTCTCACGTGGGGCACAGACACCAGAAGCAGGCTGGTGCTACATTCTCACACATGCTGCCGAGCACCAGATGTGCACCCTCCCCTCCCATTAGATGAACCACTGCATCCAGGTGTGGGAGCTGTTACCAGCCTTACTAGGGCTTCAGATACCGAAGACAGAGCTCTAAAGGAAAGGCTTATCCTGGCTCCTACTGTCTCTCTGACACAGGAAGACCCACAAAGACATTCAAGTCTTTCCCCAACATCATGGGGGACAGGCACAGGCTTGCAGCTGCCTAAAAGAAGATCTATGTTGGCAACAGGGGATGAGGTGGAGGGAGGGCTGGCTTGCCTTAAGACAACTAAGCAGCTAAGGTCTTTCAGCTCAGCTCTCTCCAATGCCAGTAAATAAATGCAAGTGTCTCCAGGGGCAGTTCAGGCAGTCTTGGGGAGGACAACTAGCCAGTTCTTTTCAAGTGCCTCTAGGCATGTCTCTGTCTTTGTGTGCAGATGCATTCAGTTCAAAACACAGCCCAAAATATTCAAAAAACACAGACAGCTTGGGTCCATAGGAGGCAAAACATAAGCTAAGAGTGAAATCACTATAAGCCTCCAATAGGATTGCCTGTGTTTCAGCATTAGGCTACTCCAGGTATTCCTCCTGCTGAGACCTACTCACCAGTAGCTTGAAATGCTTAATTTCTAAGTATAAAATCCAAATTTCTAAGTATAAAATCCAGAGAGGAAAAAACAAAAAACAAAAACAACAACAAAAAAAACCCACACCACCACTGCTCCTTTTTTCCTTTCTTTCCATTTTCCCTTTGAATTTCATCTGACTCACTTCTTCCTGCTTTTGCTCTTCGATCATTTCAGTAAGATGTAATACAGAATCTGCTGCAGAGTCCTCAAAAAAACCATCCTGGGGTCTTTTCTCTATATACCTACCAGTGCAGACACATGAGATCAACCCAAAGGAAAATGAATGGATAAATATTTCTTCCTACTGGAGTGGAGAGAGATGCCATGAACCATTGCAGATAATAAAGCCAGTGACAATAATGGGGATGATTCCCTACATACCAGACACTCAGACACACACCTCTCCAGTCAGAGGGTAAGGCAAATGGAAACCAGTGATTTCTTTCTGCTATGTTATTTGAGAACAGGCCTGCTCTCTAGGAGAAATACAGCAGCAAAAGCCTTGGGGGACAGAGTCAGAGGGGCTGCATACTATAGCAGTGCAAAGCAAGAAGATTTAATTAAACTTGCATTTAGACTCATGATCTTAGATGGCTTGGGGATTAGCCAAGCTCTCTCTAGTTCACACTGCCTACCCAAAATATGCAGGAGAGAGGATGAAGGGGAAAAGAAAAAGCAATCTGAAAACAGGACAAAGAGTCCATTTAATACAAACATTATAAATATAATATGAACTAAAATCAGGGCAAGGCCAAGAGGTTTGGCAGGAATTCAAGGCATTCAAGCTTGCAGAGAAAAACGTACGGAAATGGTATTCAAACACACAAGTGGGTGGTAGAAAGCTCCAGAGGCCTAGCTGTGAGCATCCATGCAGCACCTCCGAAATGACCACCAGGTAGGAGATGCAGCTCTCCCACATACTTACTTCATCTTCCCAAGCAAAAATATCTTACTGCTTCTAAGTGTTTTCAGATACAGTCTGCAGGACATGTAGTTGCTCTACAAAGTCCTCTGCACAGATGGTAGTTGCTCCTCACCAGTCACACAACATGCTAGTTCTGCGTGGATTAGCAGGGATCTGAACCTACATAACACCTGGTTATCTGTAGAGTTGGCATCTCCCAACATGAAGAAAACTTGCCAGCCTACAACAGTTTCTCTACCAATCCTTTGTGCCATCCTCAGAGACCACAGTCACCCTAATAGGAGGCCATGTAATAATACATTCACACACACCCTCTAACCCCTCCCAGGTTCCTACCTCTGGGCAGAAAGACTTACAGACAACACCAGAAGTTGTCCTTGGCTGATGTCAGTGCTGGTAACTCTCTGGAAGTTGTTATACCAAGTAGGCTTTTAACTTCCTTCATTCTTTTCTGCTACAATGCAGTACTGCCAAAGGTGCCTGAGCTGTCTGACCAGTCAGGAATAAGACAATGCTAAAGCAATACCATTTTGGGACCAGATAAAGTCTATCCATCTCCCTACCATGCCCTGAGAAAAAATGCTGAATAAGTCTATTACAGTCACAGTTCCATGCAGTTCCATTTACCCATCCCAGAGCTACCATCCTACTCCAGACCATGGCTTGCCTATCCCTGCATGGAGATGCACTCCAAGCGTAGTTTCCCCTTTCCTGCACAGTGAAAGCTGTTATGTCCCACAGGCACGCCATTCACCCAGATGATAAAAGCAGCCCTCTCCTCCATCACTCATGGAAGGACACAATATTCTTGTTGCAAAGCTCAGTACTTTCTCACCAAAAGAAAAGTTTGCTATAGGCTTGAAGAGAACGAGATTGTTTCTTTCCACACACCATCACCCTCAATAAATCAGTGAGATGCCCTTCAAGTACTTCTAAAACATTGTGGAGGGGTTTCATTGAAACATTTTAAGCCCTTGGAGCTTAAGAAAGGGCTTGAGATTTTTTACTGCAGGTTTTTGTTTCAGCTTTCTCTCCTGTCTGAATCCCAGACAAGGTGTTACTCATGCATTCTGTGAGAGAAACACAGCAACTACTTGCACCACCATGAAGCCTTATGGAGGGACTGCTCACCCTAAGGGAAGCTTGTATTTCTGCCTCTCACCTTTCCAATTAGATGTTTGAATTAGCTAACTTCAGGGTGAGGAGAGGTAAATGCTGGTAAGTGCAAACTTGTGCTCACTGGAAGCCGGACACGACTCCTCCTTTTTTATGGGCTCCTCCTTTATTATGGGCTCCTCTAGCTGATTGTTAACCAACTTATGTGAAAAAGCAAGAATCTTCCCCTGGGTATTGTATGCAACACAGCAGTTTTGCTCTTACAATACTCTGGCTAAAGGAATCCCCTGTGTATAAAACACTCAGGGGACTAATGTGGTTTTAGGAATGCTCCTGTTCTTGACCTGGCATATCTAATCTAGTGTTTCCTAATTGTTTTGCTTCAGTATATCATACCTGACTCTCAAAATTTCTTAGACTATGGTTCACTCACAATGTGATTTTTCAAACTGAACATTTTGTCAAGACAAAAATTCTTTCAGTTATAAGCTAATTACCACACACCCCATAACTCTTAACAGCATTATATGAACTGCACTCTCAGAGTCACTGACCCAGGCCCCAGAATATAACCTTTCCTAGGTAAGAAAACTATAAAATCTTAGTTCCATTGAAATCAGTAATAATGCTCAATCTTATCTTCCTGAGACCAGAATTTTTCACCAGGTCCCTTGAACACCTTTATTAGAATCATCTTTTGACTTTTACTTTTGATTACTTTTGAAGTAATCGTCATGTGAAGCTCCCTTCTGGAGCTTGCATATCAACAGCTTTAGTATGTCAACAGTTGCACATACATTTTCCAAGAAACATTAGAGCAATACTGCCATGAACACAGGTCACTTTTAAAGGAACTATTAAAAATCAAAGCTAGTTAGTAAAAAAAAAATATCATGTCTCACAGGTAATTGTTCTGGGGAAACAAAAAAAAAAAAAAAAAAGAGAGAGAAGAGGGATAAGGGATAGAAATTCACTTTTCACACTATAGGTAAGAGGCATACTGCAACATCTTCTAGCTGAAAACAGCTACTGTGCAAGAATTTGATTCCTGCCTTCATTTTCCTTTTGAACCATTGATGAAACATTAGGAGCTGTCTGCTCAATTTTTCAAGAGCTAAGGAGTATCATTACAATCGTATTTAATATTAACAAAGTCTCTGCATTTACAGTTCTAACCTTGTATTACATTATCTTTTATGAGTTATCCAACAGAAGTGCTTACCTGGTGGGAAGTAAGGAGGTGGTGTAGCTTTGGTTGCGTTCTCTTCACACTCTTTCAATCGTTTCTGCAGAGACGCAATTTGTCGACGAATTGCAAGGACATTGTTTTTGTCCAGTGACTCTAGTTCATTTACCAGTACAGTCAGATTGGCGATCTAGAGGGGAAAAAATGACAGCACGTTTAATGTCAACATTATTTTACAGATATTTGCAGGCAGGACTGATCACAGAAGATGCTACAGAAAAAGGTTCTAAGAAATAAGCCTTATCCTCATGGCCTCAGCTTGACATTTCCAGCAGAGTATGTAACCACAAGGATATGCTTTAAGATTAAGCTGTATAACGGTATGCAAAAATAGTGTTATTTTACTCATAGTGTAAAAATATCCAGTAAGTCTTAGGCAAGTACTAGCTGTTACACATTTAAACATAAAAAATACTTTTTCCAGCCTTACAAAAGTATCTTCAAATTTCATTTGCAAAGATAGTGTTTTTAATCACCTGCTTGATGATCTAGAGGACAATGGAGCAAATGAGATTTCACTTTCCATCTTAAGTAATTATTCTCTCTAGGTGAGTGATTAACTACAATTTTGAAAATGTGATTTATAGTCTTCTAGGAAGGTGATAGTCTTTCCCATTTCTTGATTTCATATTGATTGGGTCACTGCCTTAGCAACCAGCAGCTAATTTTTTTAATTATCTAAATTAAAGCACACAGGCTTTCAAGCATGGGGGTCTGTAAATTAATATTTATTATAATAAATTAATCAGCTTGTGTGTTTCACACTATGCAAAACTTTCAATTTTCAGGCAGATATTTGGCAAAACCGGAGTGGACTCCTTTTCTTTACTTTTCTGTGCTCTATATCAAGGAATAAGATGTTAATACATTTAAGGTCAAGCTTTCTTTTAATTTATGCTGATGAAATGCTAAAATAATTCCACTAGCTGCAGTAGAGACAGACTGCATTTCCTCTACCTAAAGAGAGAAGAAACTATCTGTGTATTTGAACCCTCTGTGACTAATTAAGACCTTGGCAATACCTCCAAATATATTTGCTCAACGATGACATTGCTTCCAACAAGGCTGGGTTTCAGCTGAGTGACCAGTCTCTCTAGGTCACGGATTTCCACTTTCAGTAACTGGAAGTCCAGTTCCGTGTAAGATACACCACCCGTCTCCACTTGCTGCACTCTGATGGTTAGATTGACGATTTGCTGCTGATACAGTTCAATTTTTTTTGAGTACTCCCTAACCTGAAAGCAAGAAAAAAGAGATACATATTCAAGTCCAGGTTAGCAAATAAGACAAGCCCGTTTGACATCCTTATTGTATTTCTGAGTACCCTATGCATACTTCCCATATATATTCTTCACATAAACTGCATAAATGTAATTCTCATCACATACATTAAAAAAAAAAAAATGAAATTTAACCCTCATTTATTGTTGGCAGTTTCACAAAATCCCCACAGGAATGCCTGGGGATAACTGAAGGCAGAATTTTACTCGCAGTCTTCAATTTTTTTAAATTCATTGCCAATATTGTCTCTGTGAGCTAATTTTATCCTCAGTATGTCAAGAACTTACATTGGTGAAAATTTTATTAGGAAATCTGCAGTGAATTATCTCTCAAAAGCAACCAGAGAAGGCTGCAAAATGCAATAAAGAATTCCCAAGTTTTTCAACTTCATTTCCTGTTAACTCTGAATCCAAATAGGACTTTACCCTGTGAACATTTGAATTGTGTCAAACGTTGGCAGAACTCATTTGATGCTTCTCTTTGGGCAGGGAGGAAATATTTAAACACAGTGTTAAAAATCAAATCTGGTTTAAATGGCAGTGTTAGATATATGGCAGGTGTTATCTGGAGTAATTTATATAGCATCCTTTTCAGTCTTTGAATCATTAAATAGTTGTCCAGATAAATATATTTTCACACATATATCTGCTAAAATAAAGGTCACAGCACAAGCATTGTGAAGCAGAATGTTAAGACTATTATATGGATTTGGGACTTCCCTTAGAAGTGCTAGTTCCTTGAAAACTAACGCTTCGGTAAAGGGGCATAATTTCTCTCCCATATGCTTCATATATCATAATATCACAAAAGATAAGTAGGAATAAATATAAATAGTTTGTTGCACTAGTAACGCCATATTTAAAGCCTCAGATGGTATTTGTGCCTTTTTCTACAGCACTGTAATTTCCATTCCTATTATTTCTCCAGCTGAAAGACTAAGCCCCATCTTCTCAAGTATTCTTGCATTAGCTTAACATTATATAAAGTCAGTACTTTTTCCCCATTGTCTCTGAAATCCAGCTATGGTATGAAGACTATGGACTCCCTGTTTTTCTGCTCTGGCAGCAGCCCTAGAGACAGGGACCCAGGAGAAAACCCACATTTATCAAATAATTCCTTTCAATCTTGATTGAATCCCTTGTGTACCAAAGAGGAGGTATGGTAGCTCATGGCATGGAAGTTAATGAAGAGGATCCTTAAGTTATTTTGTGAAGTGGATTAAAGAGGAGAAGCATAAGAGTAGATCCTCTGTTCAGAACTATAATTGCCAATAGTGGCACAACTATACTGTAAATCTTACGCCACTACAAAAAACCTGCATGGACATACATAGTATACACCAAAATCAGGATGCTCAGTTCCGTATATTTAAATCTGAGTTTGAAACAGATCTGTTCTAAATGTGTGCAGACAGACTTCGAGCTGCTCAAAACTGTCAAGTTTCCACAAGTTGTAGCAGAAGCACCCTGGCTCACAGCACTGGATGCTCTAGATCTCCCAGATCAAGCCAGGAAAACTTCAAGTTATTGAACTAGGAATTGAAAGTCATACAATTAAAGTTAAAAAATTAAGAATCTAAAAATAATAGCCTAAAAGACTTAGACCTAGTTCTTTGTAACTGGCTAGCAACAGTGATAGCTGAGATTACTTTCCCTGATTGCCACCATCATCTGGTAGGTAACAGCAGGAACAAGCAACCCTTTTGGAGAAGTCAGAGGTAGTTGGACCTCACACTTTCACTGATCATCAAAAACAGTTTGATATTGAAAGAGAACCTCAGAAAAAAATATCTGGAAAAAAATATTCAAAGGCAAACTGTGTGTCTTGAGTTTGTCCAACAAAAACAACAAAAAAGAAAGAATATTATTACAGCATGAGAAGTATGAAGTATGTTCATTTTTGAGCAAAATTGCACTGCTGTGTGAAGCTATGTCTATCACAGAGGTATCTGGAAATCCATCTAGGTATTAATAACCTTTCTCACGGTAATAGTGGTAATAATAATGCAATACAGACCAAATCTTCAAACCACTGAAATAAACAGGCTGGTGGAATTAGTGATGGCTACTCATTAGTGAGAAACCTGTTAATTTGAAGATTTCTCCAGGGTTTTCAGAGCCTGGACAAAATGCTGAGGGCTGGAACAGAGCATACATAGATATTTCAGCCCTGACTGTAGAATGCAGACATGAAGTCCTCCCCCTATTAGAGGATTTTCACTCAGTCAACCATCTAGGTCATTTAAGGACATGTCAACACTATCCAGCAGAGTATAGCTGTGCCTGAACTAGCACCATCACTCTGCAGTGCTCTGCACAGCCACACCAGCATCAGAGAGAGCTTAAGCTAATAGCTCCCCCGGCGAATTATTGGACAAATAAAATTTTCTCAGCAGTGCTGCACTAACAGGTCTATACTGCTTTTGCAGATAAATCCAGCACATCTGTTAAGCATTGCAATGCTCACTGTGGAGATTCCCACCTGCTCAGATCTGGTTGAGGAAATTCTGTGGGTTAGAAATATCAGTTGAACAAAGAACACAATGTTGCTCTGTTGACTGGCAGATAGATTTAAGCAGCTTGTAATCCCTGCTCTTCTACTGCATCTACCTGCTACAGACTGCCTGTAGTCTCTTGACAGACAGGCACAGAAATTCTGTGCATATCCTATTTTTAGGGATACAGACCAATAACTAGTACTGATTGCTGCTGCATTTGTCATAAAAGCCTAAAGTAGGGTATGACAAGAGCATAGGGCCTGGATTAGCCCTTTATAGGAACAAAATGGAGTATATGCACTTTGCAATATGGAATATATTTATGCAGTTTATGTGAAGAATATATATGACAAGTATGTGGAAGCTATGGATAGGGTATATACAATATGTGAGGCATATGTAAAGGGAAAAAATCCTCAGTTTCAGTTTTTCCTCATTCTAAGCATTGTCACCTTCATATAATGAAAAGGGCAGGAAAAATCTGCAATGCTCATTTAGTGTGTCATTTACCTGCAACTGGTATTTATCAAAAGAGCTTTTGCAACATGCAAGCAGACACTTCTCCAGCACACATTTAGAGAGTACAGAAGGGAGAACAAAGGTGTAAGATGAAAATATAAAAGAAAAAATGTAGGAGGAATGAGGGAAGACAAGAAAGAAATTACAAACTCAGCAACTTTCTAATATCACTCAGCCCAGGACACTGGCTTTGAGCAGTCTTGACCTGTACAGATCCATAAGGAGCAAGGCTGGCAGTCTGCCTTCTGAGATGGAGAAGAATTCCATTGCAGGTTAACCTGTTCTGAAAAGCAGGGGGCTATTTTGCTCCTGTTTCTGTTAAGTGAGGATGTTGTGGCCATTGTGAACTGCATTCTGAAAGGCACTTTCTCTCCCTGTGATTGTGTGCTGATCCACCCCTGTTATAGAAGTTCTCCTCTCCCTTTTCCTATTGGGAGGAACAGCCAATTCCCACTTTTCTTTAAAAGGTTAATTTTCTTCTGTAATCATAATTATGCTGGCAAAGGTTGATGTGACAGAGGAAAAATTAGTCTGGTATTTTCAGCCTACGGTTTGTACTCACTTGGCACATGAGAGCATCTCTTTATGTGCAAGCTTCCTTGCCTGCTGATTCTATAAAAGGACCCCCTTGCTTTTTGAATTAGCCAACAATCAGGCAAAAGGTTAATGATGCAATCAGGTTGTTTATCTGGGACTTTTAGCACATGGAAAGCATCCTTAAGAGGGTCCAATCCTGCAGCTCTTATCCAGGAAAAGTTCCCATGAGCTTTAAAGGGTGTGTTAGAAAAATCAACAAAGGCATGGATTCTCAGAGTCAAAAAAAGAAGCATTCAGTAGAAATTCCCACTTCTGTGGTGAGACTAGCTTACGTCTGAATGCAAGTCCCTAGGAATTTGCTCAGGATCATTTCTAATAATGATCAATATTGAAAGCTTGGGTTTCCTCCATTTCATTATTTCCTGGTCTCTATGAGTATTTTCATGACAGAAGTAATATACAGGATTGCATAAGAAGCATTTTTTCTACTGTTGTAAAGGTAAAGAATTTTTGAGCTTGGAGATTTATGCATGACAGGATCTCGGAATACTTAAGTCCAGATATGAATAGGGTAATGCTCAAAAACCTTTGTCTTTCTAAAAAAAAAAATAGAACATTATAACTGAGGAATCTTGCACACATCAATTTACACCAAAATTCAATCTGTTCATTTCAGTTTCTGACCTGAAGCATGTCTTTGCCCATATCACACCAAAGTATATGTCACACTTCAACTGGATGCATTGTAACACTGCTTGGTTGATAGGTCTCGACAGTGAAGCTTGAGTTAGGACAAGAATTTTCACTGTCTTCAGCGAGAATTGCAAGTGGAGGTCAGTGTCTACACTGTGGTACACTGCTGGGCACAAAAGGGTGACAACAGTCACAGCAGCTAACACCAGCTGGCAACCTAGACATTAAAGTCTAGAGTGGGGACTCAGCTTGCCCTGAATTTAGGGGTGAGTTTCAGGTACAAATCTTAGGTATCTATAGTTGTAACCTGTGTGTTTATATGAGCAAGGTGCCTGAACTCATTGGAAATCTGAGGTTGTCCACACAGAGAGGTCAAGCAGTACTTGAGAAGCTCCCATATCTGCCTGGCACTAGCCTAAAGGGAACATGCACCATTTTGAGGAAAACACCAGTAAGAGATAGGTTATACCAGTGCAAGAGCATGGAAAAAGTGGTACACAACCACCTTGAAGAATCATGCCAATTTTTGGCTGGGAATCATATCCCTCATCCTGTCCCAGCATAGTGACCTTCAAATGCTGGCACTGACCACAGTGGGAACAGTATGGGGGACTGAAATCTCAGGGATTTTCATGGCTCATTAACCCTGTGCTGCACTTCCATGCTCCAAGGGATCAGGTAACTCCTGTGCTTGGAGGCAGCAGGATTTATGTCAGTTTGTCCTTCATATGCCTGCTGACAGCTGAATGTGTTTCACTGTTAGCACCAGCTCTTTCAAAACAAACTATTTGAACGAAAAATCTTACCACAGGATCCTACAGCCTGTTGTTGTGGGTTTTAAACACAACTTCTTATCTGTTCTTGATTATACCAGAGGAGGGTTATGAATATTTATGATTAGAATTTATAATTTAATGCTTTGCCTTTTCTGCTGATTAATTCAAGGACACTTCATTTCTTAAGATGCTTGGTTTCCAAAGAAAACACTTTCTGCTGGACACCCAATCTGAATCCTGAATATATAAAAGGTCAAAGACAGATTCCTGTCTTCACAGGCAGCTTCACCCAGTGCACTTCAGCATTTGTAGGTTTGCCCGGGTTCCTCAAAAAATGGATCTCAATTCATGCAACAAGCAGCCAAAGCAGTGTGTGTTTGTCTTCAACAGAAATGCATAATTCAGCAGTCTCACTGCCATAACTTCAGTTGTTGACAAGATTTTTTTTTTTTTAATTTATTTATTTTTTCCCTGTGAGAGCAGAAGCAGTGAAGGGGCAATTATTCACCTACTTCTTCACTCTAGGCTGTGCTGACCTTTCTCCTCTTTCCCTTCATGGCTTTCTCACAATCTGGCTGGCTTGATACAAATAATAACACATGAAGAGCAGGAGGTTTGGCTTCCTATAGCATCATGTAGCAATCACAAACTAATAAAACTGAGCCAAAAGAGGAAAAACATAACCATTCTTCCAAAATATACCATATGTTTCTAGCTGAAAAGGCCTAGAAAAGAGACCTGAGAATATTCAAATGTATGTCATGTTACAATGTCAAAGATTAGAGATTTAATCACCTTTCTCCTTGTTTTTATGGACCCCCCTTTCCCACTGTTTGAAAGACACACCACAGAAAAATGCTGACTGCTGTACTTGTTCATAGGCAACCATTCTTCAGAAAAGATACAACTGTTATTTTTAAGACAAAAGAACACCTTACTTTAGAAAGCTCTGCCTCAAACTTCTCCGAGAGCGTTGTGGCTATGATTTCCAGTTGCTCAGCCTTCTGCACTGGAAAGGTGGTATCTGGCAGGTACACGGAGCACTGACAAGTTCCCTCATCATTCACAGAGCCGGACACATTTTGAAAGAGCTGCAAAAACAAATTGGTAAGAAAAAAAATGTTAACATTCTTCTCTAGAATCAGTACCTAGTAATGTCTGGCAATAACATTAGTTGTGCCAAACATGAGATCAACAGGTTCTTTAATAGCCGTCTTTCACTTTTTTTCTTCCAAGGGACTCAGAATACCTAGCAATTTTTATCACTCATCCTTACAAATCTCTCTAAAAATAGTTAAATATTGCTTTAAAGATTTTACCATTGGAAAAATGGAGACATATAATAGTCCTTAGCTTCCCAATCTTGTGGACAATGTTCCTAAGATAATGAAATAACTTTTCCAGCAGACAGAAAAGCAAGCAACAGCATGAAAATAATAATGTAGTGAGTTAGGTCTTACAGCTACTATTCTGTTCATCTAAATTGGACAAATCATTTAGTCATTTACATCCATAGAGAGGAAAGCACTGAAATAGAACTAGTAACAGGGAATGTTTTGAAAAGAAAAATCTTTCATTTGAAGGTTTGCAGCCAGTCGCAGCAAACAGACGTGCATTTAATTATACAACACTGAAAGGTGATGAATTAAATATGCAGGTTTGGCCTAGGGTAGAGATTCTTATTTTGCTACAAAATATTGCTCCTAACACCCACACATCACAGCCCGCCCATCCATCCTTGTGGATAGTTGGCAAAGCTCTTGCCCATGAATTGCCTTGTCCCAGTTGTCTGCATGCTCACAGCATCATCACCAAGCAATGTGCATGAGGGACAGAAAGGTCAGGGCTGGCACCTCGTGATCTTGCCATAATTTACAGCCAAAGCTCACTGTAGTCTATAAACACTTGGGCTGAATACTCAGTGTGTTTGGAACAGTTCCTTTTTTGTTTGTACACTGAATTTTTCCAATTCATAAACCTATCACGAATTTATTAATAAAGATATTTGATGTTACTTTAAAATATTCTGGCACACACTTCAATGCAGCTGCATAGTTTAAAGCCACAGACTTGCTCTTTAAAAACACTTCTTTCTATAATCTCTTCTCCCGCCTTGCAGAAATCCCAGTGTTATTCCTGTGTTTTCTCTTTTCCTTTCCCTCTTAAAAATAAAAGAGCAAACAACAAAACTATGTCCTGAGAGCTGACATTTCAGCACTTCTTCCCTTGCTTTTTCATAGTGGTTTCAACTAATGTCCTCACTGAAAAAACAGCCCAGAACACACAGTGATGACTAGCAGAAAAGTTGTCATGATCTGTGAGCCCAAAAAGAGAAGATCAGCAAGCAGGAATGATCCCAGTTCACACTTCTGGCAACCTCTTTACTGCAGCCATAACAAACAGTATGCATCTCATTTTGAAAGAAAGCCTGGAAAGTCATTTTATTTGTGTTATTCAAGCACCATGGGCCTTAAAACTTCACTCAGACTGCTGAAGACATTTAACATCAAAGGAAGCAGAGGAGCATCTCATGGCATTCCAGAATGTCCCAGCACATAACTTCCATTGATTTCTCTGCCAGGCAGGTTACCAAAGCTGTTACAAAAATCCCACTGAGATCATATGATCTCTAAATTTCCAAGTATTTTTGAAGATAAGCCTATCAGTATGTAAATTACTATGAAAAATTAGTTCCTAAGTCATTTAGGTATTTCTACACCTCTGAGTCCTCAGTGCATTGGCATGGTTGGGGTGGCAGGCAAGTTGCTCAGCAATAAAAAAAAGGAACAGATGGGAGAGACCAAAAGAAAAAATAAATGTGGCTTAGTGAATATATTAGCTTCTTTGAGATTGTTGCACACTAGCGTGCTAATTTTTGTGTGGAAGGTATTGCGTTCTGTTCCTTCTGTGTGTAACACAAATATGAGCACATGCATACAAGAGAGAGTATGCAATGTATAGCAATGTATGCATTAAAATGTAATGCATACAAAGGTATAGCCTACACTAGCCTGCTGTAAACTACAGGCTCAACTGTATTATACCAATCAGTTTTCTAGACTTACCCTGCCTATTTCATGTCCCAAGAAAAACTTTCATAAGTGTATTCGGATATCTCCCAAAAAACCCTCAAACTTGTGCTTTTAATCTCCCTGTGAAAAAACAATCATTATATTTTAACATTTGAGTTACGAGGGAGCTTTGAGTTGAAGGCAGATCTTCACTACAGGAAGCGAAGCTTATATTGAAGCCAGCAGTTTCCCCAAAAGAGTGGAAACAGCCTGGGCGGACAGAACTGCTTCCATTCTTCCATTGACACTACAAACATTGGGATCATGATGTTGACAAGACCAAGAAGCATTGTTTAGTTAAAAGCCCCGTGGGTCAATAAGTCCTTCAATCAAAATATAATACCAGCCAAATGAAAACCATGTAACAAAAATGTCTTCCGTCATCCTGTAGAAAACTACATGAGATAGACTGCTACTTTTGATGGAGTTATATGGTTTTTAAAGTTTAATAATTTATACAGAACGCTTAAAAGAGAGCAAACTGTCCTAGCCTACAGCAAGGACTTGACAGCAACATTTCACTCTGCAAAATTAAGCTGTTACATATACATATTTGAAGCTATGAGAAATGTTCCTTTTCCACATCCCTTCAAATTAACAAAAGGAGTAGGAGCGAGCAGTTACTCAGTTTTCTGAAAACCAGGAAATTTGTCACTGTAGCCTAGTGACATTCACAGCTCTAAATCAGCTATTTGCTTATCCTAAGACAAAGAATGGGATCCACAGAAAGCACATAGCAGGGCCACAGCAGGGACAGAAGTTGCCTCAGCTGGGCAAGGAGATGGATAAAGTTTGGGTCCTGCTAATCAGATTCTGAAAGAGAACCCTGACTCCATTTAATTTTCTAAATGCTCTACTGGAGCCAGAGACTCAGCTCTGTCTCAGAAGAGGTCCCTCCACACACCCCATATGCCACACTGGGCTTGCCTGAACATGCAAAAGATCTCCTGTGAAGCTGAATCTGTGCTTTGGATGAACTCTGTTTTTGACAACAACTTGCAGGACCATACGGAGCAAGTGTGACCTGTTGAATGTGCTCCAAAGTGATCATGTTATTAAACAGTCACTGATAGAAAGAGGGAAAGAAACAGAACTCTGAAATCTGCAGACCGTGGGCTTAAGCACTGTACCAGAAGGCACAGAAATAAGATCCAGGTCCCCCCCCCCATCAAATAGCTGATAATATCTTAACTAGGTAGAACAGGGAGAATTAAGATTTTCTCACTCCCAGCAACCACAAGTGGGCACTCCTCAGGGAGACTGTAATCACCAAACTGTTTGCCACATTGGCATTAAATCCCCAGGACACCATCTGTTTCATGTCTGTAGTCCAGTTCAGTAGCTACAAGGTTAATGCCAAAGTTCTGGATCTGACCAAAGGCATTGAATGACACGGTAACAGTAGTGATGATTTTGGAGATTCACTACTTCCTAAAGTACCGAATACACAACATATAAATGCTTTTTCCAGGCAGCACAACTGCTAGCTTACCTGTGTCAGAGTTAAGTCACTAAGTGATTATATAGCATTTACAGAAAAGGACAAAAGTTCCTAAATTTGGTCTTTTCTGGACTATGTTGAAGAACAGTAATGGTTGTACCTTTGGGGAAGTGTGCAATTTGCCATTCATATACCTAGGCTGAGTCAGATATGGAGGCATCGTACTGAGATGAGCGGTCTGAAAAGGAAAGGAAAGATATTTTTTAGTGTGATTTCCTGCATATGGCACCATCCCTTTCCCACCAGTTAGCCCCCATTCTGCAGCTCCAAAGCACTTTGATTTTATTATGGGAGCTATCCTGACCAAATGCAAAATTTCTGATCTGCTGCTGAGGCGACAGTTTCCCTGGGCACAATGTCACTTCACGGGCACCTCTTCTCGAAGAAAGGCTCTGTATGACCAGAGCAGGGCAGGGGACGCTCAGCCTGTCGAGGAGGTGTGAGCTGAGGATATGACAGGCAGCCATGGCAGATTGCATGGCAGTCTGAAAGGACAATGCCGTGCCCCTCTGCCTTAAATCCAGAGAATAGCATTCTCCCAGCAGGAATGTCCCCTCCTCACCACCCATCTCATGCCCTAGCCTTTAAGCAGAGGACTCCCTGCCTGTTTCACACCAACCTGTCAGGCTGTAAGCTGTGATGTCTGGGAAACATGTCCCACTCTGCTGCTAGTACCACGGAGGGGACAGCATCCACCACAGAGAGGGAGCACTGGGAGAAGACACCACAGTGCCAAGGATACAGCCAGATCCACCTTGGGAGTCTTTTGTGCAATGAGAATGTATACATTCCCTTTAACTTCCATCTGCGGATAATGCCTGCCTTCCTGCCACAGCAAGGACAGCAGCTGTCACCCTGGCACCACACTGGGGGTTAGCATGGCCCCACACAGTGTGCTGAGCCTGTAACGGGATCTCACCAAAGCCTGTGACGAGCTGGGACCTGGAGCAAGACACCCTCAATGTCAAATGGTGTAACATAGCATCAAATGGGCTTCCCCTGCAACAGGACACTCACTGCTGAGCCTTTCTGCATTTCCCAAATCCCAGCTGGAACCCCGTTCCTGAGCCAGGGGACGGTGGGGAAATCCAAATGGCCGGCAAAGGGCAGGTCTATTAAGCGGCACAGTGTAAACAAGCTTTTTGGGACAATTTGTCAGATAAACCCTCTTGAACAGGCACTTGTGTGCTCATATAATTACGCTGAACATGATGGGCAGCTGGTAGCAATTAACAGTGTTAGGGCAGAGAGCATCACAAATTGTGCAAATTACACAAAGTGAGGACTATCTTAAAGCTAAGCAGACTAAGGAGGACTTTCTCCCCTATTAAGCTTTCTACCCTTAGCTTATCAACATATATTTACACCTCCATCTTGAATTTTGCAACTTTTCATTCCTTGAGCAGATGAAAGCACCTTCCCAGGAGGTGCTAACTTCACTTCACTGCCTGCATCCACAACACTCCCAAACTTTAAAAAAATGTAACTAGGGCCACACAGGAATTTTCTGGTTGGTGAATAAACTAGATAAATTAGAAAGAATTATCAGGAGCCAAAATGGGGGTTTTTTTTCTCAAATTTTAACTAATAGATACCAAGAAGGCAGTAATTTTGGGTCAAACAAAACCAAAATGCTTTGCTTCATTTGAAAAAGTTCTTAAGATATTCACAAACTCTTTCTCTGAAAACTGAAACCCCATTTTAAATTTGAAGAAAGAAAAGGGAAAAAAATCAAAACTATCTTTCACTGATATAATTTATTGCTTTTAAAAAGTATTTCTCAAAGCTTTCTCCTTCCCCCCTGAATTCGATGTAGCTTTTGGTTGGGGGTTATTGTGGAGTTTTTTCTGATTAATTTGGTCTTCTTTGAATTTCTCTCTTGCCCAACCAGATACAGTTTTTTAGGGAAGAGGAAGAGCACCCAACAATAACCAAACAATATGGCTTTCATGTGCCTGGTCACCGAGTATGACAGCAATCATGCAACTGGGAAAGCTCCCACCTCCCAATTCCTTCTACATCAAAGATGTGGATCTCTTCCTGCTATGAGCCCTTGCTAATTAATTAGAAGCTACACAGAGCATTTAATATCCACTCAGATCCTCACTGGGAGTTGCACTTATCTAACCAAAGGCAGAATTTGACTCTGATTTTAAACCTGTGCCTCACTTTTACATTTTTTACCCAGTCCCTATACGTTAGTTGGGGGGAGAAGAGAGGAAGACTTTGAACTTTCTCCATGCAGAGACCTCAACATTTGTCAAATAATTTTCCAGTAACCTTAAAAGAATTTTCAGCAATCTAAACTACATAACAGGACAAGAAGGCAGCAAAGCTTGGGTTATGAGACCCTCCCCACATCTTACCACTGCTGTTGCTGTTGCTGCTGCTGTCATCTCAGCCAGAGCACTCATGCCCTGCATGAGGAAAAGCACAGCTACCAGTGTGTGCTTCATCTTCTCAGCCTGCAGATGTGACAGCAAAGGCAGAAAGGACGTCTTTTATAGTACAGTCTGGGGATTTCCCCTACCAAACATTAAGGAACTTGTATGATATTTTTACAGGTTTTGGGTAAGTGATGTCATAAAATCATATAATAACCAAATTACTAACGTACAAAGGAGTTATCATCATAAATTAACTATGTCCAGTTTTCTAACAGGAAGCCTTTTCCATGGGGTACAGTATCTGATCTTAATCTTGGTTCTATAGAACATCAGGTGCTTATTGCTACAAGAGGTAAGCAGACATTCCACTTACAGTCACTCAGTCATAAAAATTCTTGTAGATTCTTTGAAGATTCCTTCAAAGTTATGCAGACAATACACATTTTTGTGGTATTTATTACTTCTTACATGTATAGAAAAGAGCAGGTCAGACTAGACTGCTCACACACCAGAACCATGATTCCCTTTTCCCAAAGGCCAACAGACATTTGCCGATAAGTAAAATACACAAAGGTCTCTACAGCTTTTCAGTTCCCTTGATTCTCACACAGCACAGGTGGGACACAGACTACCTCCCATTTCGTTCCCAGCAGTTTTGTGTGTCATATATTAACACTACATGCCCATTAATGATTACTCGTGCATTAACACTGTGTACCCTTCTCTGCTTACTCATCTGCTGTCTTTTCATGGAGCTGCATTCCTCCCAACCACAACGATTCACTGCCCTGTCTCTAGAGCACTGATCCAGAGAGATGAAAAAAGGTCACACGCAATTAGTGTGGCCCCCACACTCCCCAGCTGAGCCACGCCACCCTAGGAGAGACAGTGAACTGCCAGTAGTTCCCACAGCACCCAACCCACCATGGGAACTCTCCACTTCCAACAGGCTACTACCTTGATAGAGTCAGCTGCAAGCCTCCTGTGCAGAAGAAATTAAAATTTCTCTCCCGAGTTCTTTGGATCACTGGGAAAATGAGCTTGGTGTTTAGAAGGAAAGTTCTAGTCAGGACTAAGGGAATTTGGCTATATCTATGCACTTTTAAGAAGTCTCTAGAACAAAACATGATCATGACCAAAACATCATTTTCCTTTTCCTTTTTCAATCTCTGTCAAGATTAGTTCTTCTACTGAGTCAGCAACAAAAGTCTGCAGTTGTGCCTAGGTGAAGAAAGGGATTAGGAGATCCCTATTCCTTTTTTGGTTGGCAAAGGCCAGGACAAGGAATAGCAGTACTTCTGAGTAGCAGTGCTGCCTCATATGAAACTCATCTCTCTGGTGAGAAGCTTTTAAGGCTTCCTTGTATTACCACAGCACTGTCAGCTCCAGGTGACCATGGGAAAGCTGCAGCTTAGGGCAAATCCATACTAGAAAACTCTTGAGAGAAGCAATGTCCATTGGAGTAACAAGTTTTTTAACCACAGCTTTGCATAAGCATAAGCTTCCTGACATATTCACAAGGCTGGCAGCAGGAACTTGCAGGGTAAGGATATAATAACTTCTTGCAAAGACATTTTTTCACAGCAGAAGCTGCATCCCTACTGGAGGATTTCATGGATAATAAGTCAATGTAAGACAGACAAGACCTGGAAGGCATGTGATAACGTGTAAGCAAAAAGAACCAGAGCCATGCTGGTAGAGCAAGAAAATGAATCCAGGCTTCTTCCTCTCAGGTTACACTTGTGTGCTTTCCTGGGTAAATCACAGTGCTGTCAAGGGAATGGAGAGACTGATGCTGAAAGTACAGTCAGGACTAAAGCCCTGAACACCAAGAGAAGCAGATTGGCCCCTGTCAGTGCAGCTGAAGGCTGTGAAATATCCTTTGCACTATAAGAAAACTCTTTGGCCACACCAGAGCAGAGTTCAGGTGCAAACCAGCATATACATGTTGCAGACAACAGGTAAGCCTATGCTGCCCACCAGGGTAGCTCTTCTCTCAGGTTGTCACATCCTGATATTGTAGAATTGCCACTTCCTTGCCAGATTTTTGTTTTGTTTTGTTTTGGGGGGTTTTGAGTGAACCAACTATCTCCATGCAAAGCCAAGGGAAACTCTGGGAACAGATCACTTCCTAAAAGTGTCATGGATGAGGGTTTGTTCCTTATTGGCCCTGCCTGGTCCTAACCAGCCATCCAACTCCTGATCCAACAAGCCCTTCTATCACATTGCTTGTTACGAAAATGCCATCCTGGTAGGCTTCAATCCATGCCTCAGGCTCTTTCTGATGCTCTAAACAAAAAGAAGGACCCACATGAAAAAATCCTACATAAACCCACACAGAAAAGTAATGGTCACATCTTAGCACCATCTTAGGGCCCAGAAGAGATCTAAGAGAAGTGTTTCATCATGTGGATACAAGGGAAACCACTAAACTGTTGTAAGGGAACAAGCTCTGAGCAGCACACAAAGAGGTCACTTTTCCTGAGGCCCAGGCGTTATTCCGAGGGGTGAACGTATTTAGCACAACAGATGAAGCAGCAACACAGAGGCACAGGTAAATTGAGCCGACGGTACATACGCATCTCTATACGTGAAGACTCCAGATTAGTAGCATGCCATGCCCCACGCATGCAATAACTCCTTATCCGTGTGCCTGAAGGCAGCTGCCCATGGCACCTACAACCCCACTGGCCTTGCTGAGGCACCACGAGTCCTGCTGGCTACAGAGAGGGCAACTTGGCAGCACACGTGGCCACACTCGCATGCTCAATGTGTAGCAAGCAAGCGAAATTTTTCAGGCAGCTTTGTGCTGTCAGCATAGACACAGCATAGAGTTTGGAGCCGGATATCTAATCAGGAGAAAAAGCCACTGTTTTCTGAGCATAACAGTGGGTCTCTGTTCCTTCCAGAGGCTGGGACTGCAAATCGCCCACGAAGCATAAAAGTTTCTCAACGGTTTTTCTTTTTTGTTTAAAAGGCAGTTCCGAGATAAGAAGCAAATATTAGCTTAGTAATGATAGTTAATCAGTTGCTTTGGCACTTTTTGCAGTATTTGTGTTTGCACATGACCTCGCAGAGACAATGGGGACCTACATTTTTATTCCTAATCAAAGCGTAATTAATGCTAAATAAAAATACTTTCTCTGGATCCATGTAGAACTCTTAATCTGAAAAAATTACTTAGGCTAATTTTCTACATTTTAGAGGAAAGAAACTTTATTTATATAGGAAAGTTTCACTTAACTTAAGAATTTCCACTTGGGAAAACAGGGAAATGCAAGGATTTTTTCTTGGTAGAGCTGCACCCTCACCAGTACTTCCTTGTTTGCAACAGTCCTAGTGGGCAATTCAGGGCAAAGTCCCCTCTTTTGCAACAGACCTTGTCTTTGATTTCAGTGGGAGATATACAAAAAATGCCTTCTCAAAAAGCACATTTATGTCTCTCAGACACCTATTCAGCAGAGCCCTTCTCAAACCAGTTTAACTTATCACTGCTTTTATTACAGCAGAGATTATCATGATTATTATTCAACAGAGAGATACGTGATGCCTATCATCTGCTCTCTAAAGCTCAATCCAAAGTCACGGGAGTCAAATATTACTTGATCATGCTTGGTGGTATGAACATAACCTTTTACATCTCAGTTTCCCATCAACATTTGGAAAAGATAGTATTTCCCTGCCTTAGAGCCATGTTTTGCAATTATATGCATTAACAAGACTCAGAGGCACTCGAGTATTAGAGAACAGGGACCACACTAAACATGCAAAAATACAGGCAAAAAAACCTCCAAAACTTCTCTTGGTTTATTAGGCCAGTAACAGGATGAATTGAATGTAAGTTATGTATCTTGATGGTTCTATATATCAGGTAAGCATCCACACATATATTTATTCTAGCTGATGTCACGATTTCAAATTCTCTCTGAATTGTTCAGTACATTCTCAGGACAGGTGTACGACCTTCACTTTCTTAAAACAAGAAAATAAAAATCAGTGGATCCAAAGTGGGGTACAGTACCTCACTGTGCTAACTTGCCAGAATGGTTCAGACAGAAAGTACTGCACTGCACATTACATTTTGCAAGTCTAATGTAAAGGCATTTCTACTGTTTGCCTGCAGACGCGATAAGACTCCGAGCCTTGTGGAATCAGCATTTCAGTGCATGTCGTCCAGTTCCCTCTATGCTGTGGATTTAGCAAAGCTTGCCTAAAGCTTGTTAAATCCCTCCTCCCACCAAACTACGTATTCCTGAAGCAAAGCCAAAAATATGGAGAAAATATTAATTCAAATTCCTCCTATGATACAAGAACATAGCAACTAATATTCCTTTTTATTTTCTGAAGGTGTTTCTTTCTGAAAGTAATGAGTCTGGTCTTCTTTGATTATAGGATCATCCTGTAGTGAAATAAGGAGGTTAGGGGGGTCAGTTTTCTTCAGTAAGGTATTGCAGAACAATTGTCATCATGAAATCCATCTATTTCATGATACCAATGTTCGACATAGGCCTGTTTTACTCTGCTAATCCTTTTACAAATTGCTTGCACTTTTCCCTCTCCAAGTGATTCACATTTTTATGCATTATATTTTGGTGTCATCTATCATAAAGCTCATCTATTTGGAAGACATTATGCAAATACTTTCATTTAATCCCTTTATCAGTAGAATGTCAGGTTAGTGTTTTAAAAAACATCCCTCTGGGCCATGTTGAAAATAAGAAAGTATATGGGAAATATTAACACCTAGTTTAAAAATTATGTTAGTAAGGGTGAGCCTCAATTTTCTGAAACTGTAGGAAAGGGGCATCTTTCTGAAGCAGAATGAGAAAAAGAGTAGAATTTGCAGAAAGGATGACATTTCCTTTACACCTTTAAAAATGGCACGGGTGCCAACTGGGCTGATTCATCCACCAAAAAAGAAAGAAAAAAGAATTATTCATAATGTCAAAGAAGAAAGACCTTCACAAAGAAAGATATAAGACCAGGACAACAGCAGCTGAGGTACCACCTTCCAGAATGATGAGGGTTTTATTACCCACAGATTCTGTGGCTTGGCTAAAGAGCTTGTTACCCTGAAAACAATACAATCCAGAGAGTCTTGGATAAATGAATTGAGTCTAATCATAATCTGCCTGAGTTCAAAGCCAAAAGGTATCAAGAAAGTATTGTCCTGGTCTGGAAGAACAGGAAGACAACAGCCAGAAGGGAGAGTGGATGACAAAATGGTAAGAGCATACATGAAAACTGGCATATTTTGTTAGAGAACATCAAAATGCACGAAAAGCAAAATGTAGAAGAGGGGCGTAAGGGTATATATATGAAACGCTGATAGCGGTGTCAAAATATGCTGGGGTGGTGAGTGAGAGTCAGTTCCCATTCAAGGATGCTTAAGAAGAAATAACTACTTCCTTAAAAGAAACAAGAACAAACCCAGAGAACAGTGTATATTCACACAGCATGGCAAAGGAAGGCAGAAGAAAACAAGCAGAAGAAAAAAGGAGAAGGAGCATTAGAGGACATTTTGGTTATGAAAGAAGTATGCTGCTGCCTTGGGATCATGATAGATTTTCATGGACAGCTAGCCACATGTATAAAGGCAGGAGAAACCTGCATGCAAATTTTTTTAAAGAAGAAGGAATAATTGCTTAACAACAACCTGGGGCAATGACAAGGCAGGGGACATGTTATTGCTGACAACAGAAAACTGCTCCTTCAAAAGGCATCTTGGAAACAAACTCAGCATGACACTGAAAGAAATTATTTACTTTGGTATTATGTTGTAGATAAATAATTTTCAAAAGTAAAAGTTCACACACAGTTAGGAAAGTCCTCAAACTAATTGTTGTCTTCTCATTTAAGCAGCTATTTGTTTAGCTCGTTAGTGCACTTCAGTTCATACTCTGAGAGTGTTGCATTTATTTCTGTCCCTTCCCCCTAAAAATGTATCCAGTGAAAACAATTCTTACTCCCTCAGAAAAACTTGTCCTCCATACATATGTCCCAGTCCCAAGGAACACAGGAACAAGGCCTGCATGTAATCTGAGTCATTAATATGAACCCAAGCACTTAGCAGCACCTACATAATAAAGACTCAATACAGTAAGGTCCTTGAAACATCACATCACCAAATCACAAGTCCCAACAAAAATAAGATCTTTATTAAAAAAGCAAAAGCCATTTCTCTAATGCCTGCACATGCCTGTGGCTGGTGAATATAAATGCAGCCACTCGGCCAGAGGGAAAAAGGCTACTGGATGATTTTTATGGCTTTGCATATTGCAGACAAACTGCTGCCTCTGTCAAGTTGCAGAGCAGCACCAGCATTAAGCACCAGCAGCCCTGGCTGCCCTGTGAACAAGGAATGTATCTCCAGCCCAGCCTCGAGGCAGCAAGTGTTAGCAACCCCTTGATTAAAAGTGCACACACCTTGATGTGCAGAGTTAAGGGACAAGAAAGAAAAAGGATCTTCTTCCCCACAATAATCCTACGTCTGAAAGCTGTGGCACTCTCCTTCTTACTCTTCCTACCCATTTTGAATTTCAGAGAAGTGTTGTCTTGACTAGCTTAGAGGTAATGAGAGAAATGTGCTTTCATGATAGTTCCATGAATACTTTCCTTCTCACAGATACACAGAGAATCTCTTCCTTCTCTGTAGGCCAAACAATGTAAAGTTTTCAGTCACACTAAAAACATTAATTAACACTTTCTCTTCAACTGACAAAATCTTCTGGGCTTGGCGTGGTTGCAAAAAAAGGCCCTCCTTCAGGTTTTCATCTTCAGCCAGATATCAAAAGAAAGAGGACATGGAAAATATCTGAGCTGGAATAAGAGAAGAAAAGAACCTATAGACTATCAGCTGGATACAGCTGCAGCTTTATTTAGCCTTTAGCATTGTGAATATTTTCACATTAATATTAGATATCCCTAAAGAGGCCAGTAGCATGTATTTCAAAGGCATCGTTGATCCCAGGCAAGGAGAATATTCTCATCCCTTTCCTGTGCCATGTGCACAAAGGTTAAACCGCTCCTACACCTACTCATTCAGCCTCCTTAGAGCATTGCATCAACACGGCATTATTACATGCAGGATCAAGGTGTGACCATCGTATCTTCAAACTGCCCTACGCTTTGTGGTGCAGGCCTGATCTATTCATGTCAGACAGGCTGTACAGGGGCTGGGCTGTACAAATAGACCAGACCAGCAGCTATCCTCTTGACTAGTCCCTTCATTTCAGCCACATTCATCACTCAGGGGGAAGAAAGCTCACGCCCAAATAACACTTGACGCTGGAAAAGAAAGTCATCATTTGGTTTTATAAGCTATTCAAATGTTCTATTTTGCAGTACCTGTAGACATGGACACATTCTTTGGGCTTTGCAATGGACACAATGATCCATTCTGACCAGATATATAATTTGCATAATGGTAACTGCAAGCAATGCCAAAGCAGCCCTGTTCTCCCAGAAATAAACAGATGGACTACACAGGAATGTGCTTCTTGGGCAGCACAAAGGAGAGTCATGCTCAGAGATATTCTCTGCAGCTGATTGACCTGAAAAAGGAAATATAGTGGCATGCCAGATTTCTGAAAACCTCAGGATGGGATAGGCACTGCGTCACCTGCAGGTGCTATTATGCAACTCAGACTTGTTTCTCAGAACAAATTAACGTACCAGCTCTCAACTTTTCATACAGCTGAAGGAAATAGAGTTGCCCAAGCAACCCTGGGGACCCTGGAGCAAGGCAAGCTTTCCTCCAATAATGCTCACACTTTAACATACACCCTGATTGCTTTCTCCACTGTTGACTACTGCAGGCTTTCTATGGGCTCCAGAGTTTATTAGTCCAATCCATCCTCAGCTGCAGTGGGCTTAATCCAGTCACAGAGAGAGCACAGGTAATGACCCCTCTATTAAGACATTTACTAGGGTAAATGTCTCATTTTCAGTCCTTTGTAATACAGCCAAATTTCAAGTGTCTGAGCTCAGTGCCTGCCTTAATGATTTTTTAAGACTCCGGGGGACTAAAACAATTTTTTGTTGCTGTTGCTTTGAGAACAAGGTTAAAGGAGAACAGGCACTTCTTCTGAATGCTGTTTTTTTGGCGGAATTCTGAACAGCCTCACTGGCATCCAGAGGAATCTGATATTCAAACGGACCTAGAGCAGGGGCTGAAAAACCTTGCTTGTTGACCCCAAGAAAAACCTGTTTCCTTTATAGAAAAATATCAAAGACACCATGAAAGATCACTTCTACAAGAAAGGGAGAAAGCATATGAGTCTATAATGCCCAGACCCCAGCTGAGGTACTGAGCCACACCACCTCTCAGGCATCTCGACAAAGTGCTGCACCTTGTTAATCTCACCACAGGAGTGCTTATGTTGCCTCCATCTGCTGCCCTGTAACAGCTTACCTTCAGGGAGCAACCCCAAAACAAGAGTCAAAAAAACAGAACTGCATCCTCAATCACATTCCAGTTCATAGTGCAGTGTAACTCATGAGTGAATCCAGGTTTGTGCTAGCACAGTACACTTCTCACTGGAATTTGAATAAACTGGTGTTCCAGTCTGCTATCTGCCACCCTGGCAGGAACTTCTGACAGACCGACTGTGATAAATAGCAGAGAAGGTGGGGAAGTGGTAACATCTTGAATTGCTATAGGTTGAATTGCACATGAGTTGGAGTACTCACAAGAGCTTGCAAATGTAATTCAGAACACATGGTATGCTCTCCTGGGCTTGTCTACACCACAAAATATATTTAAACTGAGATAGTGTCAGCTTTAAAAAAAAAAAAGTTTTTCCTCAATTTTTGGATAACCTCTCTTATTTCAAAATAGGTTTAGTCTGAAATAGTTTAAATCCACACTGACTGGAGTTAAGCTAGCTTAAAAAGAAGGCAATCAGTGGAATTAGTGCATCTGCCAAGAGAATGCATTGCTGTTAATTGCTCCTTATATAGACAAGTCTGAAAAAAATACTCAAAACACAAATCAAAAACGAGTAAGAGTGTAGCACCAGATGAAATTATGGCCAAAAGGAAAGAGATGTAGGGAGAAAATCCAAGTTGTTAAAAAAAAAAAAAAAAAAAAAAGGTAATTATACTGTCCAGCTATTTAACCATTAATTTCGGGAAATGAACTTCTTCACATACCTTTCTGAACAGTCAAGAACAAATTTGCAAAAAAAAAAAAAAGTTGGGATTATTTTTCATAGATCTGGCCTCTGGAACCTGTTTTTTCTTTACAGTCTGGATTTCAGCTTCTCCCTGAAGGTAAATGAGTGTCACACCATAAACTTGACAAGGACCCATCTGCATGTCTATGTATTAAAAACTCAGTCTTCTTCCCATAAGACTCCCAATGGCTGTTTTAGCCATTCAGCAACTAATTTCCAATAGCCTGTGGAAGTTTGCCACTGGGGTTGAAATTTCCTGCCAGGCTGTTTCTGCCAGTTTGTGACAGTATTTATGCAGCTTTATCATTATGATCTCACCAGGAGTCTGAAGCAATAGTAAAATGTATTTACACAGAAACAGACTTTACCTTGTTTCCTCAAAAATACACAACATTATATCAGAATAGTTCAATTTGTCCAAAAGAAAATCATTAAATCCTCCATCATTAATGATTCTGTGCATTACTTTATAATAATCATAAATTAATCCTCTAGATTTTTCATTAGACGTTTTTAAAGAACAGAATTAGCATCATAGTCAACTAGGATCTCAGTTCTGATCTCTTCAGTTGTTTAATTAAAAAGTAGATCTTCACCCTTCTTATATATTAAGTTATAGACTCAAAATGAAAGTAGAAAGCCTGACCCTCCTTTAAAATGCAATTAAAGTTTCTCAAGTCATTAGTTTTCATTTTAATTGAAGTAACATTGCTCCCTGGGTTGCTTAAAAACAGGAATGAAACATCTATCCGTCTTCTTACACCACTTGTTTTTGCCCATCTGGACTCTGTTCTCATTATCAGAGGCAGGTCAAGAGAGCTTCCTCAGTGCAAGTCTGAAGAGAAAGAAGAAGAAACTCTGCCATTTTTACACACCAAGACAACCTGAAATCTCTGAGAGGCAAGCTGTAGCCATTCTTGGCACAACACTTCTACAGGTTTCTGCCTCCAACTGTCCCCTGCACCACTGTGTGGGCAATACCAACATGGCAACACAGCAGAAAATGTGACACTCTCCAAGCCTTCTCCGCTCATACCTCAGCTTAAATGCCTGGAGGAGGAAAAGTCTGCATGCAGGATGTGTCACCCTTTTCTCGGTGCCTCTTTGGTTTGGAGGGGGGAAGGAGAACATGGGGCAGGATCAGCAGTGAAGAACTGGCAAGGACTACACTGCCTCCCACATGGCTGAAAGCAACAGCCCCAAGCTTCCAAGAAAAGGGTTGTGCAAGATGGAACAGGAGAACCTGAGGCAACACAGATTTCAGAAGAACAAAGCATAGTGTGAAGCAAGTCTCAGAAGGGGACTCACTTCCCCAGTTGGTTCAGCTGAATTCAGCCACCTGACCTGAGGGTGAGACCATCTCTCCAAGCCCACTAACAGTGCTGATGGCAGAGTACATGACAGGTCTCAGACCATACCATGGGAAAACCATGGCTGAGAGATGCTTTCTGTTTTCCTGCTAGAGTCACACCAAATGCACTATGGATATTATACTACCAGCTTCCTTGCCGATGGATTTGCTTGCACCTGTTATAATCTAATTAGGAGGAAATTGGACTTCCTTTGCTAGAATCATAAACAGAGGCAACATAAATATATAAATCTTTCTCTCAAATTCCTTCTTCTTCTTTTTGAAATGCCAGAAGACTGCCCTGTGAACCCAATGTGCAATTCTCTTTTGCATAGCATATTGAATAATGGATCAAGTTTATGTCTACCACAGATAAAAATCATGCTTTTTCCGAAATCCATTCACTGCTTCACAGACCCAAATCCTCTAGGTGCTATATGTTTCAGCTGTCATAAATCCATGTAATATTCCTGTGCATGACACTATTCATTTAGACCACCGATTTAGTTAAATTGACAGATGTGAAAAAACCACATGTGACCAAACAACTCCCCAGGGATCATACAGCTGCTGATGCTGAAGGGACCGTGTGCTTAATTCAGTGATAGTCAGGCACTTCCATCCACATTTGCCACCTGCTGTCAATATAATGTCAGGTGGAGCTCCACCACTCTCACTAAGCTTACTTCTATTCAAGACATTCCCCTTAAAGCTATTGCAAGCAAATTAAGTGCAGTCTGTGGGATCCTGCACCCACTTTCCCTGTGGCTTATAAGAACTCTCCACTGGTTTGATCAGAACCCAAAAACCAGCTCTTAAAGGTGAGGAAAATTAGCATCTGGTCTTCCTTTCAATTTCTTTGCAAAACGCCTTTGTGTGCATCAAAAATAATTCAATGAAAAAACAGACAACATGCTGAAAAAAGGGTATTTATTACCCTTATCTTTGAAGTCTAGATCCTGCCACTCACACTACAGCTCAACAGTGCTTACTCTCCTGCATTCTCAAAGTAGTTTAGGGACCTTCTCAAACTCAGCCAGACAAGGTATAGCAAAGCAGATTATTAGGCCCCCATTCAGCAATGTCTTTAGGCAAATCCTTATGACCCCTTCATGTAAGTAGCCAAGAGCTTTGACGATTCAGGTCTTCAAACAGCAAGGAAGCCACATTTCAAAGCGGCACATCTCTAAAATGAGCATATGGCTCCTAATGTTTTCTGAAAGGCTTTTGTTTTACAAAATGCATCAATTTATCGTGCAGTATCCAGTTTTCCACAATTTTTAGCACAATGAAAGTCCTCAGGAAAAGCTAAGTTTGCTTTTCTATAGAATGAACAAAATGTATTCAGATTACATTTCTTTTTGGCATACAGCAAACAAACAGAGGATGTGCTTTCTTCGCATAGAATTCACCATTGTCTCGATGTGAAATGGGAGAAATGCATGCTTTTCTGTTCAAATCACTATAAATCAGCTTTCATCGTGAACTTTCTGCATAATATTAGCCTGCCCAGCCATGTAAACAAATAAATGAATCAATGTAACATTGTTTTTATATGGCATATTGTCATCGTTCATTAGTAATTTAATTCTGCATGTGTTCTGCAGTTTGATAGACAAGTTGTGCATGGGAAAAAAACACAACATTCTAAGACTTTGGCACCTACAGCAAAGTTATTAAATTCCTATTAATGCATCAAAATAAGTAATCAGCAACTCTGAAAATCAGGTCATTCATTTTTGTGCCTAAATTTAAATCTAGATGATTAACTTTAGGCATTCATAGTTGAAAAATGTTCATCCAAATGAGTCATCAGGAGGGTTGAATAGATTTCTAGAAGAAACACTTGAGAGAAAAATTCTACATTATAACAATTTGGATGATAAACAGTATTATAATTTATTATTCATATAGTTCTATTGGTGTGCCTGGCATTCTAAAAGCAAGAGAAGAAATACAGCTAAATATGTTATTCTATATAGACTTTAAAGGCTAGAACTAAGGTTATAAAGATTTAGAACACAATTACTGGTGTTCAGCTGATTACAGTATTTTTCAAAGGAAAGGATTTGAACAGAGATTTTTCTCCTTTGCCCTGTGAAAAGGTAAGATAATACTTGTGAACTCAAATTTCATGAAACAAAATTTTTCAGCTTTGACCTATATCCATAAATATATTTAGGTGCTTAATTTTGATGTCAACATCCAGCTTCACATCGATATCAGGGGATAAACAATGGGAAACAGGGATGGGATTCATCTCTAAAATAAGTAGACAGCAAAGTAATTCCAAGGAATGACATCCATCACACTAAGGCAAGTGTCTTGGAAAGATTTATGATATGACTCTCCTTCTGTTAATCAGAGAGGAAGAAAGACAGCTAGTTTCAACGGGGCATCTGACTTTCAGAGGTGAAATAAATCCTTTAATTGGTGCCTACATCAATCTTGGTTTTCTTTTACAAAAATATACTTCTTTTGGACTGAAGCACACAAAAACCCCAACTTTTCTAGATGCTGAAATTTAGGAATATTCAGTACCCAAAAATCCCATGACTTTTTATAAAAATTCATGATCTCTCAAAGCCAAGAATAAAGAATTTTAGCAGAGACTTTATCAGCGTCAGCAAACTTTTTCAAAGGGAGCAGTCGCACTCTTGACAAAGTGAAAAGCAAGTGTTCACTTGAACAGAGAGGAACAGGTATGAGCACCAAGAAAATATGTGCTCCTTTTTAAAGATGTTTTAAACAACTCACATTCCTGGTGAATCCTATTCCTGGCAGGCAGACAGTGACCATTTGAGTTTCATTCTGTGCCAGCTTCTCTGTCCAGCATCCCAGCCAGTTAGTACAATGGATTACTCTACCTAAGAGTCTAACAACACTAATGAAGAGGTACCAAACCTATAAATGCAAAAGAAGATGCATTATAGCAGGGGCATTCACAGAAATAACTTAATAATGACTGCCCATTTTGCAAAGAGGAAGATGGATATTGTTTAAGAGGGTCTTTTTGTCAGTAAAACACTCATTTTTTATCCCTCTAGCAAAATGTGTCCCTGTGTATTACAGAGAACTCATTCCTTTTGTGTCTAGGGACAAAACATTTGCAGTGTAAAAATTTCCCGTGAAGACAGTAATGAGGCCAGAACCTGGAAAGCACTTTAAATGTGCACACCTGGATTACAGACAAGAAGAAATGTTCACAGATTCAAGTCCACCCTTGAGATGACAATGGAACCAAACCACCTTCAGCAGTGACACTCGATTTCTTGCGGAGTGTTGCAGTGTCGGATCGTACAGGTTTTCCTTCAGTACATATGGTAAAGCTGAGGCTCAGGAATCTGTTAACTACCAATGCTGTAGCCACCAAATCCTTTCATAAAGAGGGGAAGCATGAGCTGATTCAGAGAGGCTCAAATCTGTCTAAAACCGGCTAGCTGGATTAACTCTCTCTCTCCCCCCACTGGCAGTGAAGTCCAGAGGCAAGCTATCTAATTATAGGCTAGACAACTCATTTTTAGACAGTAATATTTAGGTAAGACCAATGCAGGAAATAACCTACAGCATCTTCAAATTGAAGATTAGGGTAGATTAAGGGTATGTTTCGCTGAAACAAAAGTAATTCTCGTAATCTGCTTTCCAAAACAAGGAAAGTAATAAAAACACAAGCAAACCTCAAGCAGTAGCCGAGCAAACCAATCTGCGAAGTACACAGTTCTCACACCACCACAAAACAGCGTGTAAACGCCTGCTACCCTCACAGAACAGCTACACAAGCCATGCATCAGCTGGTTACCAAATCAGAAAAACACGAGCTGTCGGTACTTTCCTGACAATTCTCAGCTTCTGCAGGACTCCTCCCATGCCAGCAGAGCCTGGCTTTGTACAGTGCCTTTCCCACCAGCAGGTCATAGCAGTACAGTTGGGAGGGTGCAATGGACACAATGCCAGCTCCTGATCACCCCTGTCACCAACAAAACTGACTCCCTTTCCAAGTGCTCCCAAGCAGTCTCTGATGAGGAACACCTACTGGGAGTTGTCATTTTGATAGAAGGCATCAATGACCCACTTTCTCTGACCGACACCTCTGGCAGAGGTCCCACTCTTCCCTCCATTGTCTTGCACATCTTTGACGTGAATTATTAAACTCTCACATGCTCAGAGTCTTTGCCACTCAGGCCCTCCTTGCAGCACGGTAAAATAACAATAGTGAAGCTGAATAAATTTGATGCAATGAATATCACTTTTCTTAGGATTGGACTAGAGAAAATACAAAAAAATAGATTTACCTCTGTACTCTCCACAGATCTCATAATTTGGGTCCAACTAATCTAGGCCCAGGACAAATATTTTGTGTCTAATTAGGCAAACCATCCTCTCCACAATAAAATCAATATGATAAAAAAACCAATCTTACAAACAGAAAGCATTGTTTGAAAATTGTAGTGATATTTTACAGCGATATTTTACCTTTATTACAGAGAGCATAGAGAAGCAAAATTTAATTATTCTATATGTTTTAAACTATTTCTTACTAACTTTTGTCATTTTTATGGACTTCAAAATTTTTTGCCACTTACAAGGGCAAATATTCTTCTTTAACCGAGACAATGTTGACGGGGAAACAAAATAAAGAGGATGTTTGCAGTTTATGGCTACATCTGGTGATGCTGCAGCTCATGAGCCAAACTGATATTATTTAATTGAGTGTCATCTATCACCAGTTAAATACAATCCTCACAATTCCTATGTTAAAGAGCTTGAAACTGGGCATATTTGAATCAGAGTTTTAAGTTTTGCTCTTCTTGTCTTTCCAGACATTTAAAAAGGAAATTGTAATTTATAACCGTAATGGGTTATTCTGCTGCCAAGCCACTAGGATGAAAAGGAAGAAGTTTTCATACTTACAAGGCCTTCACATAGTTATGAGCATGTAACCCCAGTGACCTGCAGCATCAAATAAGAAAACACAAGCTCAGTCTTTCAGCTTTTAGCTTTATGCACTTGGAATCTACAATTAGCTCAATTCTGAGCATCTGGTCTTTTTAACCCCATACATTCAAAGGTCATTTGATCTTTTAGCAGTCAAGGTTTGCTGATATGACAAACATCATTTCATATTTATTAAAAATGGAGAAAAGTTAGTGACATGTAAAATTGATCATCACAGGGTTATATGTTTCTCTGATTCTTCCTGTTATTTGCAATTACATCGAAATGCTAAAAATAAAAAAATAAAAGAAAAATAATTCTGTCCATTTGCATGATGCCTCTTCTAGCAAACATGCAATGGTGCATGACAGAGTTTACACACTGATCAGAGTTACCAATTTAGAAGTAGCTCCAGTGGTCTTTTGTCTTTCTTTCAAGCATCTATCACAGAGGTTAGCTTGGAATGACTGGCTTGATTTGAGCCACTGCTGCTTTTCTACTTCCATTAGGTTCTGGCACAGATGAAATTAGGACTCTGCTGCCACTGAGGGCAATAGCCAAGTCCTGAGGTCTGTACCTGGATAATAATTGGCTGAGACACAGTCATGATTCTATATTTTCATCCTAATATTCACCAATATCAAGTATAGTGCTTGGATCCCTGCTCAATATGAGTAAAAAAAAAACCAAAAAAACAACAAAAAAACCCACACACAACTGTTTTCTGACCCAGATTTTTCAAATACAAGGCTTTTAAAACAAAGCCTGGGAGTCTTAGTGCTTGGGATTCTTTTGAGACATATCCTTAATTCTCCAATAGTATGAAAATATTTTTGTGACTGCTCCAAACACTAAATGAGTCAATCTGAACATCCATTCATCTTGCTCAGAAACAAACTCTTTGTTTTATACGATGCAGCTGGTAACTATAAAAGATCCATCACTCTTACAAATATTTAGGTTTTGTTAAACTAGCTCATTGAACTCAATGGGACTATTAGGTGCATACCTTGAAGCACTTGAGTTCAGCACCTTATTTAGAAGGCTGTGAAAGAGATGAGAACAAATAATCAATTTCACTTAATTTGAGACAATTCACTGAGGTAATAAGATAATAAATAGGGAATTCAATAATCTTAAATGATTTCATGCAATGGATAAAGCAAAGACAGTACCTGCAGAGAACAATTCGTGTTAAGTCACTCTTAACTGATATTGTCACACCCCCAGCCCAATACTTCAGTGCAAGATTCATAAATAATACCAAAATCAAGCCATCCTTTTCAGCTGCTTCTAGATTACCATTCATACCAGAATTAGCATATCAAGGTAGGAAGAAATGCATGAATATTTATTATCTCCATTTCCACATGGAAGCTTAAATGAAGAATTTGCAAGAATATGAGGGGCAGACCTACAAATATTATTTATATGTTGAAGTAAAACCTTTGAGCTAAAATTCTGATGGCACAGTAATGACTTTGAAGGAGTGAGAAAAGCTGTGTCTGTGAGCATGTTATTTCTGAGAGATATCACTGAAATAATGGCAACAATTACTCTAATTGGCTGTACTGACAATGAGTACAATTCATGGAGCCCTTGAAAACAGGCAGCTAGGAAACCAGGGGAAGAGCGCAGCTGAAGGCAGCCGAACTATGGCAGTGCACATAAGCCAGGCGATATTTTGGCACAATGAGGGCACATGAACTCCCAGTCCTTTCTCCTTTTCATCCTTCAAATTTTCAGTGGCAAAACTTCCAACCACTGCCTAGCAGCTCCTCCTCATTGCCAAGCCTTCCCTCCCCCTTGCCAGTCACTGCCCTGAGGACCACAGGGAAGGCTCTACCAGTGTCCATCCTGCTATCAGCAACCATCAGACTTTCCATGGAGAGGTTTAGGGTAGAAACCATCCTGTCTCCACTATTTTCTTCCTAAATGTCAGACAGCCATGGATAAACCTTCGCACTGTCTCAATATCATGTGGCCCTTCTCAGCCATTCCTGTATCTTAGAAAAGACTGGGAAATCTGGTGTACCACTGTGAGACCCCATTCATCTCCTTGAACAAAGAGAGGAACATCTATAGTCCAGGGGGGTTACAGATATGCCCACCTTTCTCAGGTGTCCACCTTTCTCCACTGATTAGAAAGAAGGTGTCCCCTGCAGGGGGACAGGATTATCCCTTCCTCCCAGGTAGGTAGCACAAACATGGACACATTTGCACTCAGATTCAGTAAATACCATAGTAATAGTAAATCCCACCTCTAAATACTGCACAGGAGTACAATAATGTTTTATTACATCATTTATGATTATCCCATCACAGAAAATCCCCATCTGATTCCTGCGTTTTGCCTAGTAACCTGTCAATGGGCTAAAAATAATGCTATGTATTCATCACATCAGAGCAGCTGGCCCACCTCAGACCAAGCAGCATCTGTTTTAGTTTCAATGTGGAGAGAGTATGAGAAAGGGGAGCTTTGCAGGAAGCGGAAAGAAGGGAACGATAGGGAACAGAGACAGCAAAAACAGAACAAGGAGAGGGAGATGAGAAAGAGCATCACTGAAAGCAACTTTTACTGCAGTTTAAGATTAATGACTGCTCATCCACAAGCACTCTACAATCTCAAGTAAGTGGAAGAAACTGGAGCTGCTACTCAATAGCCAGTGTAGCCCTTTGCAGACATAAAAAGCAGTACGCTGATGTTCCCACTCAGACATATAAAACCAATGTGATGTATGTAGCTTTTAAGTGTTGGTGCAGCATAAAAGTTTTATTGCTGCTTTGGCTTGAAGAAAGCTTCAAACCTCAGTTCAAGAATTGCAAGCCCCTGTAAAAATGGTTATGAAAGGCATTTTTCCTAATCACGTTAGCAAACCCTTCTCTCCATTTTCCCTCTCATTAAAAAGCTTAAATATTTTACAGCTATAGTGTGCAGGCTTATGTCCAGATTACCCTTCATTAAATGACTTTTACAGTAACTGGATACAAGCCTTTTCTATTATTACACAGCAGCTAATTATGTTTCCTTTGTTTTCATTTCGTCGTTTTAAACAAAGCTTTTAGGGACCCAGCTACTCTGTGAGAGGTGTTGCCAAGCTGAACACATTTCCAGCAAATCCCAGCTGGGTTGCATTCATTTCATCTGATGATCTTTGCAACACGAAGTAGCATTTTGGAAAAGAGAAAAAAAAAAAAAAAAAAAAAAAAAAAAAAAAAAAAAAAAGAGAGAGAGAGAAAAGAAAAGAAAAAAGAAGAGGTAGACAGGAAGGAAGGAGATGAAAAATAACAACATCCAACCTATAGTGCTCTTACACTGCTTTTGTGCAAAGACAACTCACTAGGGAAAAATCCATCAGGATGTTAGTGAAGAATGAATTATGATGTACAGCAATTCTAAACATCATAGCTAAGCTATGTGAATGATCAGTTCTATCAGGCATTTTCTGAATTCTGACAGCATTGCTGTTTTCAGATTACCACAGTAATGTTTCCAAAGTGTATTATTACATTCACAGCAAGAAAAGAAGAGGAGGAGGCTGAAAATTACTTCCCTTCTGGCAATGAATTGTCATTCATGTCCCACATTGAGCCAGCTCCTCACATTGCCTGGGAAGCCAAGGGAACCAACAAAAAGATATGATTTCCCCAGAGCTGGGGAGCCAAGGGAAATGATCAGGCATCTGAAGACTCCCCACGGTGCAAAGAGCAATAGCAAAAGGCTTAGCTAAAGAGAGATACTTTTCAGTATCTGTGCAAATAAAATCTACATTTAGATTTTATTTTAATTGCTCATTCTCATTCATGATACACTGAATAATCAAAGCAATCATATCAGAAATGATAACAAAATTTGTTATGTGTGTTTCCATGTACAAGGCAGGATATTGTGCCTCCTGAACAGCATGTAAGATGACGGGCCGTCGCTCCACTGAGCCTGAAAAGCCCACAAGTATACAAGCCTTCTTTTCTCCTCCTTTTCTCATGAGCATTTCATAACACTCCTTTAATGTTTTCTCGTTGTTTTTTCATCCTTTTAAGCCTTCCTTGACCAGGTAGCTTTCTAGCCCTTCTTGAGCAGATGGTGCTCAACTAGCCCTCAAGAGGAATCTTTGCATCTCCTGCTATCAGCATTCTTTGGGCCTGTGAGTCCCCCTCTTTTCTTGCCATCTATTTGCAATTTGGGTCACATGTAAAGTTTTCTAGGATTTAGGGGGTGTAAAATTCCAAAGGACCATAAATTTGAAGATCTTCTATTGCTACGAGTCTAGAAGTTTACAGGATTCTTAAGGGACTGTTAACATTTCTAAAAGATTTCAAAAATATGTCACTGTAAGGAATTCAGCAGGAAACTGAAAAGACTGAACGTTCGACCTTATCTCTAGAGAGCAGAGTAGATGGTTCACAAAATATGTGATGCTTTTCAGTGACTTACAATGCCACTACATATTCTCACCACATACCAACGGAGAATCAATCCTTCTTTGCCTTCTGAGCACTTTCTCATGTAGACAGGGGAAGAAATGAGAAGCTGAAGGCAGTAGATACGACAGCCCTTCTTCAACCTTCATGTCTTGTAAAGAGGGTATGCATGGATGGTTTTGTTCATGTTTTCCCATCTCAGGTCTTTCTTCAGCTGAATAGGAGCCAAGCTAAACCCTCCTCCCAAAAATCACCTCTAGCTGCCTAAATAGCCCACTATTGCCCTTCATCCCAAATATTGCTAGAGCAATATGACCAGTATGCTCATGAGATCATTGGTCAGTATAAAGTATGCACTCTACTCCAGAAAAGTGCTTCTCGCCACCCACTTCACTCACTCCTCTTATGAACACCAAACTTCATGGATTCATTCAGAAAGACACACAAAGGGAGAAGGCACCTTTATCTCCCACTGACAGAAGGCTGGAAGCCACCTCTTGTTCTATTAATCCACAGACCTCCAACCCCATATGCTTTATACAATAGCAAAAAGAAAAGCCCAATTCCCTCCCCTTGTTTCAGATGCAGGAAATGAAATAGGAAAATGAAAAATGGCTTAGCAAAATGTAGCTCTGCAAGGCCCTCAGCCAGGTTACCTTTCCAAATCATGCTTTTTTCCCAGAGATATTTGTTCATGGAATTGAAAAATACGGAATACAACCCATCTGCCCACGTAAGTGTGGCCTTCATTTTCCTCTTTAAAAACCCTGACATTTCTCTCCCTTTTCAGGCCAGAAGGAGAGGGCTAATCACATAAGGGGACCCCCAAAAGCCTGTCTCCTTGCCGCTGTTCCACTGCACAGGCTTTGGCAGAGGCACAGCAGGGGTCCGATGCAGCTGTTGGAGAGCCTGCCCTGCCTGCCCAGCTTTGCCTCTGCTCCTGCTATTTTGCTACTATATAAGCAGTATAAATACCAAAAAGGAAAGCCTGTCAGGCAGACCATTTCCCATTATTTGGAAATTAGTAAGCTTTATACTGTTTCTAAAACTAATTGTTTCCATTATCAGAACACTGCAATGCTGCATGCATCCACAACAAATCATCACACAAATGTATTTCTTTCTTCAATATACTAGGCTCTTCTCTCTCTCTCTCTCTCTCTTTTTTTTTTTTTTTTTTTTTTTTTTTCCTGTGACATTTTCCTCCCTTTTTTTCTGAGATTCTATTCAAGAGAAATATAATAAAAACTTAGGTACAAACAGACTGTTGGAAACTATTTGCTTGTGCCTCTCAGTACAAGAAAATTTGTTCTCCTTAATTTCAAAAGAGAGCAACAATTAATTTAGCTAATGGCAATTACAGAGAGAAAAAAAAAGATAAAAAAAAAAAAAAGCCCCACAAGTACTTCAAAAGATTTCTAACCTATGAAAAAAAGTCTTATTTTGGTGCTGAAGCTAAAAAAAAAGGTCTTTGCATAAATAATCTTATTGAAGCTTTATGCTTTAAAACTTATTCCCAGGATTGTGCATTTGGCAAATGCAGGCTTCAAATTGCTGCCGTATTGATGAACTGATTTGCTTGCAAAGTCCTTTTTTAATGGAGGGTATTATTAGCAAGTTAAATGCTAAGACAAGCCCAGAACTCTACCCAGCAGCAAATGGGACAAATGTTTGCAATTTCTTTTGACAACAGCACACAGACTTTTTGACTGTTGCTTTACTAAAGAGAAGAAAAAAGAAGTGCATTCACTGGTTCGAGCATCCCCCTTAGCAGAAACAGGCCTGCAGGGAAAAGAAAACATATAAAAATGCACTGAAGCAAAGTAATGCTCCTTGAAGCTGGCTGTGCCCCTAAACTATGCTCCTGAGATTATATCCCGAGGCAGCAGGGGGCATGGTTAAGAGCAATTCTCCCCGGCTCCAAAAGAATGAAAGCAAGTGTCAGCACTGCCATAAAATCAATGCATGGATGATTGCTCCCAGGATGACTCGAAGAGGCAGTGACATGAGTCTGGACATGGTGCTGGTAAGGAATCAGCCCTAATGGCTTTCCATCTGATCCCTGGCTGCAGGGGTCAGTTCAGCTGCACGGGGCTGAAAAGCGAGGTCACCGATCTGATGTGTCAGCGTGCAGCCAGCTCATGACACTTGTTGAGCTGTAAAGAGAAGATTGCCAAACGGCATGGTAGAGCTTAGGGCACAACGCAAATCTGGCCGGCTTCCTTGTACCCTATTAATCCACTGTTCCTACACCTTACAGAGCTCTCTTTAGTGGGGTTCTCTTGGTTTTCAAGGTCTGAATTACAGCTTTTTTTTAGATGCTGTTAAGAAGGGACAGATTTAACATGTACCAATATAGGGGAACTTTTGACCTTTAGATTATGGTGATTACTTTGTGTCTGATATTCTTTCCAGGAAGTGCTAGCCTGGTCTAGAGAGCATGGACCAGAGTTACACACCATTAATGACATTTCTCTGCTTACCTCCAAGGTGACTGTGTGCTTGCTCACAAAATTTGCACTAGTGTAATTAAAACTGGCTTTCAGATTGACTCAGCCTTTAGCTAGCACAGCTTCTTTGCACAGGAGCACTTTCATCAGCTTGCCATGAGGTTAGAGCAGCTAGCATAGGCTTCAGTCCCATGAAACATTCAAGACTGCCCTGCTCACCAGTTGCCATCTGTCAGCTGAACCATGACAACAGATTATAAACTCATTCTTGGCCTGCCCCTAGTGTCTAATAAAATGCTGTTAAAAGCCCCACTCTCACTCCTCTGACCGGCTTTTCCAGGCCACACAGCACCCTGGGGTATGTCAAGCATAGCTATGTCTCCTCAAGCCTGCTCTCAAGAGCCAACAGAGCAGCTCCACTCGTTCTGCCGACAAGCTTAGTACCTTCAGCTCTTTTCCTCTTCACTGCACTATGCAACAGACCTGGAAATCAAGCCTTTGATGGATACCAGTGACAATTAAGAGTGAATGAGAATTCTAATTACAAGCACTCATTGTGAATGGGGTTAATTTCCCTACACTCCCTGAACAACATCAGGAGGTGAATGAAGGGAGACATATGCCCTGAAACCCTGAAATGGCAAAACAATTCCCTTTCTTCACTGTATTCTGCCACTCTTCATGAAAGAGATGAAAATAGTATAATCCCTGGTGCAAACCAACCTCTGCAGCACAAGAAGGACAGCGAGAGATAGATATTGACACCAGGTGTGTAAGCAGGAGACATGCTATGTGTGGGTAACAACACTTCTAGCTTCTGATACAGCCATCTTTCTGTATTTTTCACTCTTCAGCTTCTTGCATCTTCCTCTGGCCACTCAGAGCAATGATGGGTTCAATCGCAGGCAGCAGCAGAAGCAACAGGACTCCAAGGGGAAATATCAGAGATGAGGGTGAAGCTGTAGGGACAGTTTGCACCATTTCTTCGTCATACACCCATCACAACCCTCAGCATCTGAAGCCACCTCTGACATCCTGCTGCACAGCAGCAAAAGCCAGACTGCTGGAGAGCAGACAAGAGCAGGCAGCAATAGGACAGTGGCAGCAGCACTCAGCAAGGAGAAGCACATCCCACGTGTGTGTGGGCTGAAGCAGATCTCAAATTTCAGCCACAGCAGCCCAAGGCAGGGCAGCCCCCAGCTGCAACAGAAAGCACCTGCCAGAGGATGCCACACAGGTACTGTGAGGTTACCTGCTGTCTACAGCTGCACTCCATGGCTGCAATGGAGACTCCGGAATCCTCCCGTAAGTGCTCTGCCAAGTACCAATGTCAAACTAGAAAACTCATCCTGTTACACAGCGGGTTATACTGAGGAAGGATCTATAATGGGGTTGTAACATGACACTAGGTAAAATCAACCGAGATTATTTTTATTTAAACAGTAGTAAGCATGGCTTAGATCCTTCGAGCAGTGAAATAGTCCCATTGGTTTTACTCACATGACTAAGTCCCATGGGACTGGAAGGTCACATTTCCCATGCAAATCAGCAGCAACTTTTCCATTAATTTTATCTGTAATTTTTAAATAGCAGTACCTACACACTAAGAATAGGATTCATGCCTCCTAATGCTGAATGTCTAAACCTTAAGGTGTCTCGTCTGAGCTCACTGCTCCAGGCTAGCCTAGTCAGTGGGAAGAGTTAAGAGCATGCAGTTGGGCGAGTCATCTCTCATGGAGCAGGTATTGAAGACATGCCCTTTAGTAGTGCTAGCTCACAAATAGACATCATTTAAACTGCAGGGTTACAGAGGCAGGTGCGATGAATCTTATGCCATATTTTTAAATAATTGGGCCTGAATTCTTTGAAAGATACCCCTTGTAGTATTAATCTTTTCTGTTTTGACACTTTCCAAAAGGACAATCCAATATTAATGGTAAATAATTTATCTGGGGAATTATGTCAAGGTGCTCAATATTTTTGAAATAAAAGAGATTTGCAGAGCATCCATACCTACAGTATGTCCCACCTCACTCCTACCCAAACGGCCTCTCTCAGAGATCCTGCAAGCCTCTGCCTTTGGCAAGCAGGACGGCATACCACACTTCCTTGCTTCTGACAGTAGGTGCCTTACAGGATCATAGCTCCTCTTAGCAGCCAACCACCCACTGACCCCACTTCTGATATGACATCCAGACATGACACTTGAAAGCTGAACAACGAAATGCTGTGATGCACCATGACCATTCCGTTAAGGGAAAATAAGAAACTAACATCTTCTTCCAGGAATTCCAGAGACGGCATTCACATTATCAAATCTACATCTAACAATCTACATCTGGTCTAGTAAAACCACCAACTGGAGTGGTTTTTTCCTTTCACAGACATGCAACGGCACCATAATGGGAGAGCTTTATCTCAGCTAACTTTGAGCCAAAGAATGAAGCATCTGATGTAAGCCAGTTGCTCCCTACCCTTCCTCCTCCAAAATCACTGTGATTATATATTTCTTGGTGCTCACCCAAGGCCACTGGTTTTTGTGAACAGCTAAAGTTGGGTGAATTGAATCTCATCTGAAATTTGCAAAGCAATTCAGCAAGAATTACTAGAAGAAGACCAGGAACAAATATGACATTTATTGTACTGTGTTCACTCATCTCCACATTAAAAAAGACATACCAATATCCTCTCATAGTTGCAGAAAGTGGAGACCTTTAATAGGAATATAAAACATTACATGAATACTTAAGACTACCATGTTTCTGCCTATTTTACTTAGTCACTTATCATAAGATGTAATACTCAGAAGTCCTTACTCTGTTCCCTGCATGTGCCTGTGTTTGTTTTCATAGCCTTTCAAGAACAGAAGGCTTTTCCAAGCAAATGATTGCTACAGAAAAAAGTGAGAGGGGGGAAAAAAAAAAAAAAAAAGTTACTGCTAGGATGCTAGATTAAAATTTTAGAGGCAATCTAATCTAATGTACTTTAGAGAAATAATGTTTTTACTTTGTTGGAGGGGAAATTCTGATGCAAGTGTTTTTTTAGGTCACAGTTTAAAGATCTGCATGAGAAGGAAAGTGATACCAGGCAAGACACAACCCAGCCTACCTGCATTCTCTTCCTGTCACCTAACCCCTCACTCCTCAGAGGGAGAATCTGTAGATCTGAGCCAGCCTGCAGTTATACCAGAAGCTGGTCTCCTGCAGTATAAGATGAACCAAGCCACACAGAGCCTGGTGCTGCTGCCACAAGGCCAACACAAATCAACCACTTCAAAGGCAACATAGGTCAATTTAGCTGTTTCAAAGGTAACAGGTATATCACAAGTACTTATTCGATGCCAACAGGCAATAAGTACATTATTGGTGGTGCATTAAAAATCTTACTCTTCACAGTTACCTTTCCAGTTAGAGCTCACTAGCCAGAATCCAGCCCCTGATTAATTAATCCAATCAATTCCTTAAAATTGTTGAATTACTTTTAGCTTTAACAAGTTTGAGGACTTTCAAAGGACAGCAAGCTCCTGCTTGCTTTCTATTTTTAATTAGATTAGAGGTAATTTTAGTGTTCAGATGAAGAGTAACAGATGTAGATCTGCGTGGTAATGCTGAATCAGAAAGTAATCTTCTAATAAACAGTTAGGCTTTTTACCAATGTTGACTGTTCAAATCAAATTACAATACGTGCATTTCTAAATTTCATTGCCTCAGTCCTCTTTTCTTTCACTTGAACATAAATATTGATCGTGGATACTTAAATAATTTAGCTTTTGATATTTTGGCTGATTTTAAAAATCTCCTAATGGGACTAGAAAAATTCACCTCTTCATGTGATCAGTAATATTTTCCTTATTTTTACATTTAATTTTGGACAATGGTTGTGATTAGGTGTTTCCACCTCAACTATGATTTTATTTATTCCTGGATCCAGCCCACTGCCAGAGTATTGAATTCCAAGCCAAATTCTCTCCCCAGAAGCCTGCAACTGCAGTTTGGCAAGTTTTTGACTGAAAAATACATATAAACAAAGGCATTTGAATCCTGCTGGGTATGCTTCTTGAGGCACCAGATATTTAAATTAAATGGCACCTAGTATAGACAGCACAATCTGCAGGAAGAAATGCATTTTCCTACTTTGCTTTCTTAGAGTAATAAGTTTGTACACAATACCATGAATATGTTCTGAAAGGGACTTTGATCAAATTCCAAGCATTCCAGTTGCAAACATAAAAGCTAATTGAAGCAAATGGAATTGCATAGATGGGGATTGAGGAGTTTTGCTCCCAAGTCCCCTTAAATCTCTTACTAAGTTTCTTCTATTTATGGACTTGTTCCAAATCTTGTTAAAACTACTCAAAGATTTCCACTTTCAGAGAATTCAAGAGAGGACCTAAATACGCAGGTTACCATCTGCAAGGCATGTAAGCACACATTTGACTTTAAGAAAGCAGTGCCACTGCAGTCAGTAGCATTACTGAGAAACTTGAAGACTGACTTGCATTTTTATGCCTGACTGAATCAGGTCATCATTTCTAATTATGATCCTGATTATATTCTGAACTGAAGTCAGTGGGAATAAGAGCAGGGAAGTATGTCTCTGGAGGGTCACATCGACATAAGAATTAAATCAATACCAGCTCCACTCCGACGAAATCACTGGAGTTAACCCCAGTAGAGACTGAAAGTGTACCGTGGTAAATCAGATCCAGAGCTTGTTACATGGTTTTGACACATCTTTCAGTTTTATCAGAAATCCAAACACAAAACTTCACACTCTGAAACATCAGTGGATTTTAGACACTCCCTACAGGGCTTTGAGTACTGAAATCAATGAACGGATTGAAAAAGACTGACCTATAAATGTAGTTTTTCAGCTGTGACAAATGAAATATTGATAATGGTCTTCATTTTGCTTAACTCTTTCTCACTCTTTCAAAACATCATGTGTAATAGACCATAACAGAATGGAAATTACTTATAAAAATGTGGCAGGGTTTCACAGAAAGCAACAATGATTTTTATTTCCCTGAGAATCATGTCACATACCAAGAAATGCAAAAATATATACTGCAAGAGACTGCAGCAATGACTGGGCCAAGACAGGGATTACTGATGGGCTGTATTAATGTTAACACATCTGATTAGGTTCAATTTAATGAATTTGGGGATTCATTAGGATGGTGAATATATTAGCCTTATCTAGCCATAAACCTTCTCTTACCTGGATGCCCCCCAGGGTCAGAATGGCTTTTACAGAGGGAGGCTGACAAAACAGAGGGTCTTCCAGGAACATAAGTGCTACCAGTTGAGTCACTAAGGACTTGCCTAACTCCTAAATAATCTAAAATCCTCAAGCATTCAAAGCCTTGTCATAAACAACTCCATATGTGCACAAACAAACCTTCACAGCTATGTGGCCGAATTCAAGGATTTTTGCTGCTGCTGAACATGACAACATTACAACATCTTTGTGGACATCTTCCTGAGGGGCCTATCCAAGACCATTCTTGCTAGATTCCAGAGACATCTGTGAGATGGAGAAAATCTGATGTTTTTCACAACAGAAATAACCATGAACATCCATCACACCAGATATTAGGAAGCGTACCCTGTGTTGTTAGCACACCTAAAATATATGGTGAGAAATACCTAACCACATCTAAACACTGTAGGCAAGATGTAGAGACAAATCCATAACCACAATTTCAGAGGGAAAGAATAGCAAGCCTGAGGCATTGCCAGAATGGCAGTCTCTGAGAAAAATAAGGTTGAATTCACAAGTTAACCAGGCACACCTTCAAAAGCATAAAATGGGATCCTTCATTGCAGAATTACCAGGCTATCTCATACAGATATCACTCTCCTTCAACAGTCCATATCTCTCATTCTTTCAAAATAACTGGGCTGAGAAAGAAATCACAAAATTAGAATAAAATAAATAAAAACCTTACAAAACTCTTTCTGATCTTTTTCAAGTGTATTCCATATACCTCTCCTTAACCCAGCACAATGAAGTTTCATTGCCATCTCTCCACAATATAAAAAGAATTGCCAGACATGAGGCAGCGCAAGTAAAGTGGACAATTAGCAAAGAGCTGGCATGTTCTGAACCCCTATTCATTATTTGGCATGGATTTTTTTTTTTCCCCCTTCTTTTTTGGAATTGGCTTTCAAAACGTTTCCATGGAAAACTGAGAGGAAGGCAGCTATCACAAGCAACAACAGAGGCTACCCAGCAATGTGCTTTTGGACCCTCCTTTTTCTCCTCCCACCCCCCCCCCCTTTTTTTTTTTTTTCTTTTTTCTTTTTTTTTTTTTTTTTTCCTCTTTCTCTCTCCTTTTCTTAAACTCGTCCAGGCTTAAGTTGAACAGTTTGCACCAGCATATGGCAAAGGTTGAGGTCAGACAGATAAAACGTTTCATTGCACCAAAGAATGGTTAACAACACGTGAATGTAAATTCTAACACATCGTAAAACTGTTGCAGAGCAGGCTGAAAGGGGTCTTTAGTTATGGCAGGAAATCTGCTTCCCAGCCCCACCCCATCCCTTCCAGTTCATTTCAGGTATTGTGGAGCCCGGCGAGGCTTTGGAGTCCCCTCCCCCGGCAATCTGCGCCCGGCCCCGCCGACAGATTTCTAATGACTTTCTGATGAAGATTTAGGAGGTTTTGTGTCCCGGAGCTGTGAAGGATTTCAGCCGGGCACCCCTCTCCGGCAACCAGCCCCAGCCCCCTCTTTTGTCCCCTCCTCGCTCCGCTGCACCCCCGGCCCCGTGGCTTCCCCGCAGGCCGTGCAGCGGGAGGGACGCTGAGGGGACCCTCCCTCCGCACGGCCCCGCGCTCTCCTCTCCCGGGCCCGCTGCCACGGCAATTTGTAGCCGTGCTGGTGGCGGGACCACCCCGCCGTGGGGCCCGGGCCCGGCCGGGGCCGTGGGACGCAGCCTCGCCCCCTCGGAGGCCGCCGCTGCCGCCGGGCCCTCGGGCTGCCCCCGCTCCCTCGGTCTCCCCTCCCGGCCGGGACCCGAAATGCCCTCTCGGCCTCGCTCCCCTCGGATGTGGGGCGCAGCCCGCTCCCCGGCGGGTTTTCCTCACTTAAACCGAAAACAAAGAGGGGGAGCGAGGGCCCCACCTCTGCGGGGAGCGCTCCTCCGGCTCTGGTGTCGCTGCTTTCTTTTTTTCCCTTGCGTTTACGTTCATTCTTTCCACCCGCACCCCCGCCCCATTCCCACATTTTGTCACCATTATTACAATAAATACAAAGGTTCTGCGCCTAAAAAGAGACTACAAAAACATAAATGAATAAATAAATACTTAAATATCGAATGACATGTTTCTGTCAGACATTAGCGCAGGCTCTGGCTTGATGTTTCCGTTTATCATTTGCTCGAAGTTCCCGCAGCTGAACGAGATAAACCCCGGCTATTCGAAAAAGGACTGTATAAATCATAACAAAGCACCCGGTTAAAAAAAAGGCTTGTTAATTTTTTTTTATTATTATTATTTCTCCAGAGATAAGCCGCAGAAGCATCGTGCTCAATTCTGTGAAACTATTGGGGTGGTGGTAGATCATATATCTTGTAGCAATTATTGGAGAGTTTGTTGTTTGTTTGTGACACAGACACGGACACACACTAACACGTGCGCAGGGACACTGACCACCTTAATCCTCCAGGCCTCTCTAAACTGCGCCTGATGTCCTACTTCCCTCTTCAGAGCTGCTCCAAGGCAAGAGTGATTAATGCTCTTTTTCAATCTAGGTAGATGTTAAAAGTGTGAGGGACATTGAGTTCAATTATGAAATATGAAATGCTGAGAGGGTCAAGTCTACTCAAGCCCTGCAATGGAAGAAACACTCCCAGGAGACTTTGATTTTTTTGGTCAGATGACTGATCGTCATATCCTCAGAAAGAATTAAATTTTATTACCAACTTTTTGGCAGCATTTAGAGTTTAACGTGTATAGAATTAAAGAACGCTTAGTCTGATTTTGATTTCTACCCCTTCCCTTTTTGTTCAAAAGCTACTCTGTTTTTCTCACTGGCTTGGAGATGCCTGTTAGAGAAATGCAGGTGGCAAGTTATCTCTGGAGGGGTTGTACTGCCAGGATGTTATTCACAGCTCGTATTTGCATAATCTCTTGTCTCCTCTTAAATATTCTGTTTTATTCTCCTTCCTTTCTTACTCCCTCAAGTAGCCCTCACGACAGTCTGGCTTGGATTTCTTTCCTTCCATGTGCCTCAGTAACACCAATTGTTCTTATCAAGGGGTTGCAAGGCAGTGATCAGTCACACCTTTCTTCCATTCAGAGAGGCAAAAAACACTGCAGATTTTGTTTACTTTTAACATCTGCCAAGACTTTTAATGTCACAGTGCAAAGAAAGCCCCAAAGACAAATCCAAAAATGAGCATATTAATAATGGTTGGCAATCAGGATCCTGCAGGGAACCATCGCTTTACCTTTTGGTGCTGTTTGCCCTTCCTTAAAGTTCTTTCTTGCCCTACATTATGAAAAGACTTCTGCTGGCTAAGAAGAAACTCACTGGCGTCATTGAGAAACCTGGTAGTAAATGTTAAAATGCTCAGTTTACCAAGGTGAAAACATTGATGAAAAATCAGCAGAAGGTTTGGGGCTAAACAGAGGGAATCCACATGCTCATTGCACAGGGAAGTCTTTACTTGGGAAGGAAAGTTACACTCTTAGTTGATTTATTTTTAGTTTAAATATGCAGGATTCTTTTTGCTTTTCAAGATTTTGGAGTCTGTTCTGAAGTATGTAGCTGCAGTAACCATATTAAACAAATACTAGAGAAAATCAGAGAAACAAAAGAGGGGACAAGGAAAGGAAAGGAGAGAAAGTTATCAGGGTTATGACTTTGGATTCACTGCTCCCTCTGTCTTAGATCCAATCCAGTTGCCAAAATATAGGCAGTTTGTGCTTTCTAAGTTGCCCCCATGTCTGCTGAAGCCCCAGCTGCTCCTTCAGAAAAGAACAGGTTTTCTGCCAGTCCTGTGCCATATCTGCCCACCTCTTCAGATTTCCCACTGCCCTCTCAAAGGCACTTCTCTGAGCCATCTGAGTCAAACCCCTATGGGCTATGAAATTAATTAACTCAGAGTACAGTGAGATTCCAGTGCTAACATCTAAATTGAGGTATCTAAAAGTAGGTGCCTATTCATTACAGTAAGAGGAGACTGATCAAATGCTCATATTTACATTTGGCTGAGTGGTATTGTTCTCTGTTCTCTGTGGAATATAATGGGACACAAAACACTTAAGACTTCTAGAAATCTAAACCTACAGTCTAGACCTGGGACTCCCAGACAGAGAAACTGGAATTAATCTGTGAATTCACTGACTTTGGTCCTTTACCACTTCAAGGACCACTTTGTGCTTTATTCCTTTATAACCATTCTGGAAGTAGTTAGCCTATTCCCCTCTGATGGGAAGACCATTGCAGAACCTCACTGTGTCACCATTCTCATCATTCCGAGGCTTTATAAATCCATAGCAAGTCTCTACCCATGTGGTTCTTATGCCAACCTCAGCCTTTGCATAAAAAATTCTTTTTTCATTGCTTATGTTTAACTCCCAGCTCCACATAGAGCGGTTATATCCTTCCTCAGTCTTCAGTTTTTGAAAGAAAACAAGGCAGGATATTCTATTTTTCTCTCATATGATAATCTCTTCCCTTTCCCCAACCACTTGTGCACAAGTCTGTCAGTTCCCAACTAGAAGTTACACAAGGTACTCCAGATCAGGTCTCACAGGGGCATTGTACAACCTTGTCAGTGCTTTGGTGTATCACTAAGACTGTTTAAAGTAGAGGAAAAGCTGTATAAGGCCAGTAGAAAATGTGAGTGAAGTTCAATTCTGGAAGGAAATTAATAAGAAGTTATACCATATAAAAATATTAAACAACAAATGATATAGGGAAATATAAATTGTGAATTAATCATCCACCATAACTAAAACAGCCACTGCATATCAGAAGACAACTATCAAAGACATCTGAGAAGACAGTAGTTGGCTGATTTTTAAAAGACCCTAGAGTTGTCCAAATAGTACCAGCTCCTGCAATTACAACAGATGGAATTAGGAAAGAGGCCAAAAATCACTGTTGGATCATGATATTGGCTAGAAATCTGACAGGGATACAAATAGGAAAGAATTTCTATGAGCATGTTTTGTTTGTATAGTAGACCCTCCCAGCACTCAGTGCACCATGGTGGTATTAGACAATGACCAAAAAGGACTGTGGATATAACTGCCCTGATGACTTGAGTTGGAAATTTCTGCCTGGGATTCTGATTTGGAAAAATCTTGTGATGCTTCTATAAGCCACTCATAGGGCTGCTGTTCTAAAAAGCTTGAAACTTATGGAAACAAAAAATCTATTGCCTATTAAGGGGCAACCAAGTAGGATTTACTTAAAATGGAACAAAAAGTCCATCCACTGACTCCCAGAGTCATAGTTTAAAATGGAAATTTTTGTGGGGCAAGGCTGACTTCCCCCATCAATTTCACTTTTGTGAAGAACCCATAAAAATATACACAGCAGTAAGGGAATGTGGAGCAGCAACATCATCGTACAAAATGCTGTCACCCCCATTTTCACAAAGCCAGTAATTATTCACTGAGATCAAAGATTTACTTGCATATGATGGCTCCTCATTTTCCTTGAAAAACACTCTTATTGGGCCAGGTGAGGCAAGATGATCAAGAACACTGACATTTTCTTTGCTGCTTCCTACCAAATTCCTGACATTCCAGGTTCCTTAATAAAACATAATCAAACTTATGAATCTACCAAATTCCTTTCTATCATCAGGTTTTGTCTCTAGTTTATAAGAATGTGGTTCAGACAAAACAGAAAATGTTTGGCATGATAGTTACTTTCCATAAGAGTATGAAAGGGATGCCAAGCTGCCAGAACCTCATACTCTCCAATGTTATGTTTTATGTGATGCTCATTTTCCTTTAAAAAATGACAATGAATGAAATTTAAATAAATCTCTATGCTCCCACTTAACACTTCAGTAAGTAAATCCAATGTTCCTTAGGATATTTTCAAGCACGGATTGTTGGGGTGGGTGGGTTTTGAGTGGGCCTTTTTTCAGGAGAAAGAAAAAAATGCTTTGTACAAATAAAAGAGCACCGATGTGTTAAAATGCAGATTTGTTTGATTTTGAGATTCAAAACCGTGTTGCTCCACTGGGTGGAAATTCAAACGGTGAGCACTCACCATGTGCTTTACCCTTGTTGGTAAGAATTTGAATTGCCCTGCAATAAGAGAGAGCAGTAAGAGAGAGTGACACACATTTACAACAGAGGCTGAGCCAGCCCTGATTTCCAGTCATGTCATGCCTGTGAGAATTCAGCTCCTATGAGTACCTTGCAGCTTTGAAACACAGCCACCAGATCAGGATGACCTTACCACATGGAATGCACTAGAACACTTGACGCCATGAAATGGCCATGAAATGTAAAGATAATTAAACATTTGTGAAGGTCCTCAGATTGACGTGGTGCTATTTTGTTAAAAAGAAAAGAAACAAAACAGGCTATGTGAAAATTCATGGATATGGAGGTAAACCTCTAGTTCTCCTAGACCACCCCTATGTAAATCTTTCACCTACTAGGAAGATTTGTTCAGTGTTATTCATAGGCTCTTCTGGGTTAATTCCAACCCTCAATGTGCATTTCTCAACTACCTTCAACCTCCTCTGTGGAAATGAAATTGTCCTTGAGACATGTTCGTAACCACATCATATTGATTTTGCTTAACTTTAATGGTTGGATCTTCTAATGCAACTCATTTACAGAAATCATGTAAAAATTTGCAGTATGTTTGGCACAAGTGACGTCTTTTCCTTTTTGTTTTTTCCCATCCAGCCTTGAAAAATTCTGTACTGACAACATCTCCACTGTGTTCTCCCTCCTTTGGAACCTTTCTTCTCACAAAGTTCAAGGACAGGCAATGGTGGGTAACAAATTTTATTCTCATGTGTTTGAGGTTTCACCTGAATTCATATAATTCCCCCAACATTATTTCAACCCAAAAGGATACATGTTTGGATTGTAGATATTAACACATATACCTTAAAGGTGAGAAGTAAACTTTCAAACCATATTTACTAAAAGATTGTAAAGAAAAAAAACAGGCATACATCTTTTCTTGGCAGGAAGAACAAAATTTTGATTTATGGATAAAGATTATTCAGTCATATGTATAGTTTATGTTTGTGCCCTTCCTTATAAATCCCTACTCACTCACTCACTCACTCACTCACTGGCCTATTTCCCATCACTATATAAACTTACCAGAATCACTAATTCATAAATGTTTCCATTTACTTGAGAGGAAGGGATAATTAAAACTGCAGTTTGGGATACGGAAAACCAGTTCCTGGCTTGGACACAGCCTTCCTTTCTAACCTTTGAAAGCCAGTTATCTCTCTTATGTCCAATTCCTCACCTCAGGGAAAAATAAAGTGACCCAAACCTATGCTTTGTCTGCTTCTTTACAAAGATAATTACTTGGGACAGGACGTGTTTCATGTGCAGAGTGCTCCATCAGCAGAGCGTTAGTCTTCAGAATCATAGTTGCAGAAATGATCGAATACAAGAATATCAAATGCTTAGTCAGCATATGAAGGGCCTGTGGCCATAAAGAAGGTAAACTGGGCTCAGCAAAGGTACAAATGTCAGTCAACATAAGACAGCATAACTAAACCCAAACTCTTCATGAGTGGCTTTCTCAAGGTGTCTGAACAGCCCTTTCTTCTCACTCTGTCTCTGCCAACCATCAAGTGAAATAAATGGTTTGTGCCTCCTTCACTTCAAATCAAAGAGGAAAAATATCTCTTTACAGTTTTCTGTGGCATGTTTTCACATGCTGCTGTGAGATCTGGTGACATTCACATCAACAAGCGGCACTCCAAATGAATAGATGGTACAGACCTGTGTGATACATACCTTACTTATGTTTATTTCCATTTACATATCTGCTAAGTGCTCAGCAGAAGTGGCAGGACTTACTTCCCTAGGCTGTTTTCCAGGAAAGCAGTGAGGTTCTCGTGTGAATACAGGCTTATCTGTGCAAATAAACACTGTCCTTTATGAGGCTGACTGTCCAGGAAAATTAAATCCAGAACAAAAGATCTTTCCTAGAACTTGCTAAGAGCTTTTCTTAGCAAACATGTTTGGAATCAATTTGCACTCTCTAGTAAGTCACTATTTTTCATTAAATAGACACAAAAACATTCATCATTTTCCTTTGCTAGATTTGGTTGTGCTTGCTTAAAAAAAAATCAAAGCAAAGAATCACAGAAAATATGCCCATTTGGGGTATGATGGAATTGGGACTTTAAGAGACTTATCTAAGGTATTTTTATTTACATGATCTTGAAAGCTGGCTAGAAATTCTGAAGTTTTAATAAAGGCATTGTTCCTTGTCTGTCTTACAGAAGTTTCTTGAGACCCTGAGAGTCATCAGGGATATGTTATTCCGAGGATGAAAAACCTAGCAAAGGCACAGCCTGTATCTTGAATGTTTAAATCAAAGACAAAGCTGTACCAAACAAGCAGAAGGAGTAAGAGACTTTAGGCAGTATTGATTAGAACTTTCATAACAATGGTGAAAGAGCAAGCAATACCACCAAGTGCTGTAGTAAAATACAGCCATGACACATTGAACCATTAAACATGACACACTGGGAAGATGAAGAGAGTTTGAGGGGGCAAGCATTAAAAGCTGAACAATTCTTTCTACCTCAGCTCACCTGATCCTGCTGGACAAAAGAAGCAAAGACCAGTCTCTAGGACACAGTGATGGAGTTTGCAACACAGAATACAGGAAATTCTATACCTCTGTAGGGGTTTATAAGACCCACTTCCAAGCATGTTCTGAACACAGGCATAGTCTTGCATTGGTTTCACATTCAGAGCAGCTCTGCTCTTCTTAACCTATTCGCTCTGAGACAGGATACAGAGAAGTAGGAGAAAGAGTCCATCTCCTGTTCTCAAACTGGATTTTATAGGAGCCTGCAGGCAAATGCCATTTCAGCTCTAAGACAGCAGAGGATAAAATGGTCAGAGACAAGAGTCCAGCACAGGCAATGCAGCAGAGCGCCTGGCTGACGCTAGGAGTGTGCATTGCAAAGCAGCAGCGCTAAATGATGTTACAGTCGTGTGGTACCACACAGAACAGCAGCATTACCTTGATACCTGCAGGCTAGCCCCGATAAGATGAGACCTGCTAATACAAGAACAGTCAGTGCTTATACCTGGTAGCACAGATGAAGTGCGCTGTCAGCAAGTTTCAAGGTTTCAAGTGCAGGTTAGCTCAAGATTTACAGCATTTCTAGCTTTCAGATGGCATGGGACTGCCTTGAGAACAGCTTTTTTTGCTGTATTCAGCAATCTGTTTCCATTCTGGCCACAGTCCACAGAAATACACAAGAAAAAGATGTGAAAAATAAGGATAGGCAGTAACTAAATATTTCAGAACTTTCACAAAGATTCCATCTGAGCAAGGCTTTAGAAAAGGGCAAAAGGCCAGTGGAGAAGTGGGGTGGGTTTGCCCTTCCAAAAACAGTTAGCCCTTTCCCTATTATTTCAGTTAACCAATTTAAACAAGTACCTTCTTGTGCAAGGGCACTTAGAGTTTGAGTGAATTAATTTTATAAATTATGATCCTTGTCCACAGCTTTTCCAGGGGCTGTGTTCTCTTTTCTAAGTGGATCATCTAGTGCCTGCTACTTGGCTCTGTTCTCACAGCAGGTTTTCCTTTGTTGGCAGCACTAATCTGCTTGTCTTTCCTCTACTTACCTGCCTGTTTTCACAGTGGTCGCAGGACCACAATGTCCTAGAGCCTTTACTGCTGTGTTGAATTTGCTTAAAATGGACATTTCAATTGTTGTTAAAGAGAATACAACAGTAAACCCAGACTGTGGGATCGTGGGAGTCTAATTTCCTTAGGAAGCCTGGCTAAGAATAAGCACTAGCATTTCTCTGGAGCATGAACTCTTCCTGGTCCTGTATGAATATCGGTTATTGAGTCCACTGTGCAGTTCATTTGGGTAGTTTACATACACATGATTTTCACTCTGCAAGGGTGAATGAAGAAGCAAAGGGAATTAACTCTCTAAGAATGCAATGCATCTATGGCAGGCAAGCACAGAGGTTTCTCAGATGGCTTTGGGGATGAAATCCCAACCTCAGTGACACCCAGGCATATCAGCACTCAGAGGGGTTTGCTGTACAGCCTCATATGCATCCTCCACAGACACAGCCACCCTACCCCTCTGCACAAAACCATTGTCCGTACAAGAATCACATCAGACTCAAAATGTACACAAAGCCCTCCAGCTCTGTGAGGCGCAGTGATCCAGGAACACAAAGAAATGCAACTGAGCACTGTCTAGATGGGGAGTCTGAAGTGTTTGCCATGTGCGTACCAGCGGTCAAATTACAGAAAGGAAATCTTTGCAAGCTGACATCCAGGACTTATTTATTAATATAGTCTAGATGACTAATTTATGGCCACATATTTTTAGCCTTTAACAGAGCATCTATTTCATTATTTAAGATGTTTAATTATGCACCTGTATAATTAGTATCTGAAGAAAATAGGTTTCTTTATTACCCTATGTCTTTAATGAAGAGCAATAAATACTCATATTAACCAAAAACTCTTCTAATACTGACAGCCTTTAAGCTGAAAATATTTAACACCCTTCATGCCATGTCAAATAAGGCCTAATAGAAGAGTAATAATTGCAAGAAACAAAGTAATGAAGCTGACCAGCAAAACCACCAAAATTAATACAAGATATTTCATTTCAGATTCTTAATTGTTCAGTTCAGGCCAGAAGACTGATTTCAATAGGAATCACATTTATACAAGTGGAACAATTTTTTCACTCACTGTGGGTGTGTCAGGTAAAATCAATATTTTCACACAAAGAATCTCCTCTAAAGCTCTTCAGTTCTCTGTTTGGCGTGTCTTCTCAAATAGTTTTAGTATAACACTGAGCTTTAAAAAAGAACAAAATGTTCCTGAACTGGAAAAATTCAGTTTCATCTTTAAAGTGACAGATCAAATGGAATTTTATTTTTTTTTTAAATACAGCATTTTATCATATCTAAAAATAAGGATTTGTGCTTTGTCTTGAATAAATGAGGCAAGCAACATGGGGCAGGATAGGGCTATAAACCACATCTGTGGCTTTTTGAAGCTCTTCAATGGCAAGAGCCACAGCACAATGCAGACAGCCCTACCTTGGTCAGAGCAGGCTCCTCTGGCTACTCTGTAAGGCACCACCTGAGCCCTCCAGGAAACAACAAGGTACAATCTCATCCCACATGTATGTGTCTGCTTATGACTGCGAAGACTTTATTGTCTTCCTTTGAACTAGAAGTGCATATGAAACAATCAGGAATACTGAACTGCCCAGAAGGAGAGAAGGTGGGTTGTAATTTAGGTGGAGAAAAACAAGTACAAAACCAGCAGTCATTTTCTGTTGTTTTCATGTTCATTCTAAAGAAGGAGAGCCACTGTATTTTCCTGTATACATTCACATGATAGAGATGAATCCTGTCCTGAAAAGTTAGACCAGATTTTTCGACTGGCTAGATGTCAAGCTTTTCATCACATTTTTTTTCACTCTGCCCAGATGTAGCTGTTGGTTCTTTTGTGGATGAAAGCACATGATGAGCTTGTAGCCACCTCTACCATACATGATTTGAGGCTACTGTTTATTTTCCACATCACACACATTATTTTTTGCCAGGTGCTTGAGCGAAAAACACTCATCTCCATTTTATTTCAGAACACCTGTTATGAGCCATTCACCAAGCCATTGTGTATCCAGGTGTGTGTATAGTTCTATAAAAGGAAAAGTCAGGTCTGCTGATGCTTTCCATTTTTTGATTCTCTGTAAATGATGTGCATGCAACTGCCTGCCCTCAGTGCCAAGGTCTGGGAACTCACTGCATGAAGCATCTCCCACAGAAGCAGCAGCAGAAGTGGCTTCAGCAAAGAATGCCAGTTGCTCAGCATCTTGGCAACTGTGTTTTGACATTCATTTTGTTTCAAAATAATTTTTTAGAAGGCTGGTCAGTCGATGTGTCTGTTCAGCCCTGCACGAAAATCTCTTCTCACTCATCCAGTTTGTTACTTAAAGGGTCCCTGTAGAAACTGAACTAACTCATGAAAATGGCAGAGAAGAAATCCAAAAGAAAATCGTGAGGTTTTGATAGTTTCAGTGATCTTCACTGGCTATGGGAAGGGTCTGGCAAAAAAAGGAGTAGACACAAAGGAACCAGACATGAGAGCAGAGGAACTACAGAAACCTCACCATTTGGCAACAGCTAGTTGCTGCATAAGAATATTGTATGTTACATGATACCACAGCCTCAGTTTCTTTGTACCCATCCTGGAAATATCTAATTGCATGGACAGGATATTCTGGGGCAAGTTGGTCACTAAAAGGGAAGGGGTGCAGAAGGTGAAGGGAAGAACACAGTCATCTGTACTGGTAAGGAGAAGGCAGTGGAGGGAAGGGCACAATTTTTTTTGTTGATATGATGTCTGTAATCCCAAACTTCTCTTCCCTTAGGCATGCCACTGGATATATTGTGCTTTCACTCTTACCTCAGAGGACAGATTCTGCTGATGCAGACAGGATGAAATTGCTGTTTCCCTAGAAAAGGCACACGTGGTCCTTATCAGAGCTTGTGGTCTCAGTTTGAGTTCTTGAATCCTTACAGAAAAGGATTCACTGATCTGTGCCAAGTCACTCCCCGGAATGTTTGTTGCTTAGTGGGATGGTAATGTCTACTTGTTGGGAGATCAGCCTTGTGCTCTGGGAACTGTGAGACCACTGGGACAACTTTCCACAGTCACATCCCTCAATCACTATCCCTCCACCCAGACACATCCCAGAATCTGCTTGTCCAGCTGCCAAGATTCAATGCCTCTGCCAGTTCTCTCTTAGCAGAGGCTTGGATGCCACTTGTGATAGTGCACTGTCCCTGGTGACAATTCTCTTGCCTTTTGGGGAGCTTCAGCATCTGCTGCTGCAGCCAGTTATGCTGCAGTGAAAGACAGACCCTGCAGTGCAGGGGTGCCTGAAAGTCCCAGTGCTCTGTGTGCATTCCCCGAGTAGCAGCACAGGTTGAGTGTAGGAACCTGTGTGCTCAAACACTGAAACATGATTCACTTTGTGGTAAGTACCAACTGCAAACTTCCTGATGTGCAAATAATCTATTTTGGCCTTGGACAAGTAAAAACAAAGTGTCTGGCATTTACCTGTTTACATTTGGGTTGTTCTGCAACTCATAGAATACTAATGACTAGTTACTGGGTTGCTGGCCAAGATTACTTTAAATATTTCATAGGCTGTGGATGATTTTTGAAGCAACAAGATTTATGCAAAGCACTTCTTGAGTGTTATACATGGAGATTTGCAATTAGAAATTAATTTTTTGCTTGCCTTACTTTAAAACCTGTGCTTTATGAAGCAACTTAAGGTTGCTCATTCCAGTATTTTTTGTTTTCTATAATGATAAAAGGTACATTATTTCATCATAAGCCAGGTACCTTTTATCTTCCTTACTGCATCATACACATGCAGTCACTCTCCTAAGAAAGACCAAACAGAGGGTGAAGGGCTCTGTGGGAACAGACAAGAGTTTATTTTTCTTCCGATGAAGTGCTTGCCCAGGTTACCCAGAGAAGTTTCCCTGTCCCATCCCTGGAATGCAAGGCCAGATCAAATGGGGTTGTCCACTAAAGCAGCAACCTGGTTTAGCAGAAGGTGCCCCTGCCTATGACAGAGGGTTTGAAACTAGGTTATCTTTAAGGTCACTTCCAATCCAAACCATCCTGGTTCTACAATCCTATAGTATTTTTATCCCAGCTGAACAGCAAGGAGATGATAGGCCTCAGCTTCATTTTTGTTCTCTCTCACTCTCTGGCTTCAGCGAGTTTTTTGTTGGTTTGTGCTTTGAGAAGTCCTTCTTCCACCACTTTCCAGGACAGCAGTGAAGTTCCTACCTAAGACACTGTGCCCCTGAATAATCCCATTTCACCCTTTGCCCCTGTTTTGGACCAAGGTTCTTCAGCTGAATGAGAGACCCAAGAGAATGTAAACCTTCAGAAAATAAAGATTAATGTCTCTTTCACTGTGTCAAACAGCATGCAGATAGTGTTAAACTCTCAGTTGGTCTTCTCTGTGCTCAGGGCTGCCACAGTTCCTTCCTCCTGCCTGACCTTTCTCAGCTTCTCCCCAGAGGCAACTCTAGTCCTTTGGGGATTCAAAGTTTTCATGGTCCCATTTCCTCCTCTTCTCCTTCTCACCCTCCCATACAAACACAGCCCAGTCTCCTCTGCCTGCACAAGGACACCAGTGGCAGAGTAGCCTTCTGGGGAGCCTTGCACACGTGCTTACACAAATAATCAAATATTTTTATATATATATATTACATATAAATCTAATCAAAGCCAAGAGAAGAGGCATCTCTAAAACCGCACTGTAGAGTCTGAAAGTAGGTCAGTCAGTGTCTGGGCACTGGGATAACTGGGCAGCAGAGTTCAGGTTTGTGCTCCGAGCTGTCACAGCCAGCAAGCAGTGGGGGGTTGCTGCTGGAAGTGTGTTTGGACCAGTAGAGGAAAAGCAGCATCCATGTGGGCACTGGGCCATCTAACCAGCTAGTTTAAATTGGCTGAGCTGAACTCCAGCTTATAGCTGGACACGTGTCAGCAACCCTGCAGAGCACAAGCCAGTGCTAGGTGTGTTTCCCCAAAGGGCATGGTCCTGGCCCCGTGGAAATCAGATGGAGGTTTGTCATCAACTTCAGCTGGAGCAGAGCTGTACCCTTTGTCACTAAAATTGTTTCAGGTCAACTTCATATGGATTTTAGCAAAAAAATCCCCTCAGGAATGCTCCTTGTTTACAAAATCGCCTCCTGCTCTGACTGAAATGTTTGTTAGCCACAATAATGAGTTGACAAGTTCCTCCAATTGGCACATTTCATTCAGGACACATTATTGTAACCACAGCTGCCTAACATATACAAAGCCAGGTTCACCAAAAGTGTTGTTTACTGACACATGAACAGAAGAGCCTCAAGGTCCATTGTTGTCTTCTTGCCTTTTGACTGGGAATGATGTTCCTAGGCAGGCGGAGGGAAAAAAATCTTTAAACATCCAGGAGGAAGCAATGTTATGGAGTCTCTGGTGTGAGTTTCTGCTTTTGTTTCCAGCCCAGCTTCAGAAGCAGTTTCAGCAGTTGGCACAGACTAGGGTGAGATGTCCCACAACCCTTACAGAGCACTCCTGGTTCGGAGGAATGCTGGATCCCCAACAGAAGAGGAGTGCCAGCTTCACCGTGAAAGAAAGAAACAAAATTACTGGACTCCATTTCATCTTCCCGAAGGGTCAGGGAAGGTGAAAAGGGAGGGGGAAGGAACTCCAACTTCTGTGGCTTAAATCTATTTTAATAATGTCTCACGGCCTTGTGGGGTACATGAAAGACAATGGGTGTGTACTATTAATAATGATTGGTTTGCCATTATAGTGATAAATAACTTTAAACAGCTCTTTAGAGCAATGTTTAGGGCCTTCCTTTCCTTTTTTTTTTTTTTTTTTTTGGTGGCAGATGGTGTAAAATCCCTGGGCCCTTTGGACCTTGACCTCCTGCAGATGTTGGGACGGGACAAAATGGTCCTCAGGATGGTAGAAAGGGAAAGAAAATGAAAACCCTTCTAATGTACCGTATCAGGGCTATCAGTGGGGTGGACCACTAACTGCTTTTTTATTACTGTCACTTACTAGTCCCGATTCTTCTGTACTTAAAGAGTTATGTCAGCAATTGTGAGGCAGCTGAAAAGGAGAGTGGATGCATGTGGTGGTGAAGTATTATTGGAAATCAGACCAATAGAGGATGAATGAAAGATTATGAGAGGGGCAAACTACCATAGTTAGCAATGCTGCAACAAACTAGACATTGATATATTGTTCTCTTGGAGATATTCTGACAGCCTATTATAGTTCCCTTAATGAGGTTGTCATGCATTTCTCTTTTTGTAGCTATTAAAATCTTGTCTACATCTGCTGAGGTTTGCTTTAGAGAGGTGGAGGAGGGGACCCTTGATATTTTGTAGTCTGCCCTTGTCTAGCCAGGGTCATACCTGACCTAGGAGCAGAGAGGGATATATAAGCTGTCCAAAATGCAAAAGTTCAGTGGATTTTCAAAGGAAAATAACCTCGACAGTGTGAAAGAAACATTTCCATGGTTGTATCCTCACAGTGAGCTGAAAGAATGATGGATGTTAATATGACTAATGGGAACTTTCTACAACAATTCCCAGATCCACGCAGATGGTGAGATAATGTGGTATGTGAGTCTCATCAAGTATAAAAATCCTGCACATCACCTCTGAATTACAATGTTAGCAAACTGCACTGCTATGTGTACTAGCGAGGGTAATCTGACTCTCTCCAAAATAAGGAATGAAAATACTCCCTTAATGGTTTCCTTCAAAATAATCAACTATTCCCATTTGCAATATGCATGAAGATAAGTAAGTAGCTGGATAGGTAGGTCGGTGAGTAGATATGGCAGATGTGTGAGCACCATGTGGGTAGTAGGAAGCAAAACTTCCACTGCTTGAACAGCTTTCTCTCACAAGGAAGACAGAATTTGGAACATGAACTTTCCACCTCTAAGGCACTGACTGTTTTGCCTTTGGGTCTAACTTTGGATCTAACTTCTGGCTGTCTCAGGAGAGTGTGATGTACATGAGAGGCCTCCAAGCATAGTTTTAACTCAGATCTTTGCATATGTTTTGTTAATTCAGTTCTCTGATACAAGGTCAGTCTCTAGGAGTGAATAGGGGAAGGGTATCTGCGGCTGATATATGCAACTGGGGAATCTCCAAGGGCTTGAAACTTGCCTGCATCTGAATAAAGCTGGTTTAGGGCCACCAACTTCCAGCTGCAGGGCATAAAGCAGCCATACCTTCTTGCATGCTCTGAACCTTGATATTTAACATCTAAGGGCTTTGAGATTCATTTTGAATGAATCAAACTCTTTGTCTCATAAACATTTTCTACTAAAACATGATATACTAGGAAATTTAATACATCAAATCAGATGCAGCAAGTTAATTTCCTGCAATTAGAAATGATACAGTTGGGTAATTGCTCCACAGGGCCAACTGATTTATCCTAAAGCCTGTTGGAAAATGTTCTAATACATCCAGTTTGTACATCTTTATTGTAGTTTAATAAACAGAAAGCACACAATATGTGCTGTAATGGCAAACCAGACAGCCAGTATATAAAATCATTTGGGATTTGATGTCTAAGTCATCATTAAACTAGGATTTGCAATGAATATGTCAGTGTCTTAACACTGCTCCACAAGCGGTATAGAAAACAAGCTCCCCCTGCTCTAATGAGGCAGAGCAAAATGGGTGAATACATTTTGATACACAATGCATCAGTGTCTGGTTTGTTTTAGTGAAACAGTAACCTCTCTCCCTTTTTCTGGGTAAATGCAGTACAATAGACTAACGCCACATGAATCTATTATGTCTTATAGGGCTTTTAGAGGGAGTATGACTGTTTAACCAGGCAGTGACACGAGAAGAATTACTATCCGACACCCCGGCTGAAAGTAGAGATTTTATTGATTCACTGCACTGGCCTGCCATTTTAGCTTTGATTGAGAGTCTTTCATGAGTCCAAAAAGGTAACACTCCTTCATTGAAAACAACAGCAGGCAGTCCAGCCTGGACTCAAACCATCTGCCAGCTTAAAAGGAAGATGAAGGTGTTTCCCAAAGCATCTACTAGCCTAGATCTATCCAGTAGATCTATCACTCCAACTAGCACATATCCAGGCTGACATACAAGAAATGCTTGTGAAGTCTTCGACTGGAGGTTTCATGTAGATCTAATTATCAAAAATGATAGAATCTGGAAACTTAATTACATCCAGAAGCACAGTAGCTACAATTTCCCTCAATCTCACACATCTGAAATCTTCACATCCCAGAAATTAAAGGAAATCCTTTTCTTTCCCTTTTCTTTTTTTTTCCCCAAAACCACTTTTGAAAAATTTTGTGTTTGTTTATTATATATTAGTTGTTTCAAGTAAGTATTTTCCTAAAAGCAGGATGTTCTGTTTCAAACAAAAGAGATTTGTATTCCCAAGCAAGTCTGAGTCCAGAGTGACATGTGAACAGTCTGCTCATTAACACTTCAGTAGATATTCATGTAGTCCTGGTTCCATGTGCTGCCATTCCAGGCAAACCCAAACGCACAGTGTAGACACCACTTGATAACTGTAGCTTACGCTTTTCAGACCTTACCCTTCCTTAGTTTTTTAAGGTCACAACTAAAACCATTGTAATACAACTGGGGGAGAAAAAAAAAAAAAAAAACACCTAACGTAGAAAATTATATGTAAAGTCAGTGCAAAGAATCTAAAGCCAAGTACAGTAACATACACGATTTTGGAGTCCTACTGTCACCTGAAGCACATTCAATGTAAAAGCTACCAAAAATAAGGATGTCCAGCAGTACTTACTCAGAAACTTCTCTTTTAAATGGAACAGTTCTTTTCAAATCAGTACAGGACACTGAGGAATTTCAAATCCTGAATATGAAATTTGCCTATTTGTTGCATATTATTAGACAAAAATATTCTTTCTCTATTTTCAGAAAAATGGGAATTTAAAGTATCAAAAGCTATGGAGAAAGTTTGGAAAATATACTGGGGAAGAAAGCATGGAGAAACTCTGTGTGATTCCCTGGGAAAACCAGGACCTGGCACAGACCCAGGGCTAGTGAGCCTCATTGTTCCTGGAGTATTTCCCTACACCCTTCCCCAAGGTGCAGAATTTCAGTGAGTGTCACTGTCCCAGCAAACTGGTGACACTGGGTGACACTGGGTGACATGGGATATATTTTCTGTGGCACTTTGACCCCAGGTATCAGACGTTATTAGCACCGAGCTTACTTATGGACAAAATGAAGTTCTGGTAACGTCTTTGCCCAGCCCCGAACCAAAAGTAATAAACCCTGCAACTGCGCAGAGTTTATGCAGTCAAAGCAGCCACTAGCAGGGTCACAAGGCTTGCTTTCAGCTCTGAGTGGAGGCAGAATGAGACCAAGTCCACTTAAAATTCAGGCAGAGCAAGCTCACCTCATTGCAAAGCACTGCCAAGTGTGAGCTCACATCTGCAGAGTAGAAGCAAACCTGAAGTCTTTTCAGGAGCCACACTGATTCCAGCTGACTGTACAGGAAAATAAACCTGGGCCAGGGTGAGGGTTTGTGTCCTGCTCCACAGTTGTCTATACTGAGTAATTCTTAGCACATTCCCTGGTAAGGTTTTGCCCCATAACAATTTACTGTCTCCCACACAATGCTTAGGCACCCTTAACAGACTAGCACAGACCTTGGATTTTCCTAAATATGCAATTTGCAGGAGGCTGCTTTGTTGTGGAAAGAAGAGGTCCATGGACACAAGCCCAGTTGTGTCCAGTTCTCCTCAGAGCCAGCACTTTGTCCTTGGGTTCTGTCTAATTTATTAGCAGAGCTGGGATGACCATTTTGTATGGGGCTTAGCTCCATGCAGAGCCACACACAGCTCCTGCCATTTCCAGGGCACGGACACACAGTGCCCACAGGCCTGGGCTGCCTGCAGTGTACGGGTACCCTGGCGGTGCAAAAGCGACTAAAATGCTTCCCTATCCCTGCTGGGCAAGGAAGGGATATAGCCTTGCTCTGCCACTGCTGTGTCTGAAATAATAAGCCACACAAGCCAAACTAGCTGTGCTCAGAGTCAGCCATGGTGGATCTGCACCCACACGTGTCCAGTCCACAGCCTGCAGATGTGAAACGCTGAGGAATAAGCATGCAGCTGTGTAGCAATTAGCCTCAAGAGCTTACAAAAAATGTAAGACAATTTCGAATGACAGAAAAATGTTCTAAGAGACACAATAGTTGCACAAAATTTGAAGGCTCCAGAAAGATCTCAGGAAGCAGAAATCGCATGAAATTACACAATGCTTTTGCCCTTTTTTCCTCTCGGACGAGTTTCAGACCAGGGTAATTACAGCAGGCTTATTTCTCAGGCACAGGAAAAAAGAAAATCCAAGTTTGAAATAAGATCAACTCTTTGGGTTCCGTCCTGCAAACCTGCAGTCGGACAAAAATCAAGAAATACTTTGGAAGCTGGATATCAAACATGGGGACTGTGCCTGGCTGGAGGCACCAGTGGATCCTTCCTCTCCAGGCCCTTTGTTCACACAGGTTCAGTGTTTCAAGGTTCTGAGAATAGCCCACTGTGAATGTGTCAGCTGACTTCCAGGGATGCATGTCATTCCCTTGTATTCCACTTGCTGAAAATCACAAGCTACTGTCAGATATACAGAGTATGAAATGTGAGAAAATGCCACAAATAGCAAACTGTCAGCTCAGGAAAGATTAAGCCAAATGCTCTTCTGTGCCTTGCTGCAGAAATGGAGGCAGTGACATGACTGGGATGTCAGCATCACAGACAGGACAGAGAAGGCTCCAGCAGTATATGTTCATAACTGATTGGGCTCCTCAGAGGGTGTCAGTGCTGGTAAATGGAAAGTAGTAACTTTATATTTGTGCGAGCAACATGCTGTGTTGTATTTTTTGTTGTGGTGTGTTATGGAGTGGAAACTTCTTTGAGGAAGAAGTCTCTTGTCCTTTTTCTGTTCCTCAGGTTTTTATGGAGATGCAGTCCCTCTATTTGTTAGTTCCATATGGCCTGTCTTCAAGCTGTCTCAAACAACACAGAGGAACAGCTGACCTGAAGTTCCTGTAAATTTCCTGAAAACAGGAGCTCTAGTAGAGACATTAATGGCACCATGTAGGAAATTCTGCTGAATGAGGTCAGCTCTTACCAGACTCTAGATTTGTGGGACATGAGGGTTTATGAATGCCTTAATCACAAAGTCACAAAGGTTTGTACTATAGCAGGAAAAAAAAAAACAAAAACCTTGGGAATCCTTGAGAAATCCTGTTGCAGTCAAGGCAGGTTGGGTCCTCTGGTGTCACACTACAGTTCCCCTTAAAAAGTCAACCAACCACAAAGCAGTACGGCACAAACAACCACAAACTGGGGTTGTGCTATGCTGGGTTCACACATCTCTTATTGCTTTTGTCATGTAGGTAGGCAGACATGGAATAGACTGGAGCAGTTTTCTGCAGCATGACATATATTCCAGGTGACATTTCCCACTGAAGGCTGGCAGGTAGAGTGCGACACACATTTCAGTCTTGGGCAGTTATCCCCTGCCCATGCAAATACACCATCAGCCTTGTCCAAGTGCTGTATAGGAGCACTCATAGGCCTCCACAGGCTCAGCCTCACAAAGCCCTGAGAAGTGCACAGGTCTGAGCCTCTGCTATTATCTGCTGAGGAGAGCTTCA